>NC_029787.2:28870187-28900644 GCF_000816755.2 Arachis ipaensis
ATAAGTAATTTAATAATTCATTAAATATTGATTTTATATAACTATAATAAAAATATTTTTTAAATTAGTATAATTATGCATTATTACTTAAATACTAATTATAGTATAATTATAATAAAGATATTTTTATAAAATAAATTTAGAAGAGAAAATAGTGCATTCATTTTGGCGGAAAAATAAATTTATGAAGAATCGACACCTCACTTTCATTAATTGGGAAAAAATCTAATTTTAGTATATTAAGTAGATAGTGTAATACACTCCTATCATACTACAATTTACCTGAATTAAAAAACGCAACCAATGATTTCTGCAATTTAAACCACTTAAAGAGACTGTTACTAACGATTCCTATAAGGTTGAATATGTGACAGGATTGACAGTGAGATTGAAAAAGAACGTCTTCGATGGAGAGAAAGATTGAAGGAGAATGTTGCTTTAATCAATGGCCACGATCTGTCCAACGATGATCAACGACATGGAGGCTTTTTACTAAGGTGTGTCATCGTGTGGTTCACATCTCTCCATAGTCGTTCCTGAGATTCACATAAATACTCAATGTAATCTTCAAGATCCCGATTTTTTCATTTTAGTCCTCTAAATAGAGCTCCGAGCATTTAAAGTGGTCCTGAGTATATTTCTGGTGATGAGTCATCACCGGAGCAATGATGTCGCCTCTGTTTGCCACGCTAGAGGGATTCAACGACTATCTGAGCTGGCCAATTTCTAATTTGTATCCACGTTGTCCCTTGATAAACCATTATTTTATGGTTTATCTTGTGTTTAATTGAGTGGTTTCATCAAGTCTTTACCCACTTATTCATATGATTTGCATGATTTTACAATCCCTTCCTAGTTTTGTTCTATGGTTGAAAACTTGCTTCCTAGAGATCTTTAATTTGTATATTTTAATTCTCCTTTGTACCATTTGATGCCGTTAGGGGTGGCAATGGGTAGGGTAGGGTAAGGTTTGGAGCCAACCCTAACCCTACCCGCGAGTTGAGAATTTTATATAAACTCAACCCTACCCTACCCGCGGGTTGAGAATATCTCAACCCTAACCCTACCCGTTCTTAACCCGTGGGTACCCGACCCTACCCGCGGGTTAGTAAAAAATACAACATTATTATATAACTTGATAATAATTTAAAATAGAACTGACTTTTATGTAAAAAAAAAATTAAATTATCAATTAATAATCTTTTTTTAGTGGCTAAGGATTTTTTGCATTTAGTGAGAGATCTTTAGTTCAACATCCACTTGAAACATATTTTTATATAAGTATATAACATATACATATATAGGGTGCGGGTTGGTCGAGTAGGGTTGAAGCTCAACCCGCACCCTACCCGACCCGCACGAAAATCCTACCCGCACCCTATCCTACCCGCTGCGGATCGGGTTGGCAACCCTACCCAACCGGGTGGGGTTGGGTTGGGTACCCACGGATAGGGTACATATTGCCACCCCTAGATGCCGTGATCCGTGTGTTAAGTGTGTCAGGCTTTATAGGGCAAGAATGGTTTAGAGAATGGAGAGGAAGCTTGCAAAAATGGAAGGAACACAAGAAACTAAGGAGATAACCAGCGAGCATCGACGTGCACGCATGGCTCACGCGAGCACGCGATATGAAGAAATTTGCAGAGATGCATGCGCGTGCCTGACGCGTACGCGTGACAAGGAAATTCGCCAAATGACGCGCACGCGTGACTGACGCGTACGCGTCACATGCGCGATTTGCAGAAATAACAGAAAATGATGGGGACAATTTCGGGCCGATATTTGACCCAGTTTTCAGCCCAGAAACACAGACTAGAGCCAAGGATTGTTAATTGATGAGCGGATAATTTATACGCTTTTTGGCATTGTTTTTAGTATATTTTTAGTAGAATCTAGTTACTTTAGGGATGTTTTTAATAGATTTTATATTAAATTCACATTTCTGGACTTTACTATGAGTTTGTGTATTTTTCTATGATTTCAGGTATTTTCTGGCTGAAATTGAGGGACTTGAGCAAAAATCAGATTCAGAGGTTGAAGAAGGACTGCTGATGCTGTTGGATTCTGACCTCCCTGCACTCAAAGTAGATTTTCTGGAGCTACAGAACTCGAAATGATGCGCTTCCAATTGAGTTGGAAAGTAGACATCCAGGGCTTTCTAGCAATATATAATAGTCCATACTGTGGCCAAGAATAGACGACGTAAACTGGCGTTCAACGCCAGCTCTCTGCCCAAATCTGGCGTCCAGCGCCAGAAAAGGATCCAAAACCAGAGTTGAACGCCCAAACTGGCACAAAAACTGGCGTTCAACTCCACAAATGGCCTCTGCACGTGCTACACTTAAGCTCAGCCCAAAAACACACCAAGTGGGCCCCGGAAGTGGATTTATGCATCAATTACTTACTCATGTAAACCCTAGTAGCTAGTTTATTATAAATAGGACCTATTACTATTGTATTAGGCATCCTGGATTGTATTTTAATTTATTATTCGAAAACACCATTATCACTTTATATCTGCCTGACTGAGATTTACAAGGTGACCATAGCTTGCTTCATACCAACAATCTCCGTGGGATTCGACCCTTACTCACGTAAGGTATTACTTGGACGACCCAGTGCACTTGCTGGTTAGTTGTATCGAAGTTGTGACAATTATGTATTGAGATCGGAGCACCAAGTTGCTCACGTTGCCGGGGATTGTTCGAGCCTGGACATCACAATTTCGTGCACCAAGTTTTTGGCGCCATTGCCGGGGATTGTTTGAGTTTGGACAACTGACGGTTCATCTTGTTGCTCAGATTAGGTAATTTTCTTTTTGTTTTCTTTTCAAAAATGTTTCAAAAATATTTCAAAATTTTCTCACCTGTTTTCGAAAAAAAAATGTTTTCAAAAATATATTTTTCTTCAAAAATTTTAAGAATGAATTCTAGTGTTTCATATAACATGTTTTAGCTTGACTGGCCATGAAGCCATGTCTAATTCCCAGGATTTTGATTGAGGACTATGAATTCATTACTTCCTTTTTCCCAAATGTTTTCAAAAAAATTATACAAAAATCCCAAAAAATTAGAAAATCATAAAAATAAAAAAAAATATTTTTTGTGTTCTTGTTTGAGTCTTGAGTCATGTTATAAGTTTGGTGTCAATTGCATGTGCATCTTTCATTTTTTCGAAAATTTCATGCATTCATGGTGTTCTTCATGATCTTCAAGTTGTTCTTGGTAAGTCTTCTTGTTTGATCTTGATGATTTTTTGTTTTGTGTCTTTTCATGTTTATCATATGCATTCTTGAATTCTTAGTGCGTAAGCATTAAAGAATTCTAAGTTTGGTGTCTTGCATGTTTTCTTTGCATTAAAAATTTTTCAAAAATATGTTCTTGATGTTCATCATGATCTTAATAGCATTCTTGGTGTTCATCTTGACATTCATAGCATTCTTGCATGCATCACATGTTTTGATCTAAAAATTTCATGCATTGCATAATTTTCATGTTTTTCATAAAAATTTCAAAAATCAAAAAAATATCTTTCCCTTTTTTCTCTCCTCAAATTCGAAAATTTGGATTGATTCTTTCAAAAAATTTTTAAAATCAAGTTGTTTCTTATGAGTCAAATCAAATTTTCAAATTGAAAATCTTATCTTTTTCAAAATCTTTTTCAAAAATCAAATCTTTTTCAAAATTCTTAGTTATTTTCGAAAATTCCAAAAATATTTTTCAAAAATATTTTTCTTATTTTTATACCAAATTTTCGAAAATAACATAATCAATTAATGTTTTGATTCAAAAATTTGAAGTTTGTTACTTGCTTATTAAGAAAGATTCAAACTTTAAGTTCTAGAATCATATCTTGTGATTTCTTATGAATCAAGTCATTAATTGAGATTTTAAAAATCAAATCTTTTTCAAAATTCTTAGTTATTTTCGAAAATTCCAAAAATATTTTTCAAAAATATTTTTCTTATTTTTATACCAAATTTTCGAAAATAACATAATCAATTAATGTTTTGATTCAAAAATTTGAAGTTTGTTACTTGCTTATTAAGAAAGATTCAAACTTTAAGTTCTAGAATCATATCTTGTGATTTCTTATGAATCAAGTCATTAATTGAGATTTTAAAAATCAAATCTTTTTCAAAATTCTTAGTTATTTTCGAAAATTCCAAAAATATTTTTCAAAAATATTTTTCTTATTTTTATACCAAATTTTCGAAAATAACATAATCAATTAATGTTTTGATTCAAAAATTTGAAGTTTGTTACTTGCTTATTAAGAAAGATTCAAACTTTAAGTTCTAGAATCATATCTTGTGATTTCTTATGAATCAAGTCATTAATTGAGATTTTAAAAATCAAATCTTTTTCAAAATTCTTAGTTATTTTCGAAAATTCCAAAAATATTTTTCAAAAATATTTTTCTTATTTTTATACCAAATTTTCGAAAATAACATAATCAATTAATGTTTTGATTCAAAAATTTGAAGTTTGTTACTTGCTTATTAAGAAAGATTCAAACTTTAAGTTCTAGAATCATATCTTGTGATTTCTTATGAATCAAGTCATTAATTGAGATTTTAAAAATCAAATCTTTTTCAAAATTCTTAGTTATTTTCGAAAATTCCAAAAATATTTTTCAAAAATATTTTTCTTATTTTTATACCAAATTTTCGAAAATAACATAATCAATTAATGTTTTGATTCAAAAATTTGAAGTTTGTTACTTGCTTATTAAGAAAGATTCAAACTTTAAGTTCTAGAATCATATCTTGTGATTTCTTATGAATCAAGTCATTAATTGAGATTTTAAAAATCAAATCTTTTTCAAAATTCTTAGTTATTTTCGAAAATTCCAAAAATATTTTTCAAAAATATTTTTCTTATTTTTATACCAAATTTTCGAAAATAACATAATCAATTAATGTTTTGATTCAAAAATTTGAAGTTTGTTACTTGCTTATTAAGAAAGATTCAAACTTTAAGTTCTAGAATCATATCTTGTGATTTCTTATGAATCAAGTCATTAATTGAGATTTTAAAAATCAAATCTTTTTCAAAATTCTTAGTTATTTTCGAAAATTCCAAAAATATTTTTCAAAAATATTTTTCTTATTTTTATACCAAATTTTCGAAAATAACATAATCAATTAATGTTTTGATTCAAAAATTTGAAGTTTGTTACTTGCTTATTAAGAAAGATTCAAACTTTAAGTTCTAGAATCATATCTTGTGATTTCTTATGAATCAAGTCATTAATTGAGATTTTAAAAATCAAATCTTTTTCAAAATTCTTAGTTATTTTCGAAAATTCCAAAAATATTTTTCAAAAATATTTTTCTTATTTTTATACCAAATTTTCGAAAATAACATAATCAATTAATGTTTTGATTCAAAAATTTGAAGTTTGTTACTTGCTTATTAAGAAAGATTCAAACTTTAAGTTCTAGAATCATATCTTGTGATTTCTTATGAATCAAGTCATTAATTGAGATTTTAAAAATCAAATCTTTTTCAAAATTCTTAGTTATTTTCGAAAATTCCAAAAATATTTTTCAAAAATATTTTTCTTATTTTTATACCAAATTTTCGAAAATAACATAATCAATTAATGTTTTGATTCAAAAATTTGAAGTTTGTTACTTGCTTATTAAGAAAGATTCAAACTTTAAGTTCTAGAATCATATCTTGTGATTTCTTATGAATCAAGTCATTAATTGAGATTTTAAAAATCAAATCTTTTTCAAAATTCTTAGTTATTTTCGAAAATTCCAAAAATATTTTTCAAAAATATTTTTCTTATTTTTATACCAAATTTTCGAAAATAACATAATCAATTAATGTTTTGATTCAAAAATTTGAAGTTTGTTACTTGCTTATTAAGAAAGATTCAAACTTTAAGTTCTAGAATCATATCTTGTGATTTCTTATGAATCAAGTCATTAATTGAGATTTTAAAAATCAAATCTTTTTCAAAATTCTTAGTTATTTTCGAAAATTCCAAAAATATTTTTCAAAAATATTTTTCTTATTTTTATACCAAATTTTCGAAAATAACATAATCAATTAATGTTTTGATTCAAAAATTTGAAGTTTGTTACTTGCTTATTAAGAAAGATTCAAACTTTAAGTTCTAGAATCATATCTTGTGATTTCTTATGAATCAAGTCATTAATTGAGATTTTAAAAATCAAATCTTTTTCAAAATTCTTAGTTATTTTCGAAAATTCCAAAAATATTTTTCAAAAATATTTTTCTTATTTTTATACCAAATTTTCGAAAATAACATAATCAATTAATGTTTTGATTCAAAAATTTGAAGTTTGTTACTTGCTTATTAAGAAAGATTCAAACTTTAAGTTCTAGAATCATATCTTGTGATTTCTTATGAATCAAGTCATTAATTGAGATTTTAAAAATCAAATCTTTTTCAAAATTCTTAGTTATTTTCGAAAATTCCAAAAATATTTTTCAAAAATATTTTTCTTATTTTTATACCAAATTTTCGAAAATAACATAATCAATTAATGTTTTGATTCAAAAATTTGAAGTTTGTTACTTGCTTATTAAGAAAGATTCAAACTTTAAGTTCTAGAATCATATCTTGTGATTTCTTATGAATCAAGTCATTAATTGAGATTTTAAAAATCAAATCTTTTTCAAAATTCTTAGTTATTTTCGAAAATTCCAAAAATATTTTTCAAAAATATTTTTCTTATTTTTATACCAAATTTTCGAAAATAACATAATCAATTAATGTTTTGATTCAAAAATTTGAAGTTTGTTACTTGCTTATTAAGAAAGATTCAAACTTTAAGTTCTAGAATCATATCTTGTGATTTCTTATGAATCAAGTCATTAATTGAGATTTTAAAAATCAAATCTTTTTCAAAATTCTTAGTTATTTTCGAAAATTCCAAAAATATTTTTCAAAAATATTTTTCTTATTTTTATACCAAATTTTCGAAAATAACATAATCAATTAATGTTTTGATTCAAAAATTTGAAGTTTGTTACTTGCTTATTAAGAAAGATTCAAACTTTAAGTTCTAGAATCATATCTTGTGATTTCTTATGAATCAAGTCATTAATTGAGATTTTAAAAATCAAATCTTTTTCAAAATTCTTAGTTATTTTCGAAAATTCCAAAAATATTTTTCAAAAATATTTTTCTTATTTTTATACCAAATTTTCGAAAATAACATAATCAATTAATGTTTTGATTCAAAAATTTGAAGTTTGTTACTTGCTTATTAAGAAAGATTCAAACTTTAAGTTCTAGAATCATATCTTGTGATTTCTTATGAATCAAGTCATTAATTGAGATTTTAAAAATCAAATCTTTTTCAAAATTCTTAGTTATTTTCGAAAATTCCAAAAATATTTTTCAAAAATATTTTTCTTATTTTTATACCAAATTTTCGAAAATAACATAATCAATTAATGTTTTGATTCAAAAATTTGAAGTTTGTTACTTGCTTATTAAGAAAGATTCAAACTTTAAGTTCTAGAATCATATCTTGTGATTTCTTATGAATCAAGTCATTAATTGAGATTTTAAAAATCAAATCTTTTTCAAAATTCTTAGTTATTTTCGAAAATTCCAAAAATATTTTTCAAAAATATTTTTCTTATTTTTATACCAAATTTTCGAAAATAACATAATCAATTAATGTTTTGATTCAAAAATTTGAAGTTTGTTACTTGCTTATTAAGAAAGATTCAAACTTTAAGTTCTAGAATCATATCTTGTGATTTCTTATGAATCAAGTCATTAATTGAGATTTTAAAAATCAAATCTTTTTCAAAATTCTTAGTTATTTTCGAAAATTCCAAAAATATTTTTCAAAAATATTTTTCTTATTTTTATACCAAATTTTCGAAAATAACATAATCAATTAATGTTTTGATTCAAAAATTTGAAGTTTGTTACTTGCTTATTAAGAAAGATTCAAACTTTAAGTTCTAGAATCATATCTTGTGATTTCTTATGAATCAAGTCATTAATTGAGATTTTAAAAATCAAATCTTTTTCAAAACTAATTTCTATCATATCTTTTCAAAAATATCTTCTCATCTTATCTTTTTCAAAAATTTGATTTTCAAAATATCTTTTCTAACTTCCTAACTTCTTATCTTTTCAAAATTGACTGGCACAAAAACTGGCGTTCAACTCCACAAATGGCCTCTGCACGTGCTACACTTAAGCTCAGCCCAAAAACACACCAAGTGGGCCCCGGAAGTGGATTTATGCATCAATTACTTACTCATATAAACCCTAGTAGCTAGTTTATTATAAATAGGACCTATTACTATTGTATTAGGCATCCTGGATTGTATTTTAATCCTGTGATCTCGTTTAGGGGGCTGGCCATCTCGGTCATGCCTGGACCTTTCACTTATGTATTTTCATACGGTAGAGTTTCTACACTCCATAGATTAAGGTGTGGAGCTTTGCTGTTCCTCAAAGATTAATGCAAGTACTCGAAGTTGTGACAATTATGTATTGAGATCGGAGCACCAAGTTGCTCACGTTGCCGGGGATTGTTCGAGCCTGGACATCACAATTTCGTGCACCATTAATGCAAAGGATTGCTTTTACTTTTAATTAATTTTGAATTCCTATTTTATTTAAATTATCATGTCTCTTTTCTATTCCAAACTCCCAATAACGAAGATGGTATACATGTCAATGGAGTAGACTCCCAACTTGACATGGGGGTTGATTAAGAGGAGACACTTGAGTTGGAATGCTCAAGTGATTAGTTAAATTGGAAGTTGTTGACTAATTCTGTATTTACTAACGCTAGACCTTCCCAAGGGAGAGGACTAGGATTTGCGAATAAAAGTTAGCTCAATCATTTGACTTTCCTTTATTTAGTAAGGGTTAACTAAGTGAAAATAACAACCTCTTTATACTACACTTGAGAGAATTCCAATAAGGATAGAACTTCCAATTAATCATTCCCCCAGTCAAGGCTTTTTATTTTGGATAATATAAATTCCTTTTAGTTTTCATTGCACTTATTTACAATTGTTTATTTTCTGTCACTCAGCTCTCAAAAAAATCTCTCGGAAAACTCCTGATTAATAAATTAGCACCCTTTTTGGCAACTCGTTGGGAGACGACCTGGGACTCATACTCCCAGTATTTTTATTCTAAACTTTTGTGACAACCTTTCTAAATTGATGAGGCGAATTTTAGCTGGTTAAGAACTTTACTCGCAACGTTGTTTTTATATTGACTTCTTAATTGGCCGACTTCCACCTTACGCATCAATTTTTGGCGCCGTTGCCGGGGAGTTACAATTGTGTGCTAAATTATTAATTAGTGTACATATTTTTATTTTATTTGCGTATTTTATTTTATTTTGTTACCATGAGCTATATGTTTCTCTCATTGAATGACGCGTTCGTTGCCTGATCCGAGCTTAGCCGCATTTGATTCTGAAATTGAAAGAACTATTTCACGTATTAGGCGAGTTCGGCGTCGGTTAGCCTCTGAGGGTGGTGAAGTGATTGTTATCGATTCACCAGTCTCATCTGAGGGCAAATCTGAACCGCCATCTGAGAGCGAAACAAGCTCCTTTACTACTGATTCAGTTGATTCACGTGCAGATAGAATGGCAGCACCTAGGAGGATTACTTTCTAAGAAGCCGGAGCCCCAGATTTTACACTGCAACCATATCAAGTGCGTCATCCAAATATGGCTGAAGATTTTGAGCTGAAGGCTGCACTAATCAACTTGATGCCCAAGTTTCATGGCTTACCTGCTCAGGAGCCTATCAAGCACCTCAGGGATTTCTAGACAGCCTGTTCTACTGTTAGGCGTTATGGTGCAAATGAAACTTCTATTCTCTTAATCGCCTTCCCGTTTTCTCTTGAGGGAAAGGCAATGGAGTGGTACTACTCCTAACCTGAAGCAACTGTTACCAACTGGGATACGCTCAGAAGAGAATTCCTGAAAAAATACTTTCCAGCTGAAGTTACAGATAGATTGAGGAAAGAGATCTCCTGCATTGTTCAGGGTGAATCGGAGACTCTCTACGAGTACTGGGAGTGCTTTAAGAACCTTCTGGACGCATGCCCCCATCACATGATTGACAGGCTAGTGTTGATCAGCTACTTCACTCAAGGCATGAAGCCTCGAGATAAAACTACACTGGATGGTGCTAGTAATGGTTCTCTGAAGAAGTACAAAACCGCAGATGAAGCATGGCAACTGATCAGCGACTTAGCTGAGTCCACTCGGAATCACAGGTACAGGAACAGCCACTCAAGGGCCGTTGCAGAAGTTTCCTCTAGCATTGAGACTTCTGCTCTTACACAGAGTATATGTGAAATGACCAACCTACTGAAGTAGATGCAATTGAATCAGCAACAAGCTCAGCCTTCCCCGCCATAACAAGGCCAACAGTTAGTCCCCCAAAGAGTATGTGGAATCTGTGCTGATTATAGTCATTATACTGATGAATGCCCACAGCTCCAACAAGAAGACAACACTGTGGCAGCTACTCATAACTTCTATGACCGCCCGAATCAAGGATACAATCAACAAGGCGGCAACTACAACCAAGGTGAAAAATATAACCAATGATGGCAGGACAACTGCAACCAGGGTTGGAGAGATAATTCCAACCATGGTTGGATAGACAACTATAACAGAGGAGGCAGAGACAACAATGGAAATCAAAGGTGGAATAAGAACAACAGATAGCAAAATCAGAACCAGCCCTACAGAGCTCCTTACCTAAGGCAGTCACAAGGATCCCAACACAACCAACAACAGGTCCCTCAGATCACTTATCCTCCTTCCTCATCAAATGATGAGATGCTTCGTTCTCTTGCACAAGGACAACAAGACATGCAGACTACACTGAACTCTACTTTAAATGGTTTGAATGCCACTTTACAAGCTCTCGTCTCCTGGATAGATTCATTACCCACTACCACTAACCAGCCTTCAAGCTCTAGTAGAATTCCTTCTCAACCCTTACCTAACCCCAAGGGTGGCATCAATGCCATCACTTTGAGGTCCAGAACCACACTGTAAGAGAGGAACCAGGAGGAGCCAAACCCACAAGAACACGTCCCAGTTGAAGACATAGGTGAAGTGGAAGATGCTGAAGAGGAAAAGGAAGTACAAGACATGGTTGAAGAAGAAGTAACTCAGCCAAGGAATGGAGCACCAAAGGAAGCAGAAGCTGCAAGTGGCGCCATTCCTATTCCATTTCCACACCTTGCACAGAAGTCCAGAAAGCAGATGGAACTTGATCCCAAAATGGTAGAAATCTTCAAAAAGATTGAGGTAACTATTCCCCTTTTTTATGTTATTCAGCAAGTACCTAAATATGCAAAGTTTCTAAAAAATTTATGCATACATAAAGACAAAATTAATGAATTAGAAACTATTCCTTTAGGTAGTGTTTGTTTTGAGGTATTGAGATAGAGACTGGGAGACTAAAACTCAGTATCATGTTTGTTAGTTCACAGACTGATATTAAAATTTCTGTCTCTGTCCCCAAAAATTTTAGTATTTCAATACCTCCAAAAGGTAGGGACACAGGGGACTAAAATTTTTAGAGATGGAGACTGAAACTTTAATAACATTTTATACTTAAAATACTTTCATTTCAATTAATTAATTTCAATTTTACCCTTTGTAAAAATTAATTAGAATTTTATTTTTGTTTCAATTTCTGTCTCCCACTTTGTACCAAACAGAATACTGAGATTTATTTCAATCTCTGTCTCTTAGTCTCTGTCTCTCAGTCTCAGTCTTTCCGTCTCTGTCTCTCCACCAAACGCTACCTTAGATAATTCTATATCTGCTTTAATGGGAGGTATACCTAAAAAATGTAGTGATCCAGGTCCATGCATGGTTAACTGTACCATTGGAGGTGTAATATTTTCTGACTGCATGTGTGATTTAGGAGCATGTGTTAGTATAATGCCATTGTCTATATATGATGCTTTGAGGCTCCCTCCCTTAAAAAGGTCAGCAGCTCATTTTGTGTTAGCAGATAAAAGCATTATTACAGTAGTTGGAATTGCTGAAGATGTATTAGTGAGCATTAAGGGGCTCACATTTCTCATTGACTTCTATATCTTGGAAATGCCCCCCTAATGACTCAGGAAGACCATCATCAATCCTGCTTAGAAGACCATTCCTGAAGACTTCGAAGTTCAAGCTGGATGCATTCTCAGGAACTTACTTCTTTGATGAAACTGTAGCTGAAGTTCACTAAGAAGAAGTAGAAGAGAAGCACATGGAGCAAGGTCCAAGTGTGGGGACACCCTCTGAACACAATGAGGACACTTTGCTATTATCATTAGCTCAAGATAATCCAGAGCCTAGCCATGAGCAGAAATTGGAATTGAAGCCCCTTCCTCCACACCTCAAGTATGCTTATCTTGAGGATAAGCAGAAGTTCTCAGTTATCATTGCAAGGGAACTCACTTCCCAATAGGAGGAGCAACTGCTCAGTGTGCTAAGAAGACACAAGAGAGCAATTGGGTGGAGCTTGGCGGATATAGTAGGCATCAGCTCTCAGGTTTGTGAGCACAGAATATTCTTAGAAGAGGGAGCAAAGCCTGTCTGTCAACCCCAAAGAAGATTGAATCCCACCATCTCAGAAGTTGTCAAGAAAGAAGTGACCAGGCTACTTGAAGCAGATATCATTTACCCCATCTCAGACAGTGAATGGGTCAGTCCAGTACAAGTGGTGCCCAAGAAGTCTGGAGTCACAACAGTAAAGAATAAGCATGGAGAGCTCCTGACAACTAGAGTGCAGAATTCATGGAGAGTTTGCATTGATTATAGGCGTCTCAACCAAGCTACTCGCAAGGATCATTACCCCTTGCCATTTATTGATCAGATGCTTGATCGCCTGTCAGGTAATCCCATTACTGCTTTTTAGATGGGTATACAGGCTATTTTCAAATTCATATAGCTCCTGAAGATCAGGAGAAGACTACTTTTACATGTCCCTTTGGAACGTATGCATATAAGAGGATGTTTTTTGGCTTATGTAATGCACCGGCTACTTTCCAAAGATGCATGATGAGTATCTTTTCAGATCTTATTGAGAACTGTATGGAAGTATTTATGGATGATTTTAGCGTATATGGTGATTCATTTAACCTTTGCTTGGATAGTTTAGCTAGAGTATTAGACAGGTGTGTTAGTTCAAACCTTGTATTGAATTTTGAAAAATGTCACTTTATGGTAAAACAAGGAATTATTCTAGGACATGTTGTCTCTAATACTGGAATTTCTGTAGATCCAGCAATGGTAGATGTCATTTCTAGTTTACCTTACCCCTCCTCCGTGAGGGAAGTCCGTTCGTTCCTTGGCCATGCAGGTTCCTATAAGAGATTCATCAAGGACTTCAGTAAGGTAGCATTGCCTTTATTCAGACTACTGCAGAAAGATATTGAGTTTGAGTTCAGTGAGGATTGCTTGCAAGCATTTGATAAGCTGAAGATCGCCCTGACTCAAGCTCTGATTGTGAGAGGACCAGACTAGAGCCAGCCATTTGAGATTATGTGTGATGCCTCCAACCATGCAGTGGGAGCGGTGCTGGCTCAGTGCGAAGGTAAGGATCCTTTCGTAATTGCTTATGCGTCTAAGACCATAGATGCTGCTCAGTCTAATTACACCACCACTGAAAAAGAGCTTCTTGCTATTGTTTTTGCTCTGGATAAATTCCGAGCCTATTTACTTGGTACTAAGGTGGTAGTGTACTCAGACCATGTAGCTCTAAAATATTTATTAGCTAAAAAAGAGTCTAAACCAAGGTTAATACGTTGGATACTGCTGCTGCAAGAATTTGATTTAGAAATTAAGGATAGGAGTGGTAACCAGAATTTAGTGGCAGACCACTTGAGTCGCCTTGAGCACATTAAGGATGACTCCACTCCTATAAATGATACTTTTCCATTTGATAGCTTGTATGCAGTATCTGAAGTAGTTCCTTGGTATGCACCTGTAGCTAATTATCTAGTTAGTCACACTTTCCCTTCCAATTTTACTAAGCATCAAAGAGACAAGCTAAAAAGCGAGTTTAAATATTATATATGGGATGACCCATATTTATGGAGGTGTGGTGCTGACCAGGTAATTAGAAGGTGTGTGCCCCAATCAGAATTTCAGTCCATTTTAGAGGTCTGCCACTCTTCTGAGAGTGGAGGACATTTTGGTCCTCAAAGAACAGCTAGAAAAATCCTAGACTGTAGATTCTGATGGCCCACTCTCTTTAAAGATGCCGCTGTTTTTTGTAAATCTTGTTTCCCATGCCAAAGGTTTGGTAATATATCCAAGAGGGATGAGATGCCCCAACAGATTATGCTATTCTGTGAAATTTTTTATGTTTGGGGCATTGACATCATGGGTCCATTTCCAAACTCTAGTGGTTACCTTTATATACTGTTAGCTGTAGATTATGTTTCTAAATGGGTGGAAGCAATTTCTACCCGTACTGATGATGCTAACACTGTTGTTTCCTTTGTTAGAAACCATATTATCTGTCGCTTTGGATCACCACGAGCAATCGTGAGCGATCAAGGTACTCACTTCTGTAACAGGAGATTAGCAAGATTACTAAAGAAGCATGGGATAGTTCACAAAGTAGTAACATCTTATCATTCCCAGACCAATGGACAAGCAGAAGTATCTAACAGAAAGATTAAACGCATTCTGGAGAAGATAGTAAAGCCTCATAGGAAGGACTGGAGTGCCAGGCTACAAGATGCACTATGGGCATATAGAACAGCGTACAAGACACCCATTGGGATGAGCCCATTCCGCTTAGTGTACGGAAAGGCTTGCCACCTTCCAGTAGAAGTGGAACACAAGGCTTTCTGGACTGTGAGGGAGTGCAACATGAATTTTGAGGAAGCTGGTGCTGAAAGGAAGCTGCAACTAGCAGAATTAGAGAACCTTCGCCTAGAAGCATATGACAACTCCATGCGATACAAAGAGAAGATGAAGGCTGTGCATGACAAGCACATAAAAATGAGAGAATTCAGACCAGGGGAGTTAGTTCTTCTTTATAACTCTAGACTGAGGCTCATGCCAGGCAAACTGAGATCAAGATGGGAAGGTCCCTACAGAGTAGAAAAGGCAGAGCCATACGGAGTTTTTCACCTGCGTCATCCTTCTAGCTCTAAATTCATCAAGGTCAATGAACATCGCCTAAAGCTTTATCATGGTGAGAAGATGAAAGATCACAAAGAGCTAGAGGTCTTCCTCTTGGAAGACCCACCGACGGAAGCAGAATGAGCCTAAAGACCGTCCAACTTAAGGAAGTAAAAGCAAAGTGCTAGGTGGGAGACAACCCACCATGGTATGATCGTTCCGTTTCAATCTTAGTTTTGTTTTATTTTATTCTATTTTATTTTTCTTAGTGACTCTTCTCATAATCTCTGCATATAGTCTGCATTTGCATTTGCATTCTGCATAAAAAAAAAAGAAGCACGCGACGCACAAGCATCGCTGACGCGTCCGCGTCATATGTGCTTTCGAAACAAAGAAGAAAAGAAGCAGAGAGTCATGTGGGAGCATGGATGGAGGCATGCCTTAGGCACAAACACGCCCATGCGTACGCGTCCCTGACGCGTCCGTGTCGCTTGCGAAATCAGCCCTCCACGCGTGCGCGTCACCCACGCGCATGCGTGACCCTGCGAAAACGACGTAAAGAAGTGTATGGCAGAGAGTTATGATGGTATGGGACTGGAATTGTGCTGGAAGCACAAGCCCTATCATGCGTACGTGTTCCCCACGCCTCCGCGTCATTTTTCCAAATAAGGCCATTCACGCGTGCGCGTACCTCACGCGCACGCGTCACCCTAAATTTTGGCAATGTACGTATGAGACAGAAAGTTGTGCGTGCGCGAGGCTACACTCGCGCCAATAGCACAATTTAGGTCACGCGTACACGTCACCCACGCGTACGTGTCACTTGAAAATATCACAACCCACGCGAACGCATGCTCCACGCGTCCGCGTCGTTTGCGCCGCACAGTTTATCCAGACCAGCGCCAGAATTTCTATATTTTCTTCTCCAATCCTAATTTTTTCTTCTCCCTTCTTATTTCTTTCTTCTTCCTTCTTTCTTCTTTATTCCTTCTCACTTTTTACTTTCTCCCTCCTTCTTTTTCACATCTATTATCAAGGTTCTTTTCTTTTCTTCTTCCCTTTTTACTTTTCCATTATTATTTTTATTTATGTTTTCTTCTTCTTTTTCTTTTTACTTACATTATCTATGTTTCCTTTTTCTTTCTTTTTCTTTTTACATTCTTTTGATTGGTGTTAGAAATTTAATTGGGTGATTATTTTCTTTTATATTTTGCTTGTGGATTATTCAGGAGTTATTTGACAATTAATATTACTTCTTAAGGGTTGCTTGCATGTTCAAATTTAATACTTTCAATAACATATTTACCATGCATGCTAAGTGTTTGTGAAAAAGCCCGTATGGCATTATGCATTTTTAAATTACTCTATTCTTCTACTCTAATGCCTGTGTTTTTCACAAAACCCCTTTTCATATATTATTGATTGAATATAATTGTCAATACAAACAGGTTGTTAGTTTGAAACATTTGATAATCAAATTGGGCAATTAATGCTTGATCTATACTACTCATGCCTTTGCCGGCATGCCAATAAACGTCTTGCATCTACTTGCCATAACATGCACTTGCTATATTTCCATTGATGAACTTCTCACATGTAGTCGCAACCATGTGTTAACGACATCCTTCTTTACCGTGCAATGATTATCACTTGTACCGTCCCTTCCTTGCTCAAACCCTTAGCTTTACATGATACTTTCTTCTTCCCTTTTCAGGATGGCCACCAAGAAGGGTAAAGAGAAAGCTACTCCCAAACCACCGGTAAGGAAAGGAACAAAATGAACACTAACTACAGAGCCATCTTCAACAGCGGTAAAGCCCTCAACAAAGCGAGTCAAGAGGATCATCAAGGTCGATGAAAAAGAGAAAGCCTTTCCAGCAAAGGACACTGCGCGGTTCACTAACCGCTAATGTGAGCAGATGTTCCCCATCCTGGCTGAGCGGAACTATAACAATGAGTACCTACTCATCCTCCTGACCCACATTGTTGAATTTGTTGAATCCCGCATTGAGCGAAGACAATGGAGATTCCTACAGAGACAGCCACGGCAAGTTAACCTTTCATGGGTAGTTGAATTCTACTCCAATTTTCACATACCAACCATGCAGTCTATCTATGTCCGTCAGAAGCAAGTTCCCATTACTGAAGAGGCCATTCAACGAGCTTTAGATCTTCTCCCTGTTCCAGAAGGATTGGACGCATTCCAAGAAGCCTCATTTAAGCGCCAGATATACCAATTTGACTGGGACGCCATTCTCAGAGTTATAGCACAACCTGGCAGAAAATGGATCTATGGATACCATCGATCCCGACCTAAGAGAATATTGACTTCAGCACTCACCTTGGAGGCTCGAGTATGGGAACAGATTATGTCCCATTACGTCTTTCTGAGCACTCACGAGTCCTCCTTCACTGCAGACATGGTTGTTTTACTCTGGTGTATCCTTACAGACCAGCCTCTCAATTTACCAAGACACCTTCAGCATGCTATGGGACACGTACAGATCGCGGACAACCTACCTTTTTCCGCCTTGGTTTCAGATCTAGTCTCAGCAGCCAGAGTTTCCTACAGAGTTGGGGACACCAAGGCCATGATTCTACGGGATGATCAGTACATCCCTAACGGGAAGTACATCAGACCAACAACAACCACTACCAGCAGGACTGCAGAACCGGCCGGAGATATTCCTTCTCCTTTCACATAACAAACACCTTCAACAAACCAACTGCTCCATCAGATACTTGAGAGGTTAGACCAGCTTGACCGGCAAGGAAAGCGAAGAGAGCGCCGTAACAAGCGCCAATTTACATACCTCAAGGAGTTGCTTGTTGGTAACCACCCAACTGAAGAAGACCCAGATACCCCGGACTCCACTTCATTTACCAGCACAGGGAGTCATGACGGTCCCGATTATGGAGATGCTGCTACCAGCCCCCCTTTGTTCCTGACTGATGGCGCTGAGGACGGTGCCAAGCTTTAAGTGTGGGGAGGTCGGTCAGTACCTGACTTTCGGAGGTAATTTCTCTTTCTTAGCACCAATAAATTATTTATTTTTCTTTTGTTTAGGATAGGATAAATTGCACAGTAATAGGTATTTACATGCATGTTCTATTTGGTTGAAAAATAATAAGTTTCTTTTTAAGACCCTATTTTTGAAAAAAATTTCACTAATTTAAATAAGAATTTTTGTGTTAAACTTGTTTGAAGACTGTAAATTGGAACATGGTTTAAATCTAGAACACACAACCTGTGAGATTTGAGCTTAATTACATGGTTACACTATTTAACCATAAAAATTTTATTCTTTGTGTGTTTGCTTCTCTATGATTGTAATCTATACTTTGTTCCATCCTATATGTCCAATGTTTAATGTGTTATATGCATGCATATGATTGAGGCCATTATTTGATTATTAGCTCACTTATCCCAAATAGCATATCCTTTTATTTACCTTTGTTAGCCACTTTGAGCCTTTTAATCCTATTTGTTCTATATTTTACCACATCACTAGCCTTAAACAGAAAAATAATTAAACACCCCAATTGAATCTTTGGTTAGCTTAAGATAGAGATTGTGTGTCAATTAAGTGTGGGAAAACTGTGGAAATATGGGTTAATAAGGAATGTCTTATGTTTCTATTTCATTTAATTAATTGGGAATTTGGGTACCTACTCATGTGAAACTAGAAAAAATAAAAAATTCATGTGCATTGATAATGTTATGTTTACTTTTACTTAAAAAAAACCAAAAATATTCAAGTAATTAAGTAAATAAATAAATGAATAAGGGGACAAAATTACCCCAATGCTAAATTAATAAAAGATCAATGCATATGTGATACAAGTTAAGAGAAAAGTTGATGCATGAGTATGTAATGCAAAAGTGAGAAAATTTTGGGTAGCTAGGCATAAATTTAAAAGAATATAGAGTGTGTGTATAGGTAAAGAGCTTAGGTTAATCAAGGATTCAATTCATAGCTCACTTAGCCATATATATATACCATCACCTTTACCTTAACCCCATTACAACCTTGAAAAGACCTCATGATATTTGCATTGGTACATTAAATACTTGTTGATTGGTTAGGTGAAAAACAAATTTTAGAAAGCATGACTAGAGAAGGCTAGAGTGATTACCCTATACACTTGAGTGATTAGAGTGCACATATACTATCAGTAAGGGTTCAATGCTTGATTCTATAATCCCTGCTTTCATGAGCTGTCTTCTTACAAGTTTACTTATTTTTACTGTATGATTTTAATTAGTAGAATTTGAGTTATTTTTGTCTTGAAGAACTCATTTACTTTTAACCAAGTAGGCATAATCATCTTAGCATATAGTTGCATTCATACATAGGTTGCATTGCATTGCATGAGTCTTACTTTTTTCTACTCATTTATTTTATCTCCTTTAGCTAAGCATGAGGATATGCTAATGTTTAAGTGTGGGGAGGTTGATAAACCACTATTTTATGGTTTATCTTGTGTTTAATTGAGTGGTTCATCAAGTCTTTACCCACTTATTAATATGATTTGCATGATTTTACAATCCCTTCCTAGTTTTGTTCTATGGTTGAAAATTTGCTTCCTAGAGATCTTTAATTTGTATATTTTAATTCTCCTTTGTACCATTCGATGCCGTGATCCGTGTGTTAAGTGTTTCAGGCTTTATAGGGCAGGAATGGCTTAGAGAATGGAGAGGAAGCTTGCAAAAATCGAAGAAACACAAGAAACTAAGGAGATAACCAGCGAGCATCGACGCACACGCATGGCTCACGCGAGCGCGCGATATGAAGATATTTGCAGCAACGCGTGCGCGTGCGCGTGCATGACGCGTACGCGTGGATTGGAGTCTGCACGAAGACGCGTGCGCGTGACTGACGCGTACGCGTGACAAGAAAAATCGCCAAATGATGCGCACGCGTGACTGATGTAATACCCGGTCTAACCGAAATTAATTAAATAATAAGTTAAATGGGAGCGACTATGGTTGGAAGATTTGGCAATTGAAATTTGATGATTTAAATATGATATTTGGATTCAGTGAATTTTTCCGAGTCGGAAAATATAGTTTTCTGCGCAAAAGCGCGCAGTGAAATTTTAAACTTAATATCGATTGTTTAGTGTGTATAGGAACCAGATGGCGCCTCGTGGACCCGATCGTAGACGTGAAAGAGACCGTACTAATACGCAGGAACCGGAAATTAACCCGAATAACCCGGTAAACCTTATGTCTACGTTGGAGAATATGACTACTGCTATGCAGGCCACTACGGAGGCTCTTGGGCAACAGATAAACAATAATGGCAATGGCGGAAGGGAAGCTCAGGGCCTGATGACACTGGCGACTTTCTTAAAGGTTAATCCACCTAAGTTCAAGGGAACCACCAATCCGACTAAAGCTGATACTTGGTTTCAGGCCATGGAGCGAGTACTACAAGCGCAGTTGGTACCTGAAGAGCAGTGTGTTGAATTTGCTACCTATCTACTCACGGGAGAAGCATCGCATTAGTGGCAAGGGGCTCGACGCCTCTTGTAACAGGGGAATGATCTTATCACTTGGGATGCCTTCCAGGTGGAATTCTATAAGAAGTTTTTTCCGAATTTCGCCAGGACAGCCAAGGAATTGGAGTTACTGCAGCTAAAGCAAGGTGCTATGTCCGTATCTGAGTATACAGACAAATTTGAGGAGCTATTCAGATTTTCCCGCATGTGTCAAGGAGCTCCGGGAGACTTCGAGGAATGAAAATGCATTAAGTATGAAGGAGGGCTCCGGAGCGACATCTTAAGTTCAGTGGGACCAATGGAGATCCGAACTTTTTCAGAGTTTGTGAATAAGAGCAGAATTGCTGAAGAGTGTGTGAAAAGGAGGGTTGCAGAGAAAGGAAGTCATAGAAAGCACAACCAAGGATTCGCACCAAGGGGTCGAGAGTTTAAGGAGAGAGGATACGTACAACACTTTCCCCAAAGACAGACTAACTTTGCGACGAGTGAGGAGTCCCAAAGGAATGGTAAGGAAAAACGGACAGCGGCTGCTTCTGATGTTTCGAGCTGTCAGAGATGTGGGAGTCATCACCCAAATAGGCCGTGCCGATTGGGGTTAGGTATATGTTACAAGTGCGGGTTACCAGGGCATGTATCAAGAAATTGCCAACAAGGAGAGAGTCAGGATGCGGGCCGATTGCGACTGTAAGATTGAGGTAATTGCAATAATCAGGCTTAAAGGACAGTGCGTGGTTTTATAATACCGCCTGTACAGTAAAACTGGGAATGTCAAGCTTAATATTAGACTGAGAAGCAAACCGGATGGTCCGAGTAAGGATTTGCCTTACTACAAATGGATAAATTATTGGTCGGCGTTGGACAAATGACCGAGGACCTCGAATATAGAGAAGTCAGAGCGCGGCAACGGAAGCGCGTAGAATAAAAGGACCTTGGGACTGTTATGCGTTGGATATAGAGGCAGACTATGCTCGCGTACTCGCAGTGATGGATGGAAATTTCGAGGGCGAAAATTTCTGTTAGGGGGGGTAGAATGTAATACCCGGTCTAACCGAAATTAATTAAATAATAAGTTAAATGGGAGCGACTATGGTTGGAAGATTTGGCAATTGAAATTTGATGATTTAAATATGATATTTGGATTCAGTGAATTTTTCCGAGTCGGAAAATATAGTTTTCTGCGCAAAAGCACGCAGTGAAATTTTGACCGGCAGTACTACAATGAGGATTTATAATATGAATTGAGATTGAATGAATAATGATGAAAAATGTCAAATGTAGGCATGCTTGTGTTTTCTCTCTGGTTGTAAGGGTGACAGGGCACCGATACCCTCTAATGGCGACAGGGCGCAGATACCCTCTAATGATATTAATACGCAACAGAGAGACTGTGCCCGGGTTAGCTACCGGACATGTCGGGTTAGCTTGATAACCGACAGATGATATCATCAGCCATAGGGCAGGCATTCATCATTTGCATATGTTTGAATTGTTTGGGTTTGTCATTTGTTTTGGATTTCTACATCATATATGCCATGTTACCTGACTATATGCTACTTGTTCTACTTGTACCATATTTGTGTATTACTTGCCTGTATTGCTTGTGTTTGTACAACTGAGATGCCCTCATGCTGGTGTCGGTGGGTGTGAGGGCTGTTCTTGATGGGATGAATTGATGATGCAATTGCATGATGATGATTATTGAATGAGATAATCGGAGCTCTCTGGGTAGACGCAGTGATGTAGTTTCACTAGTTCCAGGCGAGGGTATGATGTATTGATATAGAATTGCTGAGGCAGAACAACTAGTGATGGTTTTGCTTATAATTCTGAGTCTGATTCGTGAAAGAGTCAGCGAGTTGGGAAATATGTGAAACATGAATTAGATTTAGCACTCCCTTATGACAGTTGCCTATTCATGGATTAGCGAGAACCTAGGATGAATATTTGGTGAAGAAGTTTAGGATGCTTAGTGAGTTTTTATTGCAGTGCATTGTATCTATTTGGCACTTTTACCGTACTGGGAACCCATGGGCCCGGGGTTCTCATTCCGTATATATCTCTTGTTTTTCAGATACAGGTCCAGGTGCTCAAAAGTGAGTTGTGGGTCTTCTGAGAGACGGCGAAGATCTTTATTTCCTCTACTTTGTGTTTTGATTAGAATCTCTCCACCTTTGTTTTGAAAAGATTATATTATGTATTGAACTCTTTCGGAACTTGCCTATAGAGGCTCTTATGTTTCCTTTGGGAGAGATTAGGATATGCTGTTGTCATCTACTTTCATACTGTACCCTAGCCGGCCTAAACTTCGCGGGTCGCGACTAGTGGCTATTTACTTATGTTATATATATATCTATCTCTTAATCTCCTTTATGCCTTGTCCGTATATCGCGTTTGGCTTAGCAGTTTAACTTTTCGTTGTCGAAACGTGAATGATACGCCTTCGCGATTTTATTTCTACTCTTTTCAGGCTTCTCGATTAATACTCTTTTCGAAAATTACCTATATTTATATATTAAAAATCCACCTGAGAGTCGTACCACCGTAATATCATTGACTTATGACTCGAACATAAGAATTTGAATATTAGGGTGTTACAACTGACGCGTACGCGTGACCTGCGCGATCTGCAGAAATAACAGAAAATGCTGGGGGCGATTTCGGGCCGAGTTTTGACCCAGTTTTCGGCCCAAAAACACAGACTAGAGCCAGGAAACGTGGAGAGACTCAAGACACATTCTCATTAGCATAGTTTTTAGGTTTTTAGATCTGAATCTAGAGAGAATTTACTCTTCCTCTAGGTTTTCTTTACATTCATAGTTTTATAGTTTTATGCTTTTGCTTTTGGATATTGAAGAGTCATCACCTCCGTTGAAGATATTATTCTAGTTTGTTTTCTTACTCTTTTATTATTCCATATTCTTAATTCTTGTTTAGAGTTACAATTGGATTATTTTCATGGATTGTTAATGCAAAGGATTGCTTTTACTTTTAATTAATTTTGAATTCCTATTTTATTTAAATTATCATGTCTCTTTTCTATTCCAAACTCTCAATAACGAAGATGGTATCCATGTCAATGGAGTAGACTCCCAACTTGACATGGGGTTGATTAAGAGGAGACACTTGAGTTGGAATGCTCAAGTGATTAGTTAAATTGGAAGTTGTTGGCTAATTCTGTATTTACTAACGCTAGACGTTCCCAAGGGAGAGGACTAGGATTTACGAATAAGAGTTAGCTCAATCACTTGACTTTCCTTTATTTAGTAAGGGTTAACTAAGTGAAAATAACAACCTCTTTATACTACACTTGAGAGAATTCCAACAAGGATAGAACTTCCAATTAATCATTTCCCCAGTTAAGGCTTTTTATTTTGGATAATATAAATTTCTTTTAATTTTCATTGCACTTATTTACAATTGTTTATTTTATGTCACTCAACTCTCAAAAAAATCTCGAAAAACTCCTGATTAGTAAATTAGCACCCTTTTTGGCAACTCGTTGGGAGACGACCTGGGACTCATACTCCCAGTATTTTTATTCTAAATTTTTGTGACAACCTTTCTAAATTGATGAGGCGAATTTTAGCTGGTTAAGAACTATACTCGTAACGCTGTTTTTATATTGACTTCTTAATTGGCCAACTTCTGCCTTACGCATCATCCCTCCCTTTATATCTAACCCTAAATCCCCAAATTTTCGTAAACTTCATCTCTTCTTCTTGTTCATCGCAAGAAGAAGTGATGAAGTTTACGAAAATTTGGGGATATAAGGTTAGATATAAAGGGAGGGACCAACGTGGGTACAAATTGGAAATTGGAACCCTCTAGCATGGCAAACAGAGGCCATGTCAACGCTCTGGTGATGACTCATCACCAAAAATATGCTCAGGAACCACTTTGAGTGCTCGAAACTCTATCTGGAGGACTAAAATGGAAAAATCGGGATCTTGAAGATTACATTGAGTATTTACGCGAATCTCAGGGACGACTATGGATATTTATTCTTCATTTACCTCTTCGGATCAACGATTTCATAGTTGTTTTCAAATTCTTCTTTGCTTTTACTATTATAATCTTTCTAATATCCAGGTTGGATCAGGTTCTTCGACAGTATAAGACTACTGTACAAACTATACATACAGTTCAATGACAGATACCTGTGATTGAGTTTGACAGTATATTGAGAACATCTCTATGCAAACTTGCATTATCATTGATGCACATTATTTAAAATTGAATGAACCCACCAAATATTAATATAGGACGTCTGAATAGAATATTGTCACTCTCTTTAGTTTATGAGAATCTATACTTTGTAAAATAATACTCTTAAACTCATAGAATAATATGATAAGAGAAATGACAAAAATACAAGAATTGTCACACATAAATATTTTACCTTTAGGTGTATCTGATAAAATGTGACCATCATAATACTCTTAATTTAACGATAAAATTAGCTTTCACTAAACACATAATAAAAAGAAAAAATAAATAAAAAAATTGCTTGTGACGAAGAAGAATAATTATAAGGTTAGACAAGAAAGAAGGGACATGTAAAGAAAAGAACATAGCAAATATATAGATAAGTTTTTTTTTTGAAATCGTTAGCCACAAGTGTATTTTTTAAATATTTTAAAATTTTTCTAGTAAAAAATCGTCAATAACAATTTCAAAGATTCTTTACTTGTAAAAAACGTTAGTGAAGTTTTTTTTAGACAAAATTTTATCTTTAGAATTCATCAATCATAATTTCATTTTAGCTTTTTGTCCTACTTCAAATTGATACTCATGATTTCTACTTACACTAATTATCTCTCATATTAACGTATTATACAAAAATATGATAATATTTAACTAAATCACACCTCATTTTTGCAGGAATTTTTTTAATAAATAATTTAATTATTTTATTTACGGAGATATGTTATTTGTAACTTCTTTACAAATTTGTATCTTTTTATTTATCCTATTTACACTGTAAATGAATTAAGGTTGTGAAGTTAGATATCACCTTGCACGGATCATGTTT
Source organism: Arachis ipaensis (assembly GCF_000816755.2). NCBI lineage: Eukaryota > Viridiplantae > Streptophyta > Magnoliopsida > Fabales > Fabaceae > Arachis > Arachis ipaensis. Next base: position 28,895,861 of record NC_029787.2, read on the forward strand.
GTACACGTGTTGTGATACATGGTTTATTTTGTTTATACGATAAATGAGATAAGGCTTACATGCCTATATAAGCAAGTCGTTTACAACGCCTGAAATGTCCTTTTTATTTTCTCTTTTGCTTCATTTCTCCTTCTTTCGAACTTTTTTTTTTATATTTTTGAGATACTCAGACATTATGGTGCATATAAATGCACGAGATGATAACATCAACCACTTGAATGTGACATGGCATATTGCGGAAGCGATCAACTTTCAGGTTAGTGTTGTTTTTTTCTTTTAAATAAATAAACATATAGTTATAATTAGAGTACTTTAATAGATTTAATATTGTTATACATTATTAGAATAGATTATATTTTATTTTGGTAACATAAAATAAGTTAATTGTCAGATTAGCTTTTGTTTAGTAATAGAATATATTATTAGTAAGCTGCTTTAGTGAGTATTAATTGTAATGTTATTAAATAAAATTTTTTAAACGTGTGATTTAGGAAATTAATTTTGAAGAATAATAAGTTATGAAATGTGAACTAAATATTTTATTATGTTTTTCATTTCTTTATTTTAATTTTTTATTTTAAATATGGTAAATAATTTATTTTACCGAATATTTATTGTGTAACCTTCCGTATTTTTAAAATTTTAAATATGAATAAATTGTGATTTTATCTTATTAAATTTAAATTTTATAATTCAAAAAATTATTCTATTAGAAACAATTAAATAGAATAAGAGATAATTTTATTTTAAATCAATCAAGGTTCTTATGTAATTTTATTATAATTGAATATTTTACATAATTATAATAATTAAAAAATAAAAAAGAATTGTACAATTTAATTTAAAATTTTTTTATTATAAATAAGTTATGACTTATTATTAATTTGAACTCTTTATTTATAAACTAATCTATTAAGAGTAATTAAATTAGTTTTATGAATATTTAGAGTTAAGTTAATTAATATTTATGTACAATTTTTATTATAATTAGTTATTTTATAAAAATTAAAATTAATATTCTGGTGATGAAAAAAATAATGAAAAGTTATATGATTTAATTTACAATTGATATTTGGGTTTAAAATATATTTTATAAAAATGTGTCTGATATGTTCATTTTATAATTTAAATTAAAAGTAATTAGTTGAGCTCATTGATATATTGATAAATAAAATTTTATGTGTTCTGAAAGTAATTTTTACAGTATTATATTTGAATTTTCCGTTTCGCTGCAACCCATGGTCACTGCTGTGAGAGGCTGAGAGCCAATGTTGCTGCTGTCCCAGTTGTGTTGAGACGCAATACCAATGCTATCTTGACTGAAACTGTTGCGTGGCTATTAGTGGTCCTACCAGCTGTTTCATTGTAATTTCGCCTCCGATTTTTTTAATTGCGACATCGAGGTAGGAGATTTATTTTTAAAGTTTAATTGGATAATTACAGATAGTTAATAATAGTTAAGAGTTGATTAATTGATGTGAATGACTTGAAATGTGTTTGAAAATAGTTAGCTTATGTGATTACTCTGAATTATAATTGAAATTGGATGTGGTTGTGAATTGTGATTGAGTTATTGATTGCTGCGATGAATTGACTGAAATTCTAATCTTTGATGGATTGGTTGCTGGTGAGCCGGTTATTCAATATATTGTAATGGTAGTGGACTTGGTTGGTGATTGACTGAAACTGATTTTGAGAGTTGTTGAAAGTCTGAATCTTGAAATGTTAAGCTGCTGGTTGAAAATCTAATTTCTAAAATAAAATGACAATTTTAAAAGCGAATCAGTAATTCGATAGTGATCGAAATGGTATAAGATTAAAAGCTAAGTAAACTACAATAAATATAGTTGTTAAGGTTCAATTTTGAGGGGTTCGTATTAATTGAACAATTAGTTGTAAATTTTTAAAGTTAGGTTGTGAAATCTGATTTTCTACATTACTTTTAAATGAAATCAATAACTTTGAAAGGTTACAACTAACTCTGTGATTATCAGAATTGTGTGAGACTAAGTTTGGGTTAAACTTGAGAATGTATAAAGTTGGACCAAAAAGTTTAAGGTCTTTTTGTTAAGAATATGATTTATGGTGGATTTTTGAAATGTGGTTGTTAAATCTCATTTTTTCTGCAGAATTTTTAAAACAATAGTAATTTGTTGGCTCAGTTGAAAATGTTATAATTTAAATTTTAAAATGGGATTAATTTTAAATGAAACTTTGGTATTAGTTTTTTAATTTCATAAAATTTTAGAATTGTTGGAATTGTGGTTTTAAAGATATGAATTTTTAAAATATAATACATTATGCAATAAAAGTCCGGTTCTGTTTTCTTAAATCAGTAATTTTGAGAGCCTATAACTTTTAATTTTGGATGGATGTTGAAGTACAACGAATTGGTGGTGAAAATTAAGTTAGTTTAGTATGTGTAACTTAAATTTCAGGACTATCCATATTTTCATGAGTGAGTTATGGGATTTGGAAGAGGATATGTTCACTGAATTTTAAAATAGAACTTTGCAGAAAATTACTCAACTTCCAAGTCATATAACTTCTTCATTAAAAATAGTATTTACCTGAAACTAATTTAAAAAAGAAACCTAAATGAGTCTATTTGAACCATATTAAATTTTAAAGTCATTGAATTTTATATGAAATTTTGAAAGTTGATATTGCTACTGTTTTTTGGTTTTTAATACTACAGAGCAGGTATGGTTTTTCCTCTATTTTCGAAAGAATAATAAAAAAATTATAATTTTTTATTTGTTAGAAAACTTAATTTGAAGCGGTCGCCTGAACACAATGTATGTGTAATTCCAAGTTCATTTGATATATTAATAGTAGAAAAGAAGATATAATGTCGATGATGTTTTGGTGATAGCCATGGTTCATGAAGTTAAAAATGAATCTTATTGTTATATGCTTGATTTAGTTTTGATGTTTGTTGAAAGGTAAAAAAAACAAAACTTATTCCGTTTAAAAGTAATGAATTCAAGCTTGAAAAATGTTAGTTTCTATATGGTTTAAGTGACTTTTAAAGTTGTAAAGAAATTGAAATGGATTTCAGTATTAATACTAGATATTTTGAGAATATTAGAGTAAGAGCTATTATAATAACTTAAATAATTCTTTTAAGAAAAGATAGTTGAGATTGAAAATTGTTGGTCTGTAAGGCTCATAACGAGTGATACTATGATTATTTGAGAAGGACGTGAGTTTTATCCCGCTTGTATAATTGCAATTGTAAAAGAGATAATGAATGAGAATGTGAAACGAATGATAAAGTATTGATCAAAGTTATGTCATACTACCACAGAAGAGCACAGCAACAAATTGTTTGATTTTTGTCACACTAGAATAAAAAGTTCTATATTTATCACGGTAGAGCAGATACTGTCACAATAGAATTGTCTATTTTTCGTCCACTTATTTTTCTGCCACAGTAAAGCAGAGGCAGCCATAGAAGAGTAACTATTTGACTGTGTACGGGTTGAAAAATCATATCCGAATTAATGTGGATTTGTGACAGGATAATATCAAGATGCGGGTAGACAACCGATACATGAACTCATGACCTGCACTAGGATTAGACATGCATCATTTTACTTGCACATCATTCTCTGTTATATTCTTTGTGCTTTTATTCTATTTCTTGCTTTGTCTGTTTATATTCTATTTGTCTACTTGTATTTAATACTGTCTGATTTGTTTACGTGTCTGCTTGTATTTAGTATTGTCTGATTTGTTTACGTATGTATTTACTTTTAGATTGAAGGGTGTTTTTAATAAAAAAGATTTTGAAGGGATATATAACTTGAAGCTGATGACCAATTCTTCTAACATAATTTTAAAGAATTTTATGGAATTAATGAGACTATTTGCATTTTAATTCTTGAATAAAACCCAAAACATCCCCTGACAATTACTTCGAAAGACAACGAGGCCCTTAACAAAAAAAAAATCAATCCGGCCCCTGATAATTATTTCGAAAGGACAACGAGGTCCCTGTGCCAAAAAAATTAATGTTGTTTTTTTTTACAGGGGTTAATCAGTTCTAAAAAAATTTATCAAGGGCCGAATTGGGTGTTTTTTTCCTTGGGGATCTCGTTGTCCTTTCGTGATAATTGTCAGGGGTCAAGTGAGGTATTCTCTCTTTATTCTTTATTTTTATAACATTCTTTACCTCTATTGAAAATTTGTGATTTATTTCTCACTTCAAAATTTTTTACTCTTTCAGGAACACATGTTTAAAGATGCAATATCAAACTATAGACAATTAGTAGATTTTATTTATAATATAAGTTGCTTTCTTAGAATTCTTTTACTTTTAATACGTAAGATTTTATTTTATATAGAAGGATAAGTGTGATATGTTAAATCTAAATTTTATTTTGGATTTATTTGTATAAGATGTATTACTAATAGTATTTATGTGATTATTATTATTTGTAAATTTTTTATACATAATTTTAAAGAATGAAAACAAAAGTTTTATAATATTTTTTAAAACTAAAACACGATATCAATATAAAAGCTCAATAATTAAATAGTATAATATTACATAATATTCTTTTTAGTAGAAATATTAAGAATTAAGCAAAATATTTTACCCAAAAAGGACGATACATATTGCCATGTGGTTGAATAAACTTTTAAATATTTGACTTATAAAATTAAATTTTTTGAATAGATTTCTACATTGCTACTAATTGTGTGGAAGTAATGAATACTGGCTATTTTTTTTATAAAAAAAAATAGTATTTTTGTTAAAAATAAGATTATTTAGTATA
>NC_029787.2:28900733-28903096 GCF_000816755.2 Arachis ipaensis
AATATTTAAACAAAATATTATTTTTATCTCTATATAAAAAATAATTTCTGACTAATACTAAGAATATTTTTAGATTTATTTTCCAAAATCATTCACCTTTTCCTTGTAAAGTTACGTCAAATTACAACTTTGCCACTGACACCAAATGCCGTTGCTCACGGCTCACTTCGCGGTATTCACAAACTCGCAAGATTCCACTACTCTTCCAAACGCTCACTCTGAAACTCCATTGATGAAGAGCAAAACTTGCATCTCTGAATTCCGAATAAGAAATGGTAGTACTCAGCCGTCTGAAATCCGCTTTACGTCTTCTTCCTCGTTCTTCCGTGACCTACGCAACCTCTGCCTCTTCCACCTCCAACCTCTCACCGGCGAAGAGGAATCAAAGCGCCTTCGTTTATGTCCCGCAGGTTTTGTACCGTCGGATCTTCCATGTGAGAGATCCAACTCACCCGACTGTTACGATTCTCGAGCAGTGGGTTCAGGATGGCGGAACTCTTAGCTACGATAAACTGCTAGTGGTTATCAAGCAACTTAGATCACGCAAAAGATATAAAAACGCACTCGAGGTATCGTCATCATCATTAATTACTAATTAGTCGTTAATTAATTAATAAAAATATTATTTATTCGAACTTTAGGTTGAATCATGATCTAGCTGCAAAATGCGATTCAAATGTTAAAGATAGTAAGATACTATGTTTTTCTGGGTTGAGTTTTGGGATCTTTGTGAAAATGAACCGTGTTTGCAGGTATCATTTTGGATGTCTGAGAAAGGATACTCTGAATCTGGATCTGCAGATTTTAGTTTAAGACTGGACTTGATTGCAAAGGCTAACGGAATAGAAGAAGCTGAATCCTATTTTGATAGCATTCCGAAAGACTCAAGAGCTGCAGAATGTTACAGCTCTCTTCTTAATTGCTATGCTCAAGTTAGGGATGTGGATAAAGCTGAAAGGATCATGCTGCAGATGAAGCATTTGGGTTTCGCAAGGTCTACTATGGCAAGAAATTCTTTGCTTAACCTCTACTATCAAACACAAAACTATGACAAAGTGGAAAATTTGTTGCTTGAAATGAAAGAAGAGGGTATTAAATTCGATAGATTTACATTCGCCACCTTGATTAATACATATGCGGCCAAATCTGATATAGAAGGAATCGACAAACTTCTTGCACAGTTAGAAGATGATCCATCTTATTCCCAACATGTAGATTGGTGGAGTGTTTATGCTGTGGCAGCCAATTGTTATGGAAAACTCGGGCTTTGTGATAAAGCTTTTAACGCTTTAAAGAAATCAGAGGAGCGCCTGAGTTCTACAATCTGGAAAGAGGCCTTTCCTTACCTTATGACTCAATATGCAACAATAGGGAAGAAAGAAGAAGTGACGAGGTTGTGGAATATTTATAAGATGGATGGGAAGTTACTTAAAAGAGACTATTATTCAGCTGTAATAAGTTCATTTCTCAAGTTGGATGACATTGAACTTGCCAAGAGTATCTTTGAGGAGTGGGAATCTAGAAACCGGTATTTCAGAAATTTCCTTATTCCGAACATGATGATAGCAGCTTACAGCAGAAAGGGCAATATGGAGGAAGCTGAAGCCATTGTTAATAGGACAATCATGAGGGAAGGAAAGCCAAATTTATGGACTTGGTCAGGGCTCTTGCTTGGATATATTCCACAGAGAAATTTTCCGATGGCTGTTCGATGTATGAAAGAGGCAGTTTCTATCTGTGAAGTGGGCTGTAAGTGGAGGCCGCTACCAGAATCCTTAGCTGCCATTTTTCAGTACTTGAAATTTAATGGAGATATGGAGGAGACAGAGGATTTGATAAGGTTACTCAGCAGCAAGAATATTATCTCCCTTGATGTTCATAACAAGCTGATGAGTTGGATTAAGGATGTGGAATCAAATGTACCTGCAATTGATGTGCTGGGAGGCGATTCACATAAACAAACAGGTGAAATTTCAGAGCCAGAGGAAGATTGGAACAACCTGACTTCTACTTTAGCCATCAATAAAATGTTAAGGGATGACTGTCAATTAGGCAAATCATGAATTATGGTTTACATTTGGTGTACACATCTTTTCAACAATGAAGTTTAGGACCAATTAATGTAGGTGAATGGTTCATCAAAAAGGCTGATTCTGAGTTGGTATGTTTTATATATCACTCTTAAATTTTCTAAGATGCTTCGTTTCAAAATTGATAGAAAAGTAAAAGGATGGGACATCGGTATTAAGTAATAACTTATGGTTGAGGAAGTTTGGGTTTGAAATATTTGATGGTTGATTCGTGGTAATAGTTTAGCCACCAAAATAGAAAACAATATGTTACCAAAAAAAAAAAATATGGTA
>NC_029787.2:28903349-28913834 GCF_000816755.2 Arachis ipaensis
TAACTTTCAAACAGCATATAATTAGCCTTGTTAAATCACGGAATTTTTAAATTATTTTTAATATCGAAGTTGGAATGGTGTAATACTTATGTATTATAATAAAATAGTGTAATACGCTGTTATCATGCCGAAATTTATCTAAATTAAAAAACGTGACCAACGATTACTGTAGTTTGAATCTTTTAAAGAAATAGTTACTAACGATTCTTATAAGGTTAAATATGTGACCGTATTGAGAGAGAGATTGAAAAAGAATGGCTTCGATTTAAAAAAAAAGATTGAAGGAGAATGTTGCTTTAATCAATGGCCATGATCTGTCCAATGATGATAAATAACATGAAGGCTTTGGGAATTATGACTAACGATTCCTATTGAAGTTGTTTGTATAGTGTGTCATCGTGCAGTCCACACCTCTTCGCATCAACAATTTCATAGTTGTTTTTAAATTTTTTTTTTTTTTTACTTTTAATAATATAATCTTCTCAATCGATATTCGGATCGAGTCAAGTTCTTCGACAGTATAAGAAAATTGTTTTAACTTTATATACAGCTCAACGATAAATACCAGTGATTGAATTTAAATGTATATTGAGAACATTTTTTGTAAATTTGCATTATTATTGATGTATATTGTTCAAAATTGAATGAACTCACCGAATACTAATATAGAATATATGTATAGAATATTTGTCATCCTTTTTATAGTTTATACAAATTTATATTTTGAAAAATAATACTCTTAATCTCATCGAACAATATCATAAGAGAAATGACAAAAATACAAAGATTGTCACACATAAATATTACACCTTTAGGTGTTCTAATAAAATTTGATCATCACAATAGATTTTTAAATTAACGACAAAAATTTAACTAACTTTTACTAAGCACATAACAAAAAGTAAAAAAAAATTTACTTATGGCAAAGAAGAATAATTATACGGTTAGAGGAGAGAGAAGTGGCATGGAAAGAGAAGAACGTAGCGCCTTATATATAGATAAGTTTTTTTGAAATCATTAGCTACAAGGGTATTTTTTAAATATTTTAAAATTCTTCTAGTAAAAAATTACCGATAACAATGTTTTTCAAAGATTCTTCTCTATAAAAAATGTTAAGATTATTTTTAGAGAGTTTTATTTTTTAAGATTCGTCAATCATAATTTCAATTTGGCTTTTTTTCTACTTTTAAACTCATGATTTCTATTTACACTAACTATCTCTTATATTAACTGTTACACAAAAATATGATAATATTAACATAAATCACACCTCATTTTTGCATGAAACTTTTGAATAAATAATATAATTATTTTATTTATGGACATATGTTATTTATAGCTTATTTACCAATTTGTATCTTTTTATTTATTTCGTTTACATTATAAATGAATTAAGGTTGCATATATATCGTTTACAGTGTAAAGGATAAGCCACGTATCGCCTTGCACGTATTACGTTTGCACACGTGTTGTGACACGTGGGTTATCTTATTTACACGGTAAACGATATATGTACAATCTTAATTCGTTTATAGTATAAATAAGATAAAGTTTAGACACGCCTATATAAGCAAGTCCAGTGACGAATTTAAAAAATTTTAATAGTGGGGGCAAAATATATATAACATGATAATAATTTTTATAATAAAAATATTATGTTTACATAAAAAATTAGTTATTATAAAAATGTGTCTTTTTCATATATATATATCGTTAAATAATTATTTAAAAACTCAATTTTCATACAATTAGCTCTTAATAATATTCATAGGAAAAAGTTCATTCAATTAGTGTAGTTGTTATGGAAAAAACTAAAGCTAATTTCAAAAGAAGAAACACTAATAGATAGATAATATTCTTTCGAATCAATTTTTAAAAAAGAACACCGAACTTATTTAAATTTAAAAATTGATAATTATAATGGACATCTAATATGAAATTTTCAAATTGATTATCAAGTGTCAAAAGTTGAATAAAAAATTATTGTGGAGTCAAATTTAATAATTTAGTGAGGACAAATAAGTATTATTATATACTCTTCAATAAAGTTCCAAATTGTAGTGGAGATATTTGTCCCGTACCAATAGGAGTGGATTCGTCTTTGAGCAAGTTGTTTACAACACTTCAAAGGTCCTTTTTATTCACTCTTTTTGCTTCATTACTACCTTTTTTGACGGCTTTTTTCATATTTTTTGAGATACTCGAACATTATGGCACTCTCAGATGCACGAAATTATAATATCAACTGTCTGAATGTGACATGGCACATCATGGGGCGATCGATTTTTACGTTAGTGTTGTTGTTTTTCTCTTTTAAATAAATAAGCATATAGTTATAGTTAGAGTACTTTTATAGATTTAGTATTGTCATTCATGATAAGAATAGATTATGTTTTGGTAACATAAAATAAGTTAATTGTCGAATTAGCTTTTGTTAGGTGGTAAAATATATTGGTAGTAAATTACTCTACTAATAATTAATTATAATGTTATTAAATAAAATTTTTAAATGTGTAATTTAGGAATTTAATTTTTCAAAAAATATTTATTAATTATTTTAATATATTTTGAAGAATAATAAATTATATGTTTATTGTGTTTTTTTTCAAAGATAATTTAATTTAATTTCTTTAAAAAAAAATAACAGTGTCTAAAGAGAGACAAATAGTAACAATTGGGGATGTTCCACTAGGTATGACTTAACTGGAAAAAAAAAAAAAAGAAACATGGCTAAAGAGATAACGGAGCTAAACGTGGAAAGGTATGTTTAGTCCATAGCTTTAGATACGTGGTATCGCGACACTGCCTCAACTATCTTTTCTACTATCGTCTTCTTTCCTTCAAAAATTATTCTATTTCGAGCTTTTCAAAGTTCCTAGCAAACAACCATAATTCGAGCAGTCTCAGCAATGTCGGCTTGGTTATTGGCGGTGACCCGTAGCCACCACGACCGGAAATCAGGAGATCCATTTCGAGCAACAGTCCCAATAATAAAGAGAGAGTTCCAGACCATAACAGCAAGGCCACAACAAAAGAGACAGCAAATGATTGTTTTATTTTCCAGTTTATATCTTGAACATAAAGACGAGGTGTTTGCAAATCTGCAATGAATAAGATTCAAAATAGATAACCTTTCATGAATAGTTCCTCATGTAAATATTTGTAGCTTGGTTTAAATTTTTAATGCCCAAATCTGCTTCCAAATTTTTTGATTTTGCAACAAAGGAGAAAGTTGCTCAGTTGGAACATGATAAAAACCATAAACTATCGCATACTCAGTAGAGACATCATATTGTTTTCGTTTATTCCAGTTTCATTGGAGCTTGTCAACACCATCAGCATTCAGAGGGGTGGAGAGGATACGGGTCGCGATTTTCGAAGGAAAAGTTTTTTCTATCTGTTCTTGCTTTCATTGACAAATCACTGTAAGTAAATCTTTGACCCAGTAGATTCTTGTATTTGTGTTGTTACTGTGATTGGAAATAAATAGGTATGGAGAAGGTAACCAAATATCATGCCATATACAAACATTGGAACTTGAACTTATGCTCCAGCTAATTTCTTTTTCTGCAACTTTTCTTCCTTTTAAAAGACTTTATCAACCCCAAAAAGGTTGTGAATCTTTATCAATTGTCAGTATGGTTGCATAACGAAAATATTTTTCTTTTAGCATTCGAGCCAATAGAGAATTTGGACCAGAAACAATGGTATCTCCAATTATAGCCCCTCTGGGGTGTAAAATATATCTTTTCTCACCATCCCCATAGTGTATGAGACAGATGTATGCATTTCGATTAGGGTCGTATTCTATGATTATGATTCTACCATATATGTCTTTTTCATTCCGGCGAAAATCGATTTTTCCCGGAAGTCCACAGAAAAATTATTGCTAATTGTCCGAAATGTGAAGCAAAAATATTTTGATAAAGATTCAGTTTTCTGTTGAGGTTTATCCTGTGGAGGTACTCAAATTGGATTAGTGATCGATTTCTAGGTTTCGCCGTAAACCTAATTGGTTACTTCATAGTGACACTCCAAAATTACTTTCATAGTAGTGCCAAATTATGTGCTCTTAGATATTTAAAACCCAATCTAGGGGTGTATATTGGTCGGGTGAAACTGGGTTTGTCATAACCTAGACTCGACCCTAAATATACACCGGATCTATTTTTTTTAGATCATAACCCAGTCATAGACCCGATGAAACCCAAATCATAAATTTTAACTTGATGCTTTTTTAATCTATTTTCTAATTCAATAAGTGTGATTTAAAATAAAATAATAAGCTTATAATTAATATAACATAATATTGGAATTAATTTAAAACATATATATGTTTTTTAGTTCTCTTAAGATGCACATGGGTCAGGTGAAGCCGGGTTCACCTTGACCCAGACCCATCCCTAAATAATGATCGGGTCTAGTTTTGAGACATTTATCCAACCCTATACCTGGTGAAATCACACCAAATTAGCCCCTAAAATGTTCGGGCTCGGGCTAAATCTTCGTGCCGGGTCGGGTCATGTACACCCCTAACCCAATCCTCCTTCTTTCTTAGGCCTGGACATCATATCCTCGCTAATCCACGCCATTTTGCGCTCTAAACCTTTTCGATCCCACTAGAATTGCATCAATATCCTATGCATCTTCTCCAATAATGAATTTGGTAATTAGAAACAAGATAGAGTATATACCGAAATTGCTTTACCAACTACTTTAATGAGTACATGCCGTCCACCTGTTAATAGGAGATTTCTTTTCCAAACTTGGACCTCTTTTGAACTTTATTCTTAATGATCCTAAAAGTCGCTTTCTTCGATCGTTGGACCACTGATGATAGCCCTAGGTATTTATCCTGGGCATCCACATGTTTAATATTAAGAGTAGTAGCCAATTCCCATCGAGCGTTGGTAGGTGTGTTCCGACTGAAAAAGATAGCAGACTTATCGAAATTAACTTTGTCCAGTAGTTATTTCATAGTCATATAGTAGAGTCAAAAGGTTAGAACATGTCTCCTCTAAAGCCTTACAAAAAAGAATAGAATTACGACAAACAATAAGTGATTAACACTTGGACTTCTCTTATGAATTTAGATCTTTTGAATAGTCCTGTTTTGCTCTGCTTTATGTAATAGATAGGAGAAATCTTTTGTTCCAAAAAAAAAAAGATACTGTAACAAAAATTTTCTTGACGAATACTCTTTGTTGGCCTAAAAAAACTAAATAGTTGACTTTCTACTAGAATAGAATAAAAAATTTATCTAAAGACAAAACTTATTGTCTCCATGATAAACTATAAGAACTTCCATTCTCTCTTATTATAAGCTTTGTTCATATCCAATTTTATCATTTCTTGTCTTCTTAGTTTTTAAATAATACATACATTCATGAATAATGAGATTATTATAAAAAACGTCTACTTTTTAAAATGTTTATTATGTTTTTTATGTCTTTATTTCAAACTTAAATTTTTTTATTTTAAATATGATAAATCATTTACTTTACTGAATATTTATCGTAATGTTGTTAAATAAATTTTTTAGATATTTGATTTATAAAATTAATTTTTCTGAATAGATTTATGCATTTAGGCCATTAGGGTATGTACTTTGCCACTGAGACCAAATGCTGTTGCTCACAGCTCAATTCGCAGTATCCAGTATTCACAATATTCCGCTACTCTTCCAAACGCTCACTCTGCAACTCCATTGCTGAAGAACAAAACTTGCATCTTGCATCTCTTAATTCCGAATAAGAAATGGTAGTACTCACTCGTCTGAAATCCGCTTTACATCTTCTTCCTCGTTCTTCCGTGACCTACGCAACCTCTGCCTCTTCCACCTCCAACCTCTTACCGGCGAAGAGGAATCAAATCGCCGCCGTTTATGTCCCGCAGGATTTGTACCGTCGGATATTCACTGTGACCGATCCAACTCTCCCGGTTGTTACGATTCTCGAGCAGTGGGTTCAGGATGGCCAAACTCTTACCTACGATAAACTGCTATTCCTTATCAAGCAACTTAGGTCACGCAAAAGATATAAAAACGCCCTCGAGGTATCGTCATCATCATTAATTATAAATTAGTCGTTAATTAATTAATAAAAATATTATTTATTCGAACTTTAGGTTGAATCGTGATCTAGCTGCAAAATGCGATTCAAATGTTAAAGATACTATGTTTTTCTGGGCTGAGTTTTGGGATCTTTGTGAAAATGAACTGTGTTTGCAGGTGTCATTTTGGATGTCTGACAAAGGATACTCTGAACCTGGATCTGCAGAATTTAGTTTAAGACTGGACTTGATTGCAAAGGCTAAGGGAATAGAAGAAGCTGAATCCTATTTTGATAGCATTCCGAAATACTCAAGAGCTGCAGAATGTTACAGCTCTCTTCTTAATTGCTATGCTCAAGTTAGGGATGTGGATAAAGCTGAAAGGATCATGCTGCAGATGAAACATTTGGGTTTTGCAAGGTCTACTTTGGCGAGAAATTCTTTGCTTAACCTCTACTATCAAACACAAAACTATGACAAAGTGGAAAATTTGTTGCTTGAAATGAAAGAAGAGGGTGTTAAATTCGATAGATTTACATACGCCACCTTGATTAATACATATGCGGCCAAATCTGATATAGAAGGAATCGACAAACTTCTTGCACAGTTAGAAGATGATCCATCGTATTCCCAACATGTAGATTGGTGGAGTGTTTATGCTGTGGCAGCCAATTGGTATGGCAAACTCGGGCTTCATGATAAAGCTTTTAACGCTTTAAAGAAATCAGAGAAGCGCCTGAGTTATACAATCTGGAATGAGGCCTTTCCTTACCTTATGACTCAATATGCAACAATAGGGAAGAAAGAAGAAGTGATGAGGTTGTGGAATATTTACATGATGGATGGGAAGTTACTCAAAAAACAGTATTATTCAGCTGTAGTAAGTTCATTTCTCAAGGTGGATGAGATTGAACTTGCTAAGAGTATCTTTGAGGAGTGGGAATCTAGAAATCGGTATTTCAGAAATTTCTTTATTCCGAACAAGATGATAGCAGCTTACAGCAGAAACGGCAATATGGAGGAAGCTGAAGCCATTGTTAATAGGACAATCATGAAGGGAGGAAAGCCAAATTTATGGACTTGGTCATGGCTCTTGTTTGGATATGTTTCCCAAAGAAATTTTGCGAGGGCTGTTCGATGTATGAAAGAGGCAGTTTCTATCTGTGAAGTGGGGTGTAAGTGGAGGCCACTACTGGAATCCTTAGCTGCCATTTTTCAGTACTTGAAATTTAATGGAGATATGGAGGAGGCAGAGGATTTGATAAGGTCACTCAGTAGCAAGAATATTATCTCGCTTGATGTTCATAACAAGCTGATGAGTTGGATTAAGGATGTGGAGTCAAATGTGCCTGCAATTGATGTGCTGGGTTTAGATTCTCATAAACAAACAGGTGAAATTTCAGAGCCAGAGGAAGATAGAAACAGCCCTGACTTCTGCCTTAGCCATCAATAAAATGTTAAGGGATGACTGTCAATTAGGCAAATCATGAATTAGGGTTTACATTCGGTGTACACATCTTTTCAACAATGAGGTTTAGGACCAATTGATGTAGGTGAATGGTTCACCAAAAAGACTGCTTCTAAGTTGGTATGTCTTATATATCACTCTCTTAAATTTTCTAAGATGCTTCATTTCAAAATAAATTTAACAACCTAATAAGATTCAACTGGCTTATAATTTGTTTTGTTACGTCGGTGTTTAATTCAGCTCAAATACGGAGAACCACTTCCGTTTATTCAACCAAACCCAGCTTATCAACGTGGTTGCAGCCACAGCCGTTGCAACGCGGCCTCCTTCAGTTCCATCGTCAATACTAGCCTCTGCTCAGCCACATTGCTTCTTTAGTGTCACTTTACACTGTTGTCTTTCTTATTTGTCTCTCTCTCTCTCTTCTTCTTCCTCAAGCTTTTGCAGATGCTGCTTCTTCTCCACTATAACCTTTCTTCCTGGGCTCTAGATTAGATGTGTTTTGCTACACAAATCCTCCACATTTTGCGTAAATCGTCTCAATTTATAAAACGAATTTTATTTCTCGCAATCCCTACTCATCCCTCACAACACTCCACCACCTGCAACCTCTTAGCTGTCAACAAGGAACAAAGCGGCGTCATTTCAGTCCTGAGGACACCGTTTTTCCAGAAGCTTCCTTTGCGCGACTTGTACTGTCGGATCTTTACGGCTCCTGAATTGACGTCCTCGGTGGTTCCAATCTTCGAGAGGTGGATTAGGGATGGCGGAACTGTTAACTACAACAGACTTCTATCTGTTATCAGGAAACTCAGATCACGCAGAAGATATAGAAACCACCGTCGAGGTATTGTTTTTGCTACTACTAATACTTTTAATAGTTAATTAAATTAATTAAATTTGTGGATTTTTTATTCTTTTATTTATTTAATCACAGTATAGGATGAATTTTGATCTAGCTGCATAATGCGATCCAATTGGTGAGAATATACATGAAATTTGAGCGCTATTAGTGAGATTTCAACTAGAAGAATTTTAGATATTACTTGATGATAGATTTGGCTCTAATAAAAATTTGTTGATCCAAGTGGTCTGAGGCTTGTTTGTTAGCTTTAAATAAGGTCTTGGGTAAGAGTGTTATCTACTTATCTCAAAGTTGAGGAATTTGTTGATATTGGTTGCAGGATAAAAGACAGAGTGAACCTTACTTCATAATATGTGTGATTGAAACTTGAAAGTATTCACTGGGAAGTGTTTTGCAGAATTGCAGGTCTAATCTTTGTTAAAAAGGACTAATGAATTGCATTCATAGGGTGTCATTTCTCATTGTTCAATTGACAATTTTGTTCAACGATAGAAGAATGATATATCTCTGTTTTGATTCCCTGGGAGTTGTGGGTCAATTTGATTGTGTGACTAAGATTCGAAATAATGTTTCTTTTGCTCGGAGTTATGGGATTCTATAGCCGTATCTTTATTCATCTGTTATTACAGCAACAAACTTTGCATGTCAGTAGATGTGTTGACTTCTTTATGCCTTTCATTTACCTTCTATGGGTAACATGAATCATTTCTACAGGTGTCGTCGTGGATGTTGGAGAAAGGGTTTTCCCAACATAAATCTGAAGATCTTGCGATAAGACTAGACTTGATTGGGAAGGTTAATGGACTAGACTTGATTGGGAAGGCTAATGGACTAGAAGAAGCAGAACATTCCAAAGTACTTAAGAACTGGAGAATGTTACAGCTCTCTTCTTAATTGCTATGCCCGGGATGTGGATAGAGCAGAAAGCATCATGGAGAAGATGAGAGCTTTGGGTTTTGCAAGGTCGATTTTGTCAAGAAATGTTTTGCTTAATCTCTACTATCAAACACAGAACTATGACAAATTGGAAAATTTGATATGTGAAATGCAAGAAGAGGGTATTAATTTCAATAGCTATACATTTGGTACCCTGATTAGTGCTTACGCTGCCACTTCTAAAACGGAGGGAATTGGCAAGCTTCTGGCACAGTTAGAACATAATCGGATTCGGTACTGGCATTTAGATTGGACTGTTTATGCTATTGCAGCCAATTGTTATAGGAAACAAGGACTCTCTGATAAAGCTTTTAATGTCTTAAAGAAATCAGAGAGGCTCATAAGTCATAACTAACAAAAAGAGGAGGGTGGCCCTTACTTTCCTTATGCTTCGATTTTGTTGCTTGGACGTAAATTTGCCATCCAATACCTCGAGTTGTAGTGATTAGGTTTATAGTTACTATGTTGATATTCAGCGGTTCTATGAAGATGTTTTCGTACTCAAAGTGGTTTATTTGCCAAAATATAAAATTGATCCGTAATCACATATTGACTGAATTCAGAATTAGGTATTAACAAATGCGATCAATAATTCTCTGTTTTTGTATGTTGGGTTTACATAAAGCAATCTATTTACGAGTTGCGCTACCAAATTAAAGATTTGAAATTTTACCCTAAAGTATAACGTTAAATGCTATGTACGAAATGTCCCAAAGAATATTAATCATTTTTGTTTAGCGACTAATTGTGTGGAAGTAGGAGAGTTCTTAGGTGGTGAAAGTATAATATGGATCTTGATTCTTGAAGGACCAGGTAAAAAAATTGAATTTGCTGAAAAAAGAGAGATCGGTTTATAAATAGCATTTTGTAGCAAAAGAAGAATAGCAAAAATTGACATCTATTCTAAGCCTGCACACCACACATGTCAAATCCTCCCCCTTTCCTGTACAATTTTTAAAACTCCAATCACCTAAAGGAACTATATGTATTAACCACATCTTCTCATCATTATAATTAAATTTTCTTTCTTTCTTCTTAAAATAATTAAATTTTTTATATATTTTTTAATTTAATTTTAATATAATATCAAATTAAATATTTTATACATATGTTTAATTATGTATTATAATTAAAATATTTTTTCATATTTTATCTTTAAGTTTGA
>NC_029787.2:28913885-28965460 GCF_000816755.2 Arachis ipaensis
TTAATTGCATAAAATAATTAAAATAAATATTAAATTTTATTAAACATCTATAAAAAGTAAACAAAAATACTTTTATTAATCATAAAGTATTTACTTTTTTAATTTATAGATAACTCCGTAATTTAAATAGTATTGTGTTCGCGATAATTTTTCAAGAGCTTCTACTTCTAATGGTACTTACAGCATTAGCAATGGAAGTTGGTTTGCCAATGGTGTTTTAAACATTGTAGAGGGGAAAAAATGAAAATTACCTCTTTTTCATAATAATAATAATAATAATAATAACTTTTTTTTTGCTAATTTTTTAGTGAAGCAATTTTCTGGGATTTTCTAAATAAAAAAGTATAGGTAGACAACAATATTGTTGAACAATGTGAATAATGAAGTTAAAAAAATAAATTAATCTCAAAATTAATTAATGGCATGAGTAATTAATAGGAAAAATTATTCTAAAGGACCGTTAGGAAGATTTAATTATTAAAAAGGACTTTTAATACCAAAATTATTAAGAAGGACCAAATCTTTTTATATAATATTTAAGAAGAAGAACCAAATCTTTTTATAAGGAAATAAATATATCTTTTACAATTTGAGATCACTCCATTTTACTTCTTTCTTCCATTTGAATACATTCTATTATCATCATCAGCTTCTTCAAATATAACTTTGATTGACTCGCAGTTCGTAACCCTCAAACAACTTAAATTCGACAATCTTCCAACCATATTATGAGGAATCACATGGACCAATTCATCACATTTCTCAATGATCAGAGTGTATAGTTTGCCAAAAGAATTTTCATGAGTTTCAGAATTTCATATTTTGCACAAACTCTTTATGTTACCCAATTTGACAGTCTTCAAATTTGGAAAAATTGTAGGAAAAATTATTGTAAAGGACCGTTAGGAAGATTTAATTATTAAAAAGGACCTTTAATATTAAAATTATTAAGAAGGATCAAATCTTTTCCTAATGGTCCTTTACAATAATTTTCCCAAAATTGTATCCTGCTTTTGGTTCACAATAACTAATTGAATTAGCAATTATGCTAATATGCTAAATACATTTCCTGCGTTCAAAGTGCAAACAACTCATTTGAAATTCTTTTTTCCTTTCAAAAATCCTATCAAAGCTGTAGCTAAATGAGTCATTCACGGAAGGGTGTAGAAATTAATGTGTTGTATGGATATATGAATGTAAATAAATAATTAGTAATTTAGGAAGATAAAAAGATTTGGTCCTTCTTAATAATTTTGATATTAAAGGTCATTTTTAATAATTAAATCTTCCTAACAGTCCTTTAGAATAATTTTCCCTAATTAATATCTAGTAATAACTAAATTTAAAATCTATTGTTCATATTGTTCAAAAAAATCATTGGTTACTTAACATAACTCTTTTTAAAATACAGTTTAAGATTTAAATTATCTACTTTTTTTAAATAAAATACAGTTTAAGATTTAAATTATCTACTTTTTTTTTTTTAAGGTGAATCTCTATGTGAAAATGAACGTAGCCCATAGTCGTAGAGTTGTATAAAGGGTTTTCTTTTTTTCGGTTTTTGTCAAAATTTGAACAAAGCATTTTTTTTTAAATCATCTGAAACCGTTTTTTTTTTAATGACAAAAAAAAAACCATTTTTTTTTTCCACAGAAACCCCTTCTCATGGTAAACTACTCTAAACAAAAATGCAAAATGTCACCAGTTAACAAATTTTATATGGATTCAATTCCTTATCATCTTTCCTGTTTCTATAATGATATTCAACACCTTTTTTGGTCGGAAATCATATTCAACACGTACATATTTAAATTTCAGTGTTTTTTTATATGGATAACTATCAATTTAAGAGTTTATACAAAAAATAACCTGGCATTTTACAGAGATGCATGCATAGGTCTTGAATGACAGCAAGCCATTAGGTTGTTAAATTAATAATCCTAACCTACATATACAAAAATGTGTACAACAAATGCAAGACCTATTGCAAGAATTGCTTATCATTGCTGCATCTGTATTCCTTTGGCTTTTGAAACTACATTTGTTTGTTTATGTGCCACAGAACACATCAATTACATGCACATTTGATTCAACATCCTTAATCCAATTCATCAACTTCTTGTGAACGTCAAGGGAGACAAGATCCTTGCTCCTAAGTAACCGTACCAACTCCTCTACTTCCTCCATATCTCCTTTACTTTTCAAGTATTCAAAAATGGCAGCCAAAGATTCCCAAAATTGCATCCAGTGATGCCCCACTTCACAGACAGAAATGGCTTCTTTGATGTATTCAATAGCCATTGAAAAATTACCTTGTTCAATATACCCACATGAGAGATAGGACCAAGTCTTTAAATTTGGCTCTCCGTTGTTTATGATTGTCCAATCAACAACAGATTCAGCTGCCTCCATATTGCCCTTCTTGCTGTAAGCTCCAATAATCAAGTTTGGAATCCGAATATCAAAACCCAGATTTTTAGATTCCCAATTCTTAAATATATTCTCAGCACTTTCAAAGTCATCAAACTTAAGAACTGAAGCAATTACAGCTAAATAAGCTCTACTGTATAACTTCCCATCCGTTGTTAAAATTTTCCATAACCTCATCACTTCTTCTTTCTTGCCTATTGCTGCATATCGAGTCATAAGGAAAGTAAGGGCCACTCTCCTCTTTTTGTTAGTTATGAGCCTCTCTGATTTCTTTAAGACATTAAAAGCTTTATCAAAGAGTCCTTGTTTCCTATAACAATTGGCTGCAATAGCATAAACGGTCCAATCTAAATGCCAGTACTGAATCCAATTATGCTCTAACTGTGCGATAAGCTTGTCAATTCCTTCCGTATTAGAAGTGGCAGCATAAGCACTAATCAGGGTACCAAATGTATAGCTATTGAAATTAATACCCTCTTCTTGCATTTCACATACCAAATTTTCCAATTTGTCATAGTTCTGTGTTTGATAGTAGAGATTAAGCAAAACATTTCTTGACAAAATCGACCCTGCAAAACCCAAAGCTCTCATCTTCTCCATGATGCGCTCTGCACTACCCACATCCCTAGCATGAGCACAGCAATTAAGAAGAGAGCTGTAACATTCTCCAGTTCGTAAGTACTTTGGAATGCTATTAAAATAGAATTCTGCTTCTTCTAATCCATTAACTTTCCCAATCAAGTCTAGTCTTATCGCAAGATCTCCAGATTTATGTTTGGAAAACCCTTTCTCAAACATCCATGACAATACCTGTAGAGATGATTCATGTTACCCAATAGAAGGTAAATGAAAAGGCATAAAAAAGCCAACACACCTACCGACATGGGACAATGCAAAGTTTGTTGCTGTAATAGCAGAAGAATAAAGATAAGGCTATAGAAAGATCCCAAAACTTGAGAGAAAGAAGCATTATTTCGAATCTTAGTCACAAAATCAAATCGACCCACAACTCCCAGGGAATCAAAACAGAGATATACCATTCTTCTATCGTTGAACAAAGTTGTCAACTGAACACTGAGAAATGACACCCTAAAATGCAATTCATTAGTCATTTTTAACAAAGATTAGACCTTCAAAACACACCCCAGTGAACACTTTCAAAATTGTAATGTCTAATTCTTCTAATTCAAATCTCACTAATAATGCTCAAATTTCTTGTATATTCGCTCCAATTGAATATGCAGCTAGATAAAAATTTATCCTATACTATGATTGAATAGAAGGGAAAAAAAAAAACCACAAATTTAAATAATTTAATTAACTATTAAAAGTAATTAGTAGTAGCAAAAACAATACCTCGAGGGCGTTTCTATATCTTCTGCGTGATCTGAATTTCCTGATAACAGATAGGAGTCTGTTGTAGTTAACAGTTCCGCCACCTCTAATCCACTTCTCGATTATCGGAACCACCAAGGACGTCGATTCAGGAGCCGTGAAGATCCAACGGTATAAGTCGCGCAAAGGAAGCTTCTGGAAAAATGGTGTCCTCGGAACTGAAACGACGCCGCTTTGTTCCTTCTTGACTGTTAAGAGGTTGGAGGTGGCGGAGGGCTGTGAAGGAAGCGTAGGGGTTGCGAGAAACGAAAACCGTTTTATAAATTGAAATGATTTACGTGAAATGCTGAGGATTTGTGTAGCATAACTCATCTAATCTAAGAGCCTAGGAAGAAGGGTTATAGTGGAGAATTAGAAACATCTACAAAAGCTTGAGGAAGATGAGAGAGAGAGAGAGAGAGAGAGGAATAAGAAAGAGAACATGTTGGTACAGTTTAAAGGAACACTGAAGAACCGATGTGGCTGAGCAGAGGCTAGTATTGACGCCGGAGCTGGAGGAGGCAGTGTTGCGACGGCTGCGGCTGCAACCACGTTGATAAGCTTGGGTTTAGTTGATAAATTCATCCAAGTTGTTCAAGCTTCTCACCGATCTTGAATTTTTATTCATCCTTTAACAATTTCCGAATGCTCCATTCCTTCATATCAAAATAATCATCAGTCAAAATAAGCATAAATAATAAATTAACTCTACTGAAATTATAATTCATAACACTCATACAATGCACCCATCAATGGTTATGTCATTACTATCATCTATGTGAAAAATAAAATACAATACAATGAAACATCAACTGAAAAATAATGTAATATAGCAGGGGCAGCTGGACATATTCATAGCAGCAGCAAATAGCAAATAGCAAATAGTAAATAGCAAGCATTTGTGTAACAGATTTAACTCAAATTGAAGTCCATAAATTGAGAATACTCAAACACACTCAAATATACAATTAATCACATACTCAAATACAGAGAACACAAATGCGAAAGAGAAGACAAGAACACGCTGAAATATACCAAAAGCTTCATCAGAGCAGCAGAACTTTTCAATAAAAATTCATATAAAAACTTCATCAGAGCAGGTGAACTTTTCAATAAAAAATCATATAACTCCATACAATTTCATATAAAACTGCAACAAAAAAATATACACGAACGCGGAAGAGAAGACAAGCTGCGAAAGAGAAGAGAAGAGACGACAACAGAAACGTGAACATGGAGGAGAAGAGAAGAGAAACATTGGCTTGACAAGGATACACGAAATGAAAAACGTGCCTACGAAGATGAAGGTGTGACGGCGAGTAACCTTGGTCACGGTGGTCCGACGACGGTGACGCGGTGGTGGTACTGGTGGCGACGCCAGGGGCTTGGCTTCAACTGGAGCTCTTAGATGGTGACCTGTGATTGAGATTTGAGAGGAGAGGGAGGTGAGAAGAACAGAGATGCCCTGATTAGAAATAGCAAAAGGGTAAACTTAGAATTATAAATTCAGAATAATATTTTGGGCAGAAATTCGAACTGTTTTAACTGGTTTACTGGTTTATTTGTTCAACCAGTTTAACCGTGATTCAATTGGAAAACAAAATTGAGGAAAAACATGCAAAAATTTTAACAAAGAAAAGTAAAAATTATGAGATACATGGTGTATTTAGATTATAGTTTGCACTTTGCAAACATAAATTTGACCATGATTTTGTAATGCTGATTTTGATCGAAATTAGGTTGAATAGTTCAATATGATTTGTTTTGAAATTTTATTTATCTCAAAAGTAGATATAATAATGTTGTTTGAATTGTATTGACAAAATTTAATTTTGTTTGTAAAATTATTCAAAGGTACTTATAAATTACAAACTTCAGAGTAAAAAGCAAAAACTCCTAACCACATTTTAGTGATGTAACTCACTGCATTACTTCGAAACATCTTCCCTTCACTCTCTTATATTTTCAGTCAAAGCTTTTCAACATGCGTGGGGATGTAGCTCAAATGGTAGAGCGCTCGCTTTGCATGCGAGAGGCACGGGGTTCGATCCCCCGCATCTCCATATCTTTTTTATTTCCATATTTTTTTATTAATTGATTTTGTTTTTTTAAATATATTCATTCTAACAGGCATACACAGTTACGGAAAGCATGGGACTAATCACTAAAATCTTCACAGCAGTGTTAGTAGTTAATCTATAGTCTCCAAAGTTTCTTTGCAAATTCAAATCTCTAATCTCTAAAACCAAACCATAATCTGAAACAGGGTAAAAAGTGACTCCATATAACAATAGCTTCACATCTTTGTCCTGTATGCTGTATATTATCATTGAGTGCTATCGTAGAAGTAATCAAGTAACACATGTGTAAGTTAATGGTATTCATTACACAAATTGCACGTGCCTTCCCACAGCAAGTTGATGCATAATAACTATACAACATATGTTACTGATTCTTACACATTTTTCATTATTAGCAAGTGCTAATTGTTTCAATCTAGTTTGGATTAGAGAGCTTAAACAGATCCTCTCCTCATTTAGACCTACAAAAACTATATCCATATGATAACTATATACAAGGTTGCGCCAGGACTAGTTGCAGTCTCTCATGCAACCAACCCGACAGCCGACACCGGTTGTCCATAGGCCAATTATGTGAGAGCTTTCCCTTATGTGAGTCTATTATTCTCTTCAGTATCTTTTCTTTTGGGATTGGATTTTCGACTTCTTCGTATTGATCTCAAATGGGTTTGACTTGGAAACCATGAAATCCCCATCATCAATGAGTGACTCTTCAACTATCTCATAACCAGAATCTGGTACTAAGGAGAATAAAATATGGTTGGAGAATGCCCACTGTGAGACCAAACTGCCATTGGAGTTGAAAATAGGAAAAAGATTATTCTATGCGCAACAACAACATAGCCTTATTTTACTAAGTGAAAATGAACTACATGAATCAAACGTCATTGTGTCCTAGTATGTATCATATTTGTAGCGAAAATGTTTACATATAACCTTACTTGACCACCTAATGGCTAATTCAAAGTCTTTTTGAACTTTTAAAAACACATTATGCTACGTTATATAGAAATATTTTTACACACTTTATACTATAAGTCTATAATAGTGCCGCATATTCTAAGCCTTCACGTTCCATTTCTATCTAAAGGAGCATGTCGAATTAACTCAACCATGTATGATCATATAACACTAATTGCTTTATGATCTAATAGTTAAAGCTTCCCAGAACCAATTATATCAAGCCTAGATTTTTCTTTCCACGTGTTGTGCAAACTCTCGAGTAAAAACACTTCTCACATCAGAATACACCTGAAAAAGTTGGCATCCATCCACAGCGGAATCATTTTTAACACTTCACCAAGTGCGTCATTTCAACATTTAGCTTAATGCTTTCTAACATTAGGTACTATTATGAATATGTCGTCATGAAGTGTTTTTCTACATCATATCTTTTCTGACTTGAGTTGTTCATCACATCAAAGAGACTAGCACAACACACATTAACTCAAATAAATAAATAAAATAATCGTCGTGTATGTATGACAATAGATTTTGTAGATTACCTTCCCTTCAAGTTAAAAAAAAAAAAGGTGGAACATGTTTAGTAGTTGGTTTCATTGCTTATTGTGAAATTGAAATCTAAAATATTGGGTAAGTTATGACATTTGTACAAAGCACAAGCCCCCCAAATCTAAAGTTATCACATTCATACATAAATCATGCACAACATGCTGTCTAATCATCTTGTGATTAAACATGGAAAATGCCATGACAACCCTGAAGATAAGAAATAACAAATATATTTTTTTCCAGAAGAAACAACCTCACGAAAAAGATGGATAAGGCAATGACTTTCATCATTTCATGCAAAGTTGAGTACTGTCATGCCACTGCGACAAAACGTATATGATTTGGTCATACCCTTCTACTCCAAAACTAATTAGGCTTTCATGGGCTCAGCACGTGGCCTCCATAATCCAAGCCTATATTTGTGTGCATATTTCAATATTAACTTCCTCTGCAAAACCAGAAACTAGGTTTAGAAAGTGAACTATACAATTGTACGTTTCAAGAACAAAAGAAATCAGTATTTCAATCATAACAAAAGGTAAAAAGTGGGTCATCTTAGTCCCAATTAATAAGTCCTAGGATTGACCGAATGAGAACAGTCTCACCACCCACCACCAAGGCACCAACACCGCAGCAGCAGCAACAACACACTCATCCATCTTCTTCATTTCATCCCTACCTTCTTTCAGCCCTTAACCACAACTCCTTAAAATGTCAACTTGAAAGTTGTTATAACGTAATCTACAACAATTTTCAAAACCCCCCTCTCTTCCCTCCGTTTCCTTCCCTTCAAACATGAAACTCATAATAAACACACCCTTAATCTTTAGCTAGTGTATATGTAATATACAAGGTAGCGACAAAACCCAACCACGATATGATGAATCAGCATGATTGCATGAGTTAAGTGACAAAATTAGAAAAGTTAGCACGGGAGGTGGGCCCATAGTGTTAGGAAATTATTTGATTTCCTAACTTATTTGTGGCAATACATATATTAATTATAATCACAAATTATGCTATTTCAAATTAAATGACTTATATAATGATGATCTCATTTATTGTTTTAAATGCTAATTGAATAAGTCATTATTACTTTTGATTTGGAATTAAATGAGAATAAAACCGGATATTATCTTTTGTTCCTTAGATAATTATCTTTTTGAATTTTAGATATATTATCTTTTGGGCTTTAGATACTATTTTATTTGGGCTTAAGGGTTTAATGGGTGCCATGCTCAAATATAAATAGACCTTTAAGGTTTCGGTCCCCAATATACCAAAACCGTCTTTGTTACTCTTTCAGCCACCTAGGAATAAGAAGGCTTTGGTTGAGGAAGATCGAAAGAACCACAAGATCCAAATTCTTTCATCAATTTTCTGAAAGGTACGCTTTCGCATTATGAGATATTTTTGGTGATTTAATATGGATGATCTGGGATATTGAAATTAATTTATTCCAACACATAGGTCATCGGTCCAGAAGGAGAGAAAATCAGAATAAGTGCCAGATGGAGAAAGGGTATCGATAGTATGTTAATTCTCTTAAATTCCCCTCGTCTGTCTTTCACTTTCTGAAATTCTACCTCCCTATAAGTCCCACTCTTATCAGAATTCTTATCTTCTTGTTATTCTACAACATGAATGCAGGTTTGTCCAGTTCAATAGAATGGTGCAGGATGGTAACCTCAAGAAACTAATCTCAAGCTTATTTACTTTTTTCCATTTATATATAACAGTTTATGATGCATCATAATAGGACACGTACGTAGCAAAGAAAGCAAGTAAAGAGCAAAGGATTACATGTTTGCAAGGAATGCCAAGCTTCTTGAGTTTGAGGGTGCGAGTGACGAGAAGCTTCTGGAAGTCACCTAATTCAGATTCAAGTTTCGCAACATGGGATTCAACTCCATTCCCAATTCCCGTTAGAAACTCTGGTATTCCAACCTTCACTGCATAATCAAGCACAGTTGCACAAAACAAACAATCATTCAAATTACATTGAAAGACTTGGTTTTCGAGAGACTAAACACAATAAAAACATATGAAGAGTCCTACGTTGAGGATGAAAATGCAGATGGGTATATACTATATAGCGGGAAATGATAGGTAGCGTACCAATGTATTGGGTTGATTTGGAGAAGAATCTAGAAGAAGAAGAAGAAGAAGAAGAAGAAGAATGATGAGGGAGCAGTTTTGGTGTTGTTGGGGGAAAACTAGAGGCTCTGGTTCTAATTATCCTTTGCAACCATGTTGCCATTGTCGAAGAAGCAAAAACCCCTGTCACAATTCAACAACACCATGCTTTATAGTGGAAAGCGGACCTATATATAATATGTATCATACATAACATTTTAATCTAATAATCTACCAACATATTCATAAGAACATAATCTCAAGGCATCAAAAGGCAAAAAGCCATGGAGTCTTAAACATAAATAAACCATCATAAAACATGAACATAAATACACTAAATCTAATAATCTATTGCAAGATGCATTCTCATTATAAAGTAATAATAGGAAATGCATCCTTCGATTCGTTCTCCAATCCATTTCCTATAAATAAAGCAACAATTTACCCAAATAAAAACAACAACAATCCACAAACAACATCAACAAAACGAAGCAGCAGCAGAAATTGATAGAGCATAATGAAATAGTAGCAACAGCAATATATAATAATAATCCACAATAAAAAATCTTTTTTTTTTGTCCAGTAACAAATCAATTTTACTTTATTGCAATGGCACATTATTAGACATAAATTTCACTTTAAGAGTATATGAAGTTCTTTCGGGATACACATCAAAACTAATAGATGACAATAACCTTATTCTGGGGTTCTATGCTTAAAGTGCAACAAAACCAACATAAAGCCACAGCCACAGTGGTTGAAGACGAGATATCAGCAAGGTTCTAAAAACTAAACCAGACATCGAATCGTTTAGGTTACTATTCAAAAGTTCAAAGGTCTAACTAGTTTAACCGTGGTTCAATAAGAATAACCAGATTATAATAAATTAATATATTAAACCATAAATAAGCACAGAATAACAAAAAGCATACTCTCTGTGTAAATTCAAAAATCAAAACTTCAAAATTATTAACTACAATCTCATACTCCCATAGTTTCATGAAACAACTCTCAGTCTCAAATATAAAAGGCAATACCCACAGGTACTTCATCATTAATATTACTATTAATATCTGAACAAATTAATTAGAGAAAATTATAACGGGACAATGCCAATCTGCAGGTCATTGAACTCAAAAGCCAACAAGGCCCCAGAACCTGATATCTATAACATCACACGTTTACCACACTCAAAGGTAAAATTCCCCCAAAGCATTTTACAGTCTTACAAAGTTCAGGGATTTAGAGTTTACAAAAACCTGATTCTAATTAGATATAATAGATAATAGCTAGATAGATAAATATAATAGATAATAGATAAATAAATAACCTAAAAAGTAGATTGACGAAACCCTTAATCCCTTCTATTCTTACGCGGTTCTCCCACACTTCATAGCATGCTTTACGCCGGTATCCACCCTGCTCGAACAAAAGCAACATCAAAAGGTTATGGAGGGAGA
Source organism: Arachis ipaensis (assembly GCF_000816755.2). Lineage (NCBI taxonomy): Eukaryota > Viridiplantae > Streptophyta > Magnoliopsida > Fabales > Fabaceae > Arachis > Arachis ipaensis. The sequence continues at coordinate 28,924,879 of NC_029787.2, forward strand.
ACAAGGTTGCCAATATTGCAGCATTAACGACTACAAAATTTGCATACGCATATTCAACACGATTTAAATGCCACCTATCTAAGAACAAGTCGCATCATTATTAATAATGGCTATGCAAAGATTTGAACAAATGAAAATCACACACACTAAGATAGAAATGCAAACAACTACTACTACTACAACAAAATGAAAGAATCGATAGCTAGAAGCTGGAAATGAAGAATTACTAGCAATGTTTAAGAGCATAGGTACCTGAGTTTTGAGGAGGCGCTGGTAGAAGCTGCTGGTGGTTCTTCTTACTCGTCAAAGAGAACCGGACAATCCATCACAAAATATTAGTGGGCCCAAATCCAAATTTCAAACCCAAATCATCGAACCGGACCAAACCGGTCAAAGCGAACCATTATTAGTTTATTACACGCCAGAGTCCATAGAGTTGAACTGAGTTGAAGAAACGAGTTGGTGGATTTTGCTTAGTGGCTTAGTGCTACCGCTACTACGACGATGGTGGAGGTTCTCTTCGAAGATATCTTTAGAGTTGAAAGATTGAACCCTGATGACAAAAAATTATTTGACAAAGGTATTATTGTTATTATTCAATTTTTATTATTGCTAATTTTTCTCTATAAATCTGTTGCCTTGCTTCCTATTATTGATGAGTTGAAGGTTTTAACTTTAGACGAATTTATTAAGCTGATCGCTACCTCTGTGTTAAAACACTGTTGTTTAGTTGCAGTGTTTTTACGATTAACCTTTTTTTTATCAAGATATATATAAAAAAAAAAACTAAAAATGCAATATTGCATATTTATTTTGTTTTAATTTTTCAGTTAAAATTGTTCTTATTTATTTATATGTTTATTTTAATAAGCTGCATTTCATTGCATTGTGGAGTGTTATTTATTTATTTTTTGGTGCTAGAAAATGGGAGTCCCAGTGTAAAACAGATTTTTATTTATTTATTTTAAATTTAATTTTCTTGTGAAGCTAGCTGATTCTATTACATTTTACTTTGATTTTTTTTAAAATAACTATTTGCACTCCACTATTATATTACTTGACCTCTTTCGTGGTGTTTAAATCCAAAATTTCCATTAAAAAGCATGTTATCTGATGAGTAGGATTATTTGCTCTTATTAGAGACATTATTGTTAGATTTTGTTATCTGTATTTGATTCCAACACCTTGGCTCTGTGTGATGTTGAAGTTACTCGCATTGAAGCAAGGAGTGAAAGGTTTGACATGTTTATGCACCTTGACATCAATTCTGAGTTATATCCATTAAAGGTTGGTCAGAAATTCGCGCTCCTGCTTGTTCCAACGCTTAATCCAGATGGAACACCAGACACTGGGTATTATGTTCAGGTAAATGGTTTGTTCCAAGTTCCAACAATGAATGTATATCTTTTCGTGTGTATTAGACAATGTGAGCATTGAAATCCTAAAGTGTGTGACAATCTTTAGTTGTAGTAACATTGCCATTAGATTTCTGTTTGATAGTTTGGAGCTTTTGTTCATCATAATCTTGGAATTTAGATCACGAATAGAGTTGATGTGGCAAGAGAATGTTTTCTTCTCCTAAGTATATTTCTTGAATGTTTTCTTCTCCTAAATACATCTGATATTTGTGGACTAATAATAGTTAATTACAAAGTCTATAGTTCCCTTTATAATTCATCTGTTTTCTTTGTTCTCATGCTAGTTCTTTTATCCCCCATTACTGATAAAATCAATCATCTTTAGTTTGAGTTTTTCTTACTGAATTCTTTGATTTTCTTTGTTTTCCAGAACAATCGGCTATCATTGGCCGAGAATTTTGAATATGTCATGTATGGGAAGCTCTATAGGGTATCAGAGGGTTCAGGGCGTGAAAAAGCGTAAGTTTAACAAAGATGCTTTTAATAATTAATATAATTCCTGCTTAGTTTGCTTGTCTTGGTAATTGACAAATCACAAATATAAAAGTTGTGAGATAGAAAAATGTGTTTGGATCCAAGGACAGATATACGACATTATCTCCGAGAACACAGTTATTTGTATTTTCTTCCTTTCTAAAGAATGGAGAGACATGTAGAGGATGTTGTTTCCAAGTAGCAGCACCATAGTTAGAGCTGAACTTTATCCAATTAAGTTATAATTCAATGTTGCAGAGTCTTTTACATTTCCCCTCCTTTATATGGTTTATTGTTTTTGAATTATAGGGAGATAAATATTTCATTTGGTGGACTTCTGATGATGTTGAAGGGAGAACCCTCTCAATTCAACAAGTTTGAGCTTGATCAGAGGTTGTTTCTTCTGATGAGGAAAGTCTGAGAAAATTGAAAGTGCATATCAACGAGGATGTAGTGAAACTTTGTTGTAATAATCAGAACCACCTATTTTGTTCATGTTAATGTGATGCTTGTGACCAGATGTTTGGAAATCAAAATATTTTGGTGAATTGATTGTAAGTTAACTCTACGTTTGCCAGTTATCCGAACATGATGGAATAATTTGGTTTAATTTATCTACAAATGTGTATTACTGTATTTTTTAATAGGTATTTAATCTGTGTGCATTGTAAGTGTATATATCTAAAAAAAAAAAAAAAGATTCTCTTATAGCAAAATATCTCCATGATAAAATATCCAAATTCCATAAAAGTTTATCTGTGAAAAAAATAAGAAAAGATGCACAAGAAATGCAGGGAGGACAGAGGATAGTAAGGAATGTTGCAAATCTCTTGACAAATGGGAAAATTTTGCATATGCCAATAGTTACATACAGAAATGGAAAAATGTCTTCACTTATGAGAAAACTTAAGCAACATTTCAAAACTCTTTCCACCTTCTAAGTTAAAAAATTTTAAGATCCTGTGTGTTTTAACTTTTAACATTCTCTGCATTACTACCCTCAGTTCAATTTTCCTTATTTACATTACTTTCATCTTCCTTATTGTGTGTTCTGTTCAGTGCCCTTGTGTTTCTGTGCTACTTTCATGACTATCATTCTTGGGAGTTACTTCCATAGGCCCTAGCTTTGCTTCAAGATTCTTGACAATAGATTTGAACATTCTCATGTCGCGAGCCTCTGCTAACCTGGTGCCTGATGATGCCTGTCATAAAGCGTGTGAATACCGGTTAAACAAAGAAAATTCGGGAATCTATATCCTCAAACAATATTGGAAACCGAATCGTGACTGATCAATTAAGTTTACAATTAAGGCTATTTGACAAGAGGATAACACTAAATTCATGTTCTCTCAAACTCTCCTTTGTTTTTTGGTCTAAACAACTCAGAATCAAACCTGAGATCTATTGCTCAAAGGGAACAAATCACTAGAATCAGCCGAATATCCTAAATGTTATGATCATAAGCTAAATAATAGGTATTCCAACAGAACTGTACTGAAATAAATCAAGAGGTCAATTGCAAGAAACCGTTCTGAAGCAAAATTCTTTTAAGTTATAAAATGAACAAAAGAACATGATACTAATACACTATTCAATCAAGCAACAAATCTGGTCTATATATATTATAGTTTTGTGGTGAAAGAACAAATGAAACTAATCAATAAAATTTTTCAGCTCTAGACCCCTGTTAATGTGTGTCTAGTTAATGTAAATCATAAGTTAAACCATGAGTTCATAGCACAACACAATCCTTTCAGTAGTTCCTCAATAATTAATTTGAAAATCTGTTCAAGTCTTTAGAATGTCATCAAACACAACATTATCCTACTTAAAATTTATACAGCAAAAGTTGTTATAATGCATATCTTGACTAACCTGCATAATTTTTTGTGCATACTATTAACATATTCTTTTCTTTTTTGGTGACTAAACTATTTTATGATCAACATCTTCTCTATAAACCAACTATTTTATGATCAAGATTCAACGGTAATTACAGTGGAATTGTATAATACTCGCCCACATTCGTTAAGAGCTTAGAACTCAGTGAAACTGCCAGGTTATTCAAAGACATATGATTTAACAAAATTTAGTACTGTTTTAAGATTTAATTCAGATAACTTTTTTTATGACCATATTGACAGCAGTAAAATTTATATATAAGGAACCATGAATATCTAATTGAAGATCTATGATTGAACATTATTCTTCCAAAGGAATTAGTTTCTCTTCAAATTACAAAGGTCAGATTATTTACAGAGATTATATACAACATCGTGCACTGCACTAACTTCTGAAATTTCTGAGCTTAAATAAAGGGAATCATTGCCAGAAAGAGATCAATGAGACCTAAATTTGGAACCCCACGCAACATAATACTCCAAAATGTCGAGTTTCCTTTCCAACCTAATTAAGATAACAAAAACTATAATGAGATAGACATGGAAGAAACTAACTTTTGTCAAATGTGAGACATGATGCTAAAGATTATCATAGTATTAACATACAAGAGAAGATACACGAATCAATATCTACAATAGTACCACAGATTCACTAAGAATGCAAAGCAGTGGATCATTCAGTTACATGATGATGATAAAATAAGTGAACAGAGTATACAAAGTGCCCTCAGATACCATGGGATTAGGACTTTGTCAACATCAATAAAGGCAGTGTGCACAGCCCTGTCTCCCCTCTCCACCATTTCTACCCGCTGCCAATTGCCGTGACAGCAAGAAAATAATAATAATAACAACAATGATTGGAGGTATAGTGATAAAGGGAATGCGTAAGAGAAGAAGACGTTGATGATGATGATGATGACGAAGAACAAGTACAAGGTCTAGAGGAACATCAACAAGTACAAGGTCTAGAGGAACATCATAAGTAATGGCAGCACAAGGGAAAGGATCGGTTAATGATGGCAGTGAGAGGAAAGGCAGAAGGAATGGAAAAGGCTTGAATCGTGTTCAAAGTTCCAGCTTCAACAATTTTCATCACAGGGCATATCAAAATACAACATGAACTATACAGATACCATGACAAAGCACATTCTTCATAAAAGCAACAGTTAATTTATTTAGCCAACAAAAAAGAAATGGGAAAAATAAAGTCAGCATAAATGAGAGCATGAGACTGACATTAAGAACTAATAGCATATGATTTGATCCAGAGTTTACCAAAGGAGGGAGTTCAAGAACCAATCTACTCAGCACCTGCAATGCGAAGAAACCTATATTATTCAAAAAGAGCAAGATAATAATATCCATGCAATGGGTTCCAAAGGTTGAATTAATATTAACATTGTGAGGGAAACTCCAAAACCAAATGTAAAACAGCAATGATGTGATAAGACTAAAGAAAATTAGAAACCACAATATTGCACCAGTTTCTCTTCAGCTTCTGTAATGAAAATTTAAGACCAGGAAAGTGCCTTTGATTTAAACCCTTAGTAAGCATTTTTTTTTTTATAAAAAACAAGACCTCAAATCTCATAGCTAAATAAAACTCATCCATGGCTTTTGTAACAGGCTTCATTCTCATCCTTCAATGTCCCATTTAGCCATTTACCCACCGAGGCATATACAAAGAGATTAATTGATTGACGGATATGATTATGATTATGATAATGGTAGTGGTGACGATGGTGATGGTGATGGTGATGGTAATGGAGGTGATGTATGTCCAGTCATGAAGAATATCCATAGAGTTGTTCATTAGTAAACATGTTCTATCATTTAGCAGAATTATTATAATGCGTGATAAAGGGGAAAAGAAAAATTTTGCAGTTAACTATGCATGTGTATAAAATGCAAACTAAAACAATCAAAATTTATGATTCAGAAGGAAAATAAAAGCTTCATCAATGCAGACATTATCCTATGCAATTAGTGAAACTAAATACAAAGGAAAACTTCTGAAGTATTGTAGTTGTTATATTAATAGAGCAGGACAGGGCAGAACTGAATTGAAGCTAGAACATCACCCTAAAGGCCTAAACCATACAACATCACAGCATACAGAAATGTAAGTTCACATAGCACTGCGTGAAGTAGCAGTAGCACTTACAGTACCGAGAAAATGAAAAAAACAGTAACTAAAGAAGATGACATCAATAAAAATCAAAGATAGCCACCAAAAAAGGAAGCAAACTTATATAATCACTTAGCCAGAAAAACTAACAGAAAAACAGAGCCCTCAGATCTCATATAGCTAGCTAGAAATCAGCTAAAGCTTATGCCACTAGCTTTATTCACAGACTTCTTGCACCATGAGGAAGAAATAAATAAATAAATAAATAAATAAATAAATAAATAAATAAATAAATAATTATGAAAGATCGCAGTTCTCAAAGTTATCGAGAGAGAGAGAGAGATTGGTGCAGCTCTAGCTATGAACAAAACCTATTAGCCAGGAGATTGTCTGTCCATCATTGGGCAGAATTAAAAAAAAAATAAACAAATAAATAAAAGAAGAGGGAAAGGGGGGAGGGAGGGACTAATTTGGAACAATTTCTCAAAATTCAATTCTTTAAAATTTGAAGTTGCAGATCAAAGCATGTGGCAAATAAAATTGTATCCAAATGCTCTTAAAATTTTGCAAAGTTTTCTTAAATAAAAAAGGGTACTTTCTTCCTCTAAATAAAGCCAATCTAAACCCTCACTATTAATTATGCAGTCAATTAATAAAAGTAACTTAGAGCTCAGTGCGGCGCATCATCATTCATAAATTAAGTCACTAATTTTCCCTTAGAAACATGACCCCAAAACTACTATATAAACAATCAAATCTAACCAACTAGCTCAAATAGCAGGCAACAGAAGGTAAAAGTATAAAACATAGGAGTGCCCTCAGATCTCATAGCTTAGAACTAATCATAGACCGTTCCATAGCCAGTGGTGTTCATCAAAAGCCTTCCAAAGGATCAGAATCATAATCATCATCATTGCCAAATATATGTATGTGTATGTATATATGCATGCATGTGAGGAGAGAGAGAGAGAGAGAGAGAGAGAGAGAGAGAGAGAGAGAGAGAGAGAAATGGTGGAAGGCAAGTGATGAACTTAACACCACAGCAAAACTGCTCAATACATTTTGAATTGTGCATCATTGGGCAATCACCATTGACCATTATCCAAAGAAAATAACAAAGAACATGGGAAGATAAGGTTTTCTATTTTAACTCAACAGCAACTATGAAGAGAAATGATGCAGGAATCTTATATTAGAGTTATGTAGGTTTTAACTGGACTATGCGCTCAGTCTCTCTTCTAATATATAGAAAGTACAGCTTACACATGCTGTTGAATCATCAGCAATAAGGCAAAAGTAAACACAACCCAGCCACACCAAAATTTAATTCAGAAAACTGAAAAAGTCAAAATGCCAATTTAAGGGACATATCAATCCAAAAAAAAAAGGTTTAATCCATATGTGCGACCTTGTGTATGTATGCATATGTAGCAGGGAGGGAAGCGTTGATATCAAATTTATATAAACCAAATGCACAAACTAGATTATCACACACATACCGCTCAGAATTTCATGAAGTATCATCATCAAACAGAACTTTATAAAACCGTTTCCTTTCCTCGGGGTCAAACAAACCTCCCGGCTTATTGTTTCCATCCTTATCATCATCTGAGTCAGCATTTTCGCTTCTTCTCCTCCTACACCTTACTTCATCTACTCTAGCCAAAGGAACACCTTTCTTCCTCCTCTTCTCCATATTTATGAGACGCCGCCTCTGATTGTACTCATGAAGCCCTTCCTGCATCAGTCCCCAAATTTCTCCTTCACAACAACCAAAGGATCCTTTTCAACAAGTTTAGACCCAACATACGCCTCCCTAAGAAAAACTGTGTAAATCTGATATTTGTTGGAAACATAGAAAATCCCAGGGTGCTTGAGCAACAACACATTCAACCTATCAGGCAAAGCAAACTCCCTCCTAAAATGACCCAACTTCACTATTGAGGCTTTCTTCCAAAGAGTCAAAGACAACACCTCATGTACCAATCCCACATTCCTCTTCTCCATCTCTTTCGATCCTTCCACCAATTCCCTATGGTCCATGTAAGGCGAAAAGTAAGGAACCAAATCGAATTCACGGAATCTCTCCCATGATTTCACCCAACTGAAAGGCAAAGAACACGAGAACGTTGGCCTTGTATTGCCGCTCCTCCTGGCTGCAGCCTCCACTGTGGATACAGCAAATTCAGGGTCCCAGTGAACCAATTCAATCTCCATAGAGCTCCTCCTCCCACCCTCATTAACAACACGGAACAAATTCGGGTACTTTGCAACAATCCTAATCACGTAATCATTGGGAAATCCTAAATTCCTTTTCAGCTCGTTGATTTTTAGAACATTAATCCTCTTGTTGACGCTCATCATAAGTAATTTTGCTAACCTGCAAACGAAAGCATTTTCTTGAGACTCCCTAACAGATTCCTCCTCTTCGACAAGGCTCATCATGCGCTTGGAGAGGTGACAGCGGTGTTCATCGCCGGTGAAAGTAACGTCGAAGCAGGAAGGCTACTTGTGGAGCCAGTTGAGGGCTTTGCCTTTGAGGTCAAGGGTTTTCAACTTCTTCTGAAGGGATGCAATGGGGATCTCTTGGTTTGGATAGTGGAGGATGATGTTCTTGATCTGGTTGTTGCCAATCCAGCGGCGGTTGCGGGAGAGCACGGATTCGAGGTCTGGATCTTTCTTCATGGACCACAGGGAGAAGGTTCGGTGGAGAAGAGAAAGACATTGTAGTTGTTGTAAAGACGGAATCAATGGACCACGACGATGAATAAGTCTTGTGAGCATGTGATTTGGTCTATTGAGACGAGAATGAATGTGACAAATGGTTTGAAGTTGCGATAGGGTTCATCGTGGTCCAGAATCAATTCCAATTAGGCAATTAACAATCACATCGTAGCAACGAAGCCTATTAACAATCAACAATCAATTAGAGACAATTAACAATCAATTCTAACAATGGTAATTTCAGGGCCCTCCTAATTAAAATTGAAAATAAGGTGCATCCCTATTATTTATATTAGTAGAATCATAATATCATAACCACAAAATAACATTTTCTTTCCAATTCAAAATTAGCAAACCAACCCAAAATCAGCAATCGACAGGATAACTAAATTAGTAATTAGCAAACTTCTCATTCAACAAATTGACAAATTCAAGTCTCATCATAAATTCATAACCAAGCAATTAATCAATTACATTTCATCAAGGTTGCAAGAACTGAATCGATCATACCGGTTTAATTAAATATAAAATAAAATTATTAAAAATTTAATATAAATTTAAAATATTTAAAAAAAACAATATCAATCAACAACAAAATTACTTCAAAAAATTTAATAAAACACCATCATCAACTATCATCCATCAAAATTTAAGAGAGCAGTGAAACACCATCAAACAAAATTATTCAAATCAACAACTATTCCAGTTTCATAAAAATTATAAAAACCAAAAACTTAACAACAGAAGCAGACACAGCATTATTCTCCCTAAGTTCAGAATAAACAAATCAGTACCACCATCAATAACTCAGAATTAAAAAAATCAGCAATCAACAACTCAGAAATCAGAATCAATAAAATTAACAAAATTTAACAATGCAGTGAAGTACCATAGCTACTCAATAATTACTCAATAGTTACTCAATCAATTGCATGCTTTCTGAATCAGATTTCTGTGATTCAGGGACACATACAAAATACAATAAACTGATATAAATTGCTTTCTCAATCAATTGCAGACAATTGGGGGTGCAAGAAAGCAAGTTAGAGCGAAAACTTTCATGGCGAGGGTAGGGGATATAGAAAGGATAGAGATGATATAACTAGCGACAAATAAAGTGAGAGAGACCAAGAGTTACAAGGCCATGCACCCTCCGGGCACCAGAATAAAACTCTGTAATATTGTCCACAAAAGTGCGAGAGAGTTTAGGATTTGTTAAATTGAGGCAGCGGTTACCGGCAGTGAGGGAGGAAGGGAGGTGACGGCACGGCGAATACTCCACCGCCGAGCAGAGAGAGACGTCGCAGTGAGAAAGAGACAGAGAGAGCTCGAAGAGGGACAGGGCGACGGAAATAGCTCCGTGCGACGCCGAGGAGAAGAAGGTCGAGGAGAAGCAACAGACCTTCCACAGGCAAAGACAGACACGGGCTCGACGACAAGGACAGAGCAGCCGACGACGAGGACGAGCCAACCTTCTGCTGATTTGCTCTGATAGGGTTAGGGTTGGTGAGTGGAGCTTTGGGCGTTTCAGCGTTTGTGAGAGATTCAAGGGGGAGGGGGACGGGTGATTTGGCATCTGGGCTGACGGTTTTTTTTTTAATTTTTTTTGGGTAGCGAACCGGGAGATTAAAAACCGGTTCGGTTCAGTCGATTTATCGGTTAATCGCTCGTTCGACCAATTAAGTAACTTTCGGTGGTCCTCCAACGAGAAGAGTATGGAGAAGCTAGAGGCACTGCAACGGTCATTCTCTTTATGTTTACAACGCAAAAAAACTGGCAGAATATAAGGCTCGATAGGGAATAAAACCGCCGATGACGAGCACCCAAAGGACGGCAAAGCTAGAGCAGAGACACGAGGAGCGAGAGAGGCGAGGGGGCGCGAGGATGACACGAGCAGGAGATGCGCAATATTAAAAGTAATGAACTTTCACTAACTATATTGACGACGTGATTTAATTGAAGTAAAATAGCGGAATCTATGTATAATAAAAACGGTTTAGTTAATCTGTGTGATAATGGCATTAGTTAAGGTTGTTAATAATAGAAAATTTTAAATATTTTATTTTTTTGGATATGCAAAGTTTGTGTGTGTTGTGCGTAGTTATGGAGAATGGACTAGACATGAATGTGGGATGAAGAAATCGGACCATTCGATTTCTTTGTTAAAAAAACTTAGGCCCACAAATTAGACGATCTGATTTGTGTGGGAGAGAAAATTTTGAATTTTGGTGTATCTAATCGGATCGTCCAATTTCAATACAAATTTTTTTTTATTTCAAAAAAGTCAAATCGGACCGTCCAATTTGATTATTATATATTTTATTTAAATCAGTCAATACAAATCGTTGGGTCTCATTTGTTATATATATAAATAAGTGTGTGTAAGTCGTATACGAGTTACCAGATCTCCTCTCCTTCTTCTTCTTCTTCCTTCAACTCCTCCACCCAGATCTATCTCTATCATTTCGTATGAGGTAAAAAAATTTACAGTGAAGTTTATATTCATGTGAGTGAGAAAAATTGATGATAGAGTCCTATTAAAAGTATATTATTTTGGTCAGATTTTATTACAAACATCTGAAGGAGTAAAATTTATTGGTAAAAATCCGTTAGATATTATTATTCCATTCACAATCTCATTTGAATAACTAAAAAGTGTGATTTGTGAAAAGATAGATTCTGAAAGGTCAAGGAAAATATCATATATTTTATATAGGTATCTGATAAACCCCATTTGTAGGGTTTATCTTGTGTTAAATTTAGAGTATTTTGCCAACCTTTTCTCACATTTACTCAATAAGATAGCATGGTTTTCGTGATTGTTCCCTAATTTGTGCCTGAATGTGAAAACATGCTTTTAGATCCTTCAATTGATAATTTCAATCTTCTTTGGATTCCACTAGATGCCTTGATGTGTTTTGTTAGTGATTTCAGATTGAAAAGGGCTAGGAATGGATCAAAGGAGTGAAGAGAAAGTATGCAAAGTGAAGAAATCATGAAAAGTCAAGAATTTGGGACGCAACCATGGATGCGCGCACGCACCAGCCGCATCCGCGCAGATCGCGCACTACTCCAGGGACGCGTACGCGTACGCGTCGATGCCCGCGCTGAATCCTTTAATGAAATCGCACCTGGCGATTTTAGAGAGGTTTTTGGCCAGTTTTAAGGCTAATCTTTGGCGAAAAAAGGCTAAAATGACCAAGGATTGAAGGGGGAAGGCATCACTCAATCATTCAATCATTCATTCACATAATTTTAGGTTTTAGATGTAGTTTCTAGAGAGGGAGACTCTCTCCTCTCTCTAGGTCTTAGGTTTATAGATTCAATTCTTCTCAATTTCAGAATTTTACCTTACTTCAATCTAGGTTTCTTCTACTTTAATTGTTCTAGCATCTTGGTTTATTCATTTCTCTTGTTAAGTGTTTAATTCCCTAATTCGGTTTATGAATTTCTCCATGTTAGATTCAATTCTCTTTTAATGTAATTTGAGGTATTTCATGTTTATTGCTTCTTCCTTCATCTGCTTTCATTGATGCTGAGATTGGCTGTTTAGATCTAATATTCTCTTATTGATTTTCTATGTTTTTATTTTGCGCATTTCAAGTGTTTGATAAAATGTTTGGGAAGATTTTAACTTAGACTTTTATGCTCTTGGCTTGGGATGGTAACTTAGGAACTCTTGAGTTGCTAATGTCCAAGTAATTGATGATTGGAGCCATTAACTCTAGTTCTCACTAATTGAATTAGTGGAGAGCTAGGATTTATGGACTTGGATTGATGTAGCTCATTTAACTTTCCTTTACTAAGTTAGAGGATGATTTAATGGGATTAATTCTTGCTAATTCTCATGTTGTGGTTAGTGATAAGGATAGAGATCCTTGACCACCAAACCTTGCCAAGACCGTTTTATCAATTGAATTTCAATGCCATTTACTTTTCCCGTTTCCTATCCAAAACCCCAAAACATACTTTTACATAACCAATTATAAGCATACTTCCCTGCAATTCCTTGAGAGACAACCCGAGGTTTAAATACTTCGGTTATCAATTTTATTAGGGGTTTGTTACTTGTGACAACCAAACTTTTGTATGAAAGGATTATTGTTGGTTTAGAAACTATACTTGCAACGGGCATTTATTATAAAATTCTAGACCACACAAAGGTCCGTTCATCAAAATGGCGCCGTTGCTGGGGAATTGCAAACGTGTGCCTTATTATTGGTTATTGTAAATATTTGCTTTTTGCTTATTTGTTAGTTTTGTTAGCTTTAGGACTTAGTTGCTTATTTTTATTAGTTTTTTTTTCACGTGCTACTATGAACTCTCACCCTTTTGGTTACGAGTTTGGTTCAAATTATGTTGTAGGGAATGGAAGCTATAATGATAACATGCATCATGGTTGGAATAATCAAAGATTGGAGGAGGCACAAGGATTTGATCAACCCTCTTAGCAACAACCTCCACCAACTTACTATGAGCAAGAGTCATTCCAAGATGCATGCCAACACAATGGTTATGGTGGACATATTCGTGACAATCATCACCCACCACAATATACCTATAAACCCCATCCTCAACATAGCTTTGAACTCCTATACTCACAAGCCACCTACTACCAAACACCCTCATATGATCCTAACCCTTATACACCGTACCAACCACCTTATGAGCAATATGAACCATATATAGAACCACCCTAATTCTAATCCAATTACTCCCAAAAATCACCACCTCCATATACACCTTGTCCATACTCATCAATCCAAGAGCCAGGTGATCCTAATTATGTTATCCAAGAGGAACAAGAGTCAAGAGATCGTCTCAAGGAAATAGTGGACCAATTTCATGCAACCCTTCATCAGCTGGAGCGAGCGGTAAATTGATTGGCTTCCCAATGTTTGGACACTCAAGAACTCCCATGGCCTCATGCGGAGAATCTGATGGAAAACGTAGCATGAAGAAGATACTAGAAACTCCAGTGGACAGCGGGGAGCATGACTTTGTACTAGAACAATTGGAGAAAGCCGTAATTATTGAAGAAGAAGAAGTGGTTGAAGACTTAGGAGATGCTGAACCTCCATGGGAATCTAGAGTTGTAGAGTATTCCTCCAATAAGCTTGAAATTGATATTGAGGAGGATAGTGCACAACCTCCAAGGCATGTTCCTTATGAAGAATTGGACGGAATAGATCAAGAGGCAAGTTTCCTTGGTGATGATGCTCATGAATCAAGCCCCCCTAGCAATGAACTTGCATCCGAAATTGAACCCTTTGAGTTTGAAGAACCTTCCCCAAGTGAATTTGAAGACGATGTCGGGGTAGACTTTTCTCAACCTCCAACTTATGACCTGAGTGACGGAAAAGAATTCGAAGAGTTCGATCAGGGCACGGTTGAAGTTGAAGAGGCTTTCAAGGAGGTGGAAGAATTCAAAGAAGGGCACAAGGGAGTGGAGCTTGTAAGGCCACTGGAAACACCTCTCCCCAAGCCATCACCATCCACCCTTTCATTCAAATGGGTAAACCTATTCTTTCTAAGCTTTATAATCCCACTGGAATATGGTTTGCTTGAGACAGATGGGCAACTTACGGCTCTTTGTGGCTTTAAGAGTAAAAGAGAGATGGTTAGCGGTTGGCAACATAATCCTAGGTCCATTATGGTTGGAAGCTCAAAGTCTAAATACAACGGTTGGTGTCGAGCTCAATTGAGCGGGTCTATGAAGTTGTTTGGACGCTTCCGTGAGAATTCAGATTGCTTGCCACCCGGTTGGAACAATGATGATCAACGCGAAGACGGGTGCAAAAGCAAGGTTTGGGACCCTGAAATTCATTTTACCAGTCAACACTCTTGGGGCCTTGTCACTTGCTTCAACTTGCTTGAAGGCTTTATGCGCCTAGTTTGGGATCCCGGACGCTACTGGAAGTACAAACGTTGGTGGGGATTCAAGGATCAGTTCAAGCACAAGCCACCATGACAAGGAGCTCATCCAATGTCCAACTTAAGGACAATAACTAAAAGTGCTAGGTGGGAGACAACCCACCATGGTATGATCTTTCAATTTTATTATTAGTACTTTGTTATTTTCATCAGTGTTAAGTCTCGCACAAATACATCCATTCTGCACTCTGCATAAAAAAAGAGAGGTCACCCACGCGTGCGCGCGAGCGACGCGTGGGCGTCGCTTGCAGTCCTGCTCCCCCATCCAATGAATAGAGAGTTCTGGTGGAATCGTGCGGCCGGCGTGCTAGAGGAACAATCAGCCTCGCGCGTCCGCGTCCTTGACGCGCACGCGTCCATTGCACTTTTGGCACACCACGCGTGCGCGTGCTTGGCGCGCATGCATCGCAAGCACCTTTTGCCCTCTTTCAATCAGAACAGAAAGTTGCGCGAAAACGGCACTGGAAGCGTGCGTTTCGCACACACTCATCCCACGCGGACGCGTACATTGCGCGTCCGCATCCATGTGTATAACCCCGTTCGCGCTTAGGGGTGCTGTGCGCGTCGACGTCCATCCTCCCTTATGCCTACCCGCGCGCACGCGTACAAGCTGCGTACGCGTGGATTCAAAATGACTTAACCCAGGGACGTGAGCCCTAGCGCAGCTGCGTCCCTCATTCACCCCCACTCCCCCCAACGTCCCTTCTCCTCCCTCCTCCCTCCATAACCGCCGCCCCAAAACTCTGCAACCACCGCGCCGCCACCTCTTTCCGGCGCCAATCACCGCTGCAACCCCTCTCCCTTCTCTCCTCTCTTTCTTTCTCCCTCTCTCTCTCTTCCTTCTCACTGCCCATCTCCCTCTCACCCCCTCTGATCACTGCTGCGCCACCACAACCGCCGGCGCCCCTCCCACATCACCATCACAATCCCTCTCCTCTTCACCCAACCCTCCTCCGCCCTCTTTCTTCCGTGTCTGTCCATGCCGTCGAGCCCCCTGCGCCGCCGCGAAGTCGTCATTGCCACCACTGCTGGGCGGCATTGCCACCTCATTCCTTCCCTTTTCCAATTCCACTTCTGCATTCCAGGTTTCCGTGCCTCGCCACTGCCTCTCTGTTTTAGTTTCTTTTTTCTCTAATTTTGCTTAATTAATTTTAGTTAGTTGATTAATTCTGCTTGTTAGGTTAGCTAGAAATGCACGCTGTTAGGTAGTTAGGTTGTGGTTAGAGGATTCTAGGTCTGATAAGTGCTCCATTCCTGTTTACCTTCTTCTTGCCAGTTACTTGGTTGTTGTGTGGTCATGTCCTGTGTTCCTTTTGTTACTGCTATGCTGTTTTTCCATGCTGGCTTGCTGCGCTTTACTTGTGAAATTGAACTTGCTGCTGCCTGATATTATGCTTTAATGCCTCATATATAATTTTTGCTGCTTTTTATTTTTCGGGACCATCCGATTTACAGCTGGAATGCTGCCCAAATTTTTAGAAATTGTTTTGTTCTTCAACTTGCACCCTAGGCTTTGAACTTGCACTTTTGTTTTGAGATCTACCTATCTTACACCAAGCTCAGTTCCTAGGCTGCTTTGGTCAGCATTCCCATGTCTGTTTTGTTTCCCGTGATATGCTTTGCACCTTGACTTTGGCTCATTCTGTTGCAATGATTGATAGACTCCACTTTTGTAACCCTTTTCATTCAACTTGGTTCCTAACTTGATTTAGTTACACAACATGCATTTTAATTTTTGCAACACCAATTATCGCACATTTAGTAACCATGGCATTGTTGATGACTTGTTTCTCTCTTATATGCTTTTATGCACAAATTCTTATTTAATCATCAATGACTGCATCTACTTGGTTTAATTGTTTCTATCCTGCTATATTTGTTTTTCAGGATGGTTGACCGCGGGAAAGCCAAGGTTACTTCTAGAAAAAGGAAGCACCCTCAAACCTCCACTCCTTCTCCCTTCGCCTACTATGCTAAGAATTTGCTTTCAGAGAAGGATAAGGCGGGTCAGCAGCTACCATCTACCGATACAGACAGGTTTCCTAACCTGTATTGTGAGCTTCTCTTCCCTAACTATCGGAAGAAAAATCTAAATATTGAGAAGAAACTGGCCCTCTCCGTAGATCTGAGGAAATCCATTGAGGCTCGCATTCAGGGGCTGGGTCTTGGTTTTGTTGACAGAGAATTGGGCAGGGTGAACACGTCTTGGGTCAAAGAATTTTACTACAATTTCTTCAGAGGGACCCTTGAGTAGGTTTACCTGCGAGGCGGACAGATACTAGTTACAGAGGTTGCTATTGAGGATGCCCTCCATTGTCTGCCTAGGACTGGTGACACAGATGCCTATCAGCAGGCAGAAGTGGCAATGAACTGTATGACCTTTGACTACGATGCTTTGAGATGTGTCATTGCCACCCCCGAAGCCCCTTGGGTGATGGATGCTGATAATAAGAGACCCAAGGGGATGCTGTTTGCTCACCTGTCAAGAGAGGCTCGGACATGGCAGCAGATCTTTGCCTCCTATGTCATGCCCACCACACAATTCACAGAGATCCTGATCGACATACTCGTCCTGATCGGATGTGTTATGGAGGGGAAGGAGGTGTACTTCCCCAGATTGATCAGGAGGTATATGTGGCGAGCACATATCTGTGGCTTACTCCCATTCCCCACTCTGGTTACTCGAATGGCTGAGCTAGCTAGCGCTCCTTGGAGAGAGGATGACGTGTCACCCCTACCTCCAGACGACGGTTCAGAGGACGTTATTCCGGGGCAATAATAAGGCACACGTTTGCAATTCCCCGGCAACGGCACCATTTTGATGAACGGATTTTTGTGTGGTCTAGAATTCACAAATATATTCTCGTTGAAAGTATAGTTTCTAAACCAACAAGAATCCTTTCATACAAAAGTTTGGTTGTCACAAGTAACAAACCCCTAATAAAATTGATAACCGAAGTATTTAAACCTCGGGTCGTCTCTCAAGGAATTGCAGGGATGTGTGCTTATAATTGGTTATGAAAAGGTATGTTTTGGGGTTTTGGATAAGGAAACAAGAAATGTAAATGGCAAAAGAAGTAAACTAACAATTGGAAAAGCTCTTGGCAAGGTATGAGAACTAGAAGTCCTATCCTAGCTATCCTTATCAATTGCGATGAGAATTGTTCATTGCTCCCACTTAGTTAACCTCTAACTATGGAGGAAAGTCAAGTGGACGAATCAATTTGATCACTCGAGTCCTAGTCAACTCCTAAAGAAAGACTAGCTTTAGTGGAATCCAAATCAATTAGCAACTTTCAATTATCAATTACAAAGGAGTTTGATAACTCAAGTGTCACCAGTTACTCAACCAAAACCAAGAGGATAAAAATCTACTCTAGCATCCAACCAAGCATTTTCCCAAACACTTGGAAGGTGCAAAATAAAAACATAGAAAATTAATAAGAGAATATTAAATCTAAACAACCAATTACAAACATCAATGAACACAAATGAAAGAAGAAGCAATAAACATAAAATACCTCAATTTTCATTAATGAGAAAATCGAATCTAACATGGAGAATTCATAAACTAAATTGGAAAAGAAGAGAATCAATAAGAGGAATAGATAAACCAAAGTACTAGAATAAATAAGAGTATAAGAGAACTAAATTAAAGGAATATTGAACTTGGAATTGGGAAGAAATAAACCTAGAAACCCAAGAACCTAGAGAGAGGAGAGAGCCTCTCTCTCTCAAAAACTACATCTAAAACCTAAAATTATGTGAATGAGAAGTGTATGCATGATTCCTCCACTCTGCAGCCTTTAATCTGTATTTTTTGATACGTCCAGCACATGGTTCATGCACGCGTACGCGTCATGCACGCGTACGCGTCGCTGAACTTTCGCAAATGCATGCGTACGCGTGATGCACGCGTGCGCATCGCCTATCTGCATGGCAACCATGGACAATTATATATCATTTCGAAGCTCCAGATGTTAGCTTTCTAACGCAACTAAAACTGCCTCATTTGGATCTCTGTAGCTCAAGTTATGGTCAATTAAGTACGAAGAGGTCAGGCTTGATAACTCAGCAATTCCTTCAATTTCTTGTATTTCTTCCACTTTTGCATGCTTCCGTTCCATCCTCTAAGCCATTCCTGCCCTATAAAACCTGAAAACACTTAACACACATATCACGGCATCAAATGGTAGTAAGAGAGAATTAAAGATTAATAATTTAAGGCCAAAGAAGCATGTTTTCAATCATAGCACAAAATTAGGAAGGAAAATATAAAACATGCGATTTCTATGAATACGTGTGAGAATAATAGATAAAATCTACTAAATTAAGCACAAGATAAACCATAAAAAACCGGTTTATCAATCCTGCTCTATCTGTTTTCAGGATGGCTGACCGCGGAAAGACCAAGGTTACTTCTAGAAAAAGGAAGCACCCTCAAACCTCCACTCCTTCTCCCTTTGCCTACTATGCTAAGCTTTCAGAGAAGGATAAAGCGGATCAGCAGCTACTACCTACTGATACAGACAGGTTTCCTAACCTGTACTGTGAGCTCTGTTTCCTGTCCTATTGGAAGAAGAACCTCAACATTGAGAAGAAATTAGCCCTTCTCGCAGACCTCCGGCAACCCATTGAGGCCCGCATTCAGGGGCTGGGTCTCGGTTTCATTGACAGAGAGTTGGGTCGGGTGAACACCTCCTGGGTCAAGAAATTTTACTGCAACTTCTTCAGAGCGATCCTTGAGTCGGTTCACCTATGAGGCGGTCAGATCTTGGTTACGGAGGCTGCTATTGAGGTTGCCCTCCAGTGTCTACCTAGGGCTGGTGCCACAGATGCCTATGAGCAAGCAGAGGTCACCCTACATTCTATGACTTTCGATGATGAGGCTTTGAGGTGTGTCATTGCCACCTCAGATGCCCCTTGGTTGATGGATGTCGATAATAAGAAACCCAAGGGGATGCTGTTTGCTCATCTATCCAGAGAGGCTCGGACATGACAGCAGATCTTTGCCTCCTATGTCATGCCTACCACACACTTCACTGGGATCCCGGTCGACATGCTCATCCTGATCGGATGTGTTATGGAGGGGAAGGAGGTGTACTTCCCCAGATTGATCAGGAGGTATATGTGGCGAGCACATATCCGTGGCTTACTCCCATTCCCCACTCTGATCACTAGGATGGCTGAGCTAGCCGGTACTCCTTGGAGAGAGGATGACGTATCACCACCACCCCCGAATGACGGTGAGGAGGACGTTATTCCGTGGGGGACGTGGGTGCATGAGAAGCCCTCATCTCGGCGTGCTTCTAGAGCCCGAACCAGAGCATTACAAGCAGCCGGTCCTTCTTCTTCCTCCGCAGCAGCACGACCCTCCGCACCAGCAGCAGCACCACCACCACCAGCACCCCAGTCGACATATCTTGTGGTCCAGCATCTGTTCTGCTTCATAGAGCACACTGAGCGCCACATCATGTGACGCTTGGACCGCGTCGACCAGATGTTTGTGGCGCTGGGCGTTGAGTTTCCCCCTTTCCCCGACTCTTCCGCTTCTGAAGAGGAGCAGCACGAGGAGGAGCCAGCTCATCCAGAGGCACCTCCTGAGACACAGGCCCTTCTAGAGGCTCAGCAGCCCCTTGCGGAGCCTCAAACTCAGTAGCCCCCGGAGGAGCCACAGCCTATTGCCCAGCCGGATGCAGCAGTTGACCCCCTTCCTGAGCCCGAGCAGTAGCATCGAGTACGATGCTTTATTTTAAGTGTGGGGAGGTCACCGTCGTCGCCGTCGGTGGATAGCTCTATTGTGGTGAACATTTTTCTTTTCTTTTCAGACACTTATCTTTTAGTTTATGTTATTTTGCTTTGTTTTGCACTTTATGGATTATTGTATATACTAGTATTGTGGATACTTTTGTCTAGCTTATGGATTTGCACTTTTACCTTATATAGTCATTTTAGCCTTTTGGTTGTGATTAGAAATATATTTTGGATTGTTGAGACTTAGTTGACCCTTTTTATATATGAAATTTGTTCTGATTGAAAAAAATGGATAAACTAAGGAATTTTTAGAAATTCTCAATCACAACATTGCATTTAGAAACAGCTTAGTCAAACAATGAGATTTCTCAAGGAATTTATCTATAGGGCATCACCCCAATTGATGAAACTGTTGATGAACTTGCTTGAATTTTATATTTTGTGAAGCATGTTTTGAGCTAAGAACACACAACTTGTGAGATTTTGAGCCTGATTATATGGTTACATTATTTAACCATGATTTTTCTTCTTGTGTGTTTTCTTCTCTAGGAATGTAATATTTGCTTTGCTTCATTCTATATGTCCATTGTTTAGTGTATATTCATACATACATATGATTGAGGCCATCAATTGTTATTAGCTCACCTATCCCAAATAGCCTACCCTTTCATTTGCCTTTGTTTGCCACTTTGAGCCTTTTAACCCCCAATTGTTCTTTATGTCACCACATCACTAGCCTTAGGTAGAAAAATAATTAATTACCCCAATTGAATCTTTGGTTAGCTTGAGATAGAGATTGTGTGTCAATTAAGTGTGGAGAAATGTGGGAACTTTGGTTGATGAGAGTGTGGTTTGTTTTGTTGACATATATTGAAAATTTGGGTGCTACTCATGTGAGATTATGAAAAACATATGCATTGATTTACTATGCATAAAAAAATGTTTTGGTATAGGGGAATAAAACCACCCCATGTTAAGTTCAATAAAAAGATCAATGCATACGAGATGAAATAGAAGAACATTTAAATACATGAGTATGTGAAAAATACAAAAGTGAGATCATGGGTAGCTAGGCATGATTTTAGAAGCATATAGAGTGTGTGTATGTATTGGGTGAGAACTTAAGTTAGTCAAAGGTTCAATTTATAGCTCACTTAGCCATACATATATCCTCACCCCTACCTTAGTCCCATTACAACCTTGAAAAGATCTCATGATGTTTGCATTAGTACACTAGGTATTTGTTGATTGGTTAGATGAAGAGCAAAGTTTTAGAAGATATGATTAGAGGATACTAGAGTGAATCAACCCCTAAACACTTGAGTGACTAGAGCGGATACACATCCGGTGAGGGTTCGAATGCTCAATCACATGTATTCACCACTATCTTCTATATTCTTGCAAGTTTGTGAGACCTTTTGAAAATTCAATACAATTGTGGGTTGGAATTACTTCCTATTGCTTTAGCCCTTATTCTTACATTTGTTCTCTTGAAAAGTTGATTTGTTTTGACCTAAGCATTTATATCCATAATAAGTAGTTGCATTTAGGTAGTTTGCATATAGTCTAGTTGCATTGAATAATTGTCATACCCCTTGTTTTCTTCTTGGTTTAGCATGAGGACATGCTAAGGTTTAAGTGTGGGGAGGTTGACAAATCCCATTTGTAGGGTTTATCTTGTGTTAAATTTAGAGTATTTTGCCAACCTTTTCTCACATTACTCAATAAGATAGCATGGTTTTCGTGATTGTTCCCTAATTTGTGCCTGAATATAAAAACATGCTTTTAGACCCTTAAATTGATAATTTCAATCTTCTTTGGATTCCACTAGATGCCTTGATGTATTTTGTTAGTGATTTCAGATTGGAAAGGACTAGGAATGGATCAAAGGAGTGAAGAGAAAGTATGCTGATGAGCGGATAATTTATACGCTTTTTGGCATTGTTTTTACATAGTTTTTAGTATGATTTAGTTAGTTTTTAGTATATTTTTATTAGTTTTTAATTAAAAATCACATTTCTGGACTTTACTATGAGTTTGTGTGTTTTTTTGTAATTTCAGGTACTTTCTGGCTGAAATTGAGGGACTTGAGCAAAAATCTGATTTAGAGGCTGAAGAAGGACTGCAGATGCTGTTGGATTCTGACCTCCCTGCACTCAAAGTGGATTTTCTAGAGCTAAAGAAGTCCGAATGGCGCGCTCTCAATTGCGTTGGAAAGTAGACATCCAGGGATTTCTAGCAATATATAATAGTCCATACTTTTCCCGAGTTTAGACGACGCAAACTGGCGTTCAACGCCAGCTTCTTGCCCTATTCTAGAGTTAAACGCCAGAAACAGGTTGCAAAGCAGAGTTAAACGCCAGAAACAGGTTACAACCTAGTGTTTAACTCCAAAAGAAGTCTCTACACATGAAAGCTCAATGCTCAGCTCAAGCACACACCAAGTGGGCCCCGAAAGTGGATTTCTGCATCATTTACTTATTTCTGTAAACCCTAATAACTAGTTTAGTATAAATAGGACCTTTTACTATTGTATTAGAGATCTTTTTTGACATCTTTGGATTATCTTTTGATCCTTTGATCACGTTTTGGAGGCTAGCCTCTCGGCCATGCCTGGACGTTCTTATGTATTTTCAACGGTAGAGTTTCTACACACCATAGATTAAGGTGTGGAGCTCTGCTGTTCCTCATGAATTAATGCAAAGTACTATTGTTTTTCTATTCAACTCAAGCCTATTTCTTTTCTAAGATATTCATTCGCACACAAGAACATGATGAATGTGATGATTATGTGACGCTCATCATCATTCTCACTTATGAATGCGTGCCTGACAAACACTTCCGTTCTACATGCAAACAAGCTTGAATGCATATCTCTTAGCCTCCTGATCTACAATCAGAGTCTTCGTGGTATAGGCTAGAATTATTGGTGGCCATTCTTGAGATCCGAAAAGTCTAAACCTTGTCTGTGGTATTCCGAGTAGGATCTGGGAAGGGATGGCTGTGACGAGCTTCAAACTCGCGAGTGCTGGGCGTAGTGACAGATGTAAAAGGATTACTGAATCCTATTCCAGTATGATCGAGAACCGACAGATGATTAGCCGTGCGGTAACAGCGCATTTTGGACCATTTTCACTGAGAGGACGGGATGTAGCCATTGACAACGGTGATGCCCAACATACAGCTTGCCATGGAAAGGAGTAGGAATGATTGGATGAAGACAGCAGAAAAGCAGAGGTTCAGAAGGAACAAAAGCATCTCTATACGCTTATCTGAAACTATCACCAATGAATTGCATAAGTATCTCTATCCTATTTTATATTTTAATTATATTTTAATTATCAATTCACCATAACCATTTAAATCCGCCTGACTGAGATTTACAAGGTGACCATAGCTTGCTTCAAGCCGACAATCTCCGTGGGATCGACCCTTACTCACGTAAGGTTTATTACTTGGACGACCCAGTGCACTTGCTGGTTAGTTGTGCGAAGTTGTGACAAAGAACTAAAATTATGAACATGCGCATGAAGTTTTTAGCGCCGTTACCAAGGAATGAACGATCACGATTTCGTGCACCAAGTTTTTGGCGCCGTTGCCGGGGATTGTTCGAGCTTGAACAACTGACAGTTCATCTTGTTGCTCAGATTAGGTAATTTTATTTTAATTTTAAGCTTTTTATTTCTTTTTTTTTTCGAAAATTACAAAAAAAATTTTTTTTCTTCTTTTTCGTTTTTCCCAAAATATTTTTCGAAAAAATCCAAAAAAATTATAAAATCATAAAATCAAAAAATTAATTTTGTGTTTCTTATTTGAGTCTAGTGTCAAGTCATAAGTTTGGTGTCAATTGCATATTTATCTCTTGCATTTTTCGAAAATTCATGCATTGTATTCTTCATGATCTTCAAGTTGTTCTTGATGAATCCTCTTGTTTGATCTTCACATTTTCTTTTTGTGTGTTGCATTTTGTTTTTCATATGCATTCTTGCATTCATAGCGTCTAAAAAATTAAAAATTTCTAAGTTTGGTGTCTTGCATGTTTTCTTTTCTTAAAATTTTTCAAAAATAAGTTCTTGGTGTTCATCTTGATATTCAAGGTGTTCTTGGTGTTCATCTTGACATTCATAGTGTTCTTGCATGCATCATTTGTTTTGATCCAAAATTTTCATGCATTGAGTCTTTTTGATGTTTTTCTCTCTCATCATTAAAATTCAAAAATCAAAAAAATATCTTTCCCTTTTTCACTCATAATTTTCAAAAATTTGAGTTGACTTTTTCAAAACTTTTTAAAATTTAGTTGTTTCTTATGAATCAAGTCAAATTTTCTATTTAAAAATTCTATCTTTTTCAAATCTTTTTCACTTTTTCTTTCATATTTTCGAAAACTTCAAATTGATTTTCAAAATCTTTTTCTTATTTTTGTTTCATATTTTCGAATTGATTACTAGCATTTAAATTCAAAAATTTTAAAGTTTGTTACTTGCCTATTAAGAAAGGTTCAATCTTTAAATTTTAAAATCCTATCTTTTAGTTTCTTGTTAGTCAAGTAATCAGCTTTAATTTTCAAAAATCAAATCTTTTTAATTTCTTTTTTTTAAAAAATCTTTTTCAAATTAAATTTTCAATCATATCTTTCAATCATATCTTTTTCAAAACTTAATTTCAAAAATCTTTTTTTAACTTCTTATCTTTTCAAAATTTGATTTTCAAATCTTTTTCAATTAACCCCTTAACTTTTTGTTTGATTTTAAAAGTTTACTATTTCAATCATATCCTTTTCAAAACTACCTAACTAATTCTCTCTCTAATTTTCGAATTCTAACTTTAATTTTAAATTAAAAACAAAAATATTTTTATTTTATTTTATTTGATTTTTGAATTCTTCCCTCTCTCATCTCCTTCTAATTATTTATTTATCTACTAACACTTTTCTTCTACTCAAAAATTTGAACCCACTCTTCTTTTCTGTGTTCGAATTTTTCTTCTTCTATTCTTTTCTTTTTCTACTCACATAAAGGAATCTCTATACTGTGACATAGAGAATTTCTCTTCTTTTCTGTTCTCTTCTTTTTCACATGAACAGAACAAGGATAAGAACATTCTTGTTGAAGCTGATCCTGAACCTGAAAGGACTCTAAAGAGGAAGCTAAGGAAAGCTAAAGCACAACTCTTTGGAGAAAATCTGACATAATTTTTCGAAAAAGAAGGAGACATGGCCGAAACCAATAATAATGGTGGAGGTGCAAGGAAGATGCTTGATGACTTTACTACACCAAATTCCAACTTACATGGAAGAAGCATCTCAATCCCTGCCATTGGAGCAAATAATTTTGAGCTAAAACCTCAATTAGTTTCTCTGATGCAACAGAATTGCAAGTTTCGTGGACTTCCATCAGAAGATCCTTTTCAGTTTTTAACTGAATTCTTGCATATCTGTGATACTGTTAAGACCAATGGGGTTGATCTCGAGGTCTATAGGCTTATGCTTTTCCTGTTTGCTGTAAGAGACAGAGCTACAATATGGTTGGACTCTCAACCTAAAGATAGTCTGAACTCTTGGGATAAGCTGGTCACGGCTTTCTTAGCCAAGTTCTTTCCTCCTCAAAAGCTGAGTAAGCTTAGAGTGGATGTTCAAACCTTCAGACAGAAAGAAGGTGAATCCCTCTATGAAGCTTGGGAGAGATACAAGCAACTGACTAAAAAGTGTCCCTCTGACATGCTTTCAGAATGGACCATCCTGGATATATTCTATGATGGTCTGTCTGAATTAGCTAAGATATCATTGGACCATTCTGTAGGTAGATCCATTCACCTAAATGCCTGCAGAAGCTCAAGAACTCATTGACATGGTTGCAAATAACCAGTTCATGTACACTTCTGAAAGGAATTCTGTGAGTAATGGGACACCTCAGAAGAAGGGAGTTCTAGAAATTGATGCTCGGAATGCCATATTGGCTCAGAACAAAATATTGACTCAGCAAGTCAATATGATTTCTCAGAGTCTGAATGGATTGCAAGCTTCATCCAACAGTACTAAAGAGGCATCTTCTGACGAAGAAGCTTATGATCCTGAGAACCCTGCAATAGCAGAGGTGAATTACATGGGTGAACCCTATGGAAACACCTATAATACCTCATGGAGAAATCATCCAAATTTCTCATGGAAGGATCAACAAAAGCCTCAACAAGGCTTTAATAATGGTGGAAGAAACAGGTTTAGCAATAGCAAGCCTTTTCCATCATCCTCTCAGCAACAGATAAAGAACTCTGAGCAGAATCCATCTAGCTTAGTAAATATAGTCTCTGATCTATCTAAGGCCACTCTAAGTTTCATGAATGAAACAAGGTCCTCCATTAAAAATTTGGAGGTACAAGTGGGCCAGCTGAGTAAAAGGGTCACTGAAACTCTTCCTAGTACTCTCCCAAGCAATACAGAAGAGAATCCAAAAAAAGAGTGCAAGGCCATAACCTTACTTGGTGTGGCCGAACCCAGAGAGGAGGAGGGGGACGTAAATCCTAGTGAGGAAGACCTCCTGGGACGTTCACTGACCAATAAGGAGTTTCCTTTTGAGGAACCAAAGGAATCTGAGGCTCATACAGAGACCATAGAGATTCTATTTAACTTTCTTTTGCCCTTCATGAGCTCTGATGAGTATTCTTTCTCTGAAGAGGATGAAGACATTACTGAAGAGCAAGTTGCTAAGTACCTTGGTGCAATCATGAAGCTGAATGCCAATTTATTTGGTAATGAGACTTGGGAAGATGAACCTCCCTTGCTCACCAATGAACTGAATGCATTGGATAGGCAGAAATTACCTCAAAAGAAACAAGATCCTGGTAAATTCTTAATACCCTGTACCATAGGCACCATGACCTTTGAGAAGGCTCTGTGTGACTTGGGGTCAGGCATTAACCTTATGCCACTCTCTGTAATGGAGAGACTTGGGATCTTTGAGGTGCAAGCTGCCAGAATCTCATTAGAGATGGCAGACAACTCAAGAAAACATGCTTATGGACTAGTAGAGGACGTGTTAGTAAAGGTTGAAGGCCTATACATCCCTACTGATTTCATAATCCTAGACACTGGGAAGGATGAGGATGAATCAATCATCCTTGGAAGACCCTTCCTCGCCACAGCAAAAGCTGTGATTGATGTGGA
Source organism: Arachis ipaensis (assembly GCF_000816755.2). Classification (NCBI taxonomy): domain Eukaryota; kingdom Viridiplantae; phylum Streptophyta; class Magnoliopsida; order Fabales; family Fabaceae; genus Arachis; species Arachis ipaensis. Next base: position 28,952,374 of record NC_029787.2, read on the forward strand.
CAGAGGAGAGTTGGTCCTTCAACTGAATGAGGACAACCTTGTGTTTAAAACTCAAGGATCTCCTTCTGTAACATTGGAGAGGAAGCATAAAAAGCTTCTCTCACTGCAGAGTCAACCAAAGCCCCCACAGTCAAACTCTAGGTTTGGTGTTGAACCCCCACATTCAAACTCTAAGTTTGGTGTTGGGAGGTTCCAACAATGCTCTGAACATCTTTGAGGCTCCATGAGAGCTGACTGTCAAGCTATTGACATTAAAGAAGCACTTGTTGGGAGGCAACCCAATGTTATTTAATTATATATATTTATTTTCCATTGTTATTTTATGTTTTCTTTAGGTTGATGATCATGTGAAGTCATAAAAACTACTAAAAAATCAAAAACAGAATGAAAAATAGCATTCAAAACAGCACACCCTGGAGGAAGAGCATCTTGGCATTTAAACGCCAGAAACAAGCATCTGTCTGGCGTTTAACGCCAGAAACAAGCACCAAGCTGGCGTTTGACACCAGAAACAAGCATCAACCTGGTGTTAAACGCCAGAAACAGGCTACATTTGGGTGTTTAACACCAAAAATAGGCAGCAGTCTGGCGTTAAACGCCAGTATTGCATACAAAGGGCGTTTTGCACGCCTAATTGGAGCAGGGATGCTAAGTCCTTGACCCCACTGGATCTGTGGACCCCACAGGATCCCCACCTACCCCACCTCTTCTTCTCTCCTCTTCCCACTTTTTCATAACTCTCTTCCTCAAATATCCTTCACCAATCACCTCCATACCTCTTCCCCAAATACCCTTAACCACTCACATCCATCCACTCTTCCCCGAAAACCCCACCTACCTACAAATTCAAATTTATTTCCCACCCAAACCCGACCCCATGACCGAACCCTAAACCTTCCCCCACTCCTATATAAACCCCTCATTCCTTCTTTATTTTCACACAACACAACCCTTTCTTCTTCCCCTTGGCTGAATACACATCTCTCTCCCTCTTCTCCATTTTTCTTCTTCTTCTCCTTCTTTCTTTCTTCTTTTGCTCGAGGACGAGCAAATATTTTAAGTTTGGTGTGATAAAAGCATTGCTTTTTTGTTTTTCCATAACCATTAATGGCACCTAAGGCCAGAGAAACCTCAAGAAAGAGGAAAGGGAAGGCAATTGCTTCCACCTCTGAGTCATGGGAGATGGAGAGATTCATCTCAAAGGTCCATCAAGACCACTTCTATGAAGTTGAGGCCAAGAAGAAAGTGATCCCTGAGGTTCCTTTCAAGCTAAAAAAGAATGAGTATCCGGAGATCCGACATGAGATCCGAAGAAGAGGTTGGGAAGTTTTCACCAACCCTATTCAACAAGTCGGGATCTTAATGGTTCAAGAGTTCTATGCAAACGCATGGATCACTAGGAACCATGATCAAGGTGTGAACCCAAACCCAAAGAACTGGCTTACCATGGTTCGGGGAAAATACTTAGATTTCAGTCCGAAAAATGTAAGGCTGATGTTCAACTTGCCAATGATGCAAGAAAATGCACGCCCCTACACTAGAAGGGTCAACTTTGATCAAAGGTTGGACCAAGTCCTCATGGACATATGTGTAGAAGGAGCTCAATGGAAAGTTGACTCAAAAGGCAAGCCGGTTCAATTGAGAAGACCGGACCTTCAGCCTGTAGCTAGAGGATGGTTGGAGTTTATTCAACGCTCAATTATCCCTACTAGCAACTGGTCTGAAGTTACTGTAGACCGGACCATCATGATCCATAGTATCATGATTGGGGAGCAAGTGAAAGTTCATGAGATTATACCTCAAGAACTTTACAAGGTGGCTGGCAAGTCCTCCACTTTGGCAAGGTTAGCCTTTCCTCACCTCATTTGTTACCTCTGCAATTCAGCTGAAATTGACATAGAGGGAGACATCCTCATTGATAAGGACAAGCCCATCACCAAGAAAAGGATGGAGCAAACAAGAGATCATAGACCTCAACAAGAGCATGAGGAAATTCCTCACCATGAAATCCCTGAGATGCCTCAGGGGATGCACTTTCCTCCACAAAACTATTGGGAGCAAATCAACACCTCCCTAGGAGAATTAAGTTCCAACATGGGACAACTAAGGATGGAACACCAAAAGCACTCCATCATCCTCCATGAGATTAGAGAAGATCAAAGAGCTATGAGGGAGGAGCAACAAAGACAAGGAAGAGACATAGAGGAGTTCAAGAACACCATTGGTTCTTTAAGAGGAAGAAGACGTCACCCTTACTAAGGTGGACCCGTTCCTTAATCTCCTTGTTCTTATTTTTCTATTTTTCGTTTACTATGCTTTATGTTTATGTTTATGTTTGTGTCTTTATTACATGATCATTAGTGTTTAAGTGTCTATGTCTTAAAGCTATGAATGTCCTATGAGTCCATCACCTCTCTTAAATGAAAACTGTTCTAAAAACAAAAGAACAAGAAGTACATGATTTCGAATTCATCCTTGAAATTAGTTTAATTATTTTGATGTGGTGACAATACTTTTTGTTTTCTGAATGAATGCTTGAACAGTGCATATGTCTTTTGAATTTGTTGTTTATGAATGTTAAAATTGTTGGCTCTTGAAGAATGATGAAAAAGGAGAAATGTTATTTGATAATCTGAAAAATCATAAAAATGATTCTTGAAGCAAGAAAAAGCAGTGAATACAAAAGCTTGTGAAAAAAAAAGAAAAAAAGAAGAAAGAAAAAGAAAACGCAAGCAAAAAAAGCCAAAAGCTCTTAAAACCAAAAGGCAAGGGTAATAAAAAGGATCCAAGGCTTTGAGCATCAGTGGATAGGAGGGCCTAAAGGAATAAAATCCTGGCCTAAGCGGCTAAACCAAGCTGTCCTTAACCATGTGCTTGTGGCGTGAAGGTGTCAAGCCAAAAGCTTGAGACTGAGCAGTTAAAGTCAAGGTCCAAAGAAAAAATAGAGTGTGCTTAAGAACACTGGACACCTCTAATTGGGGACTCTAGCAAAGCTGAGTCACAATCTGAAAAGGTTCACCCAATTATGTGTCTGTGGCATTTATGTATCCGGTGGTAATACTGGAAAACAAAGTGCTCAGGGCCACGGCCAAGACTCATAAAGTAGCTGTGTTCAAGAATCAACATACTAAACTAAGAGAATCAATAACACTATCTGAATTTTGAGTTCCTATAGATGCCAATCATTCTGAACTTCAATGGATAAAGTGAGATGCCAAAACTATTCAAGAGGCAAAAAGCTACTAGTCCCGCTCATCTAGTTGGAGCTAAGTTTCATTGATATTTTGGAATTTATAGTATATTCTCTTCTTTTTATCCTATTTGATTTTCAGTTGCTTGGGGACAAGCAACAATTTAAGTTTGGTGTTGTGATGAGCAGATAATTTATACGTTTTTTGGCATTGTTTTTACATAGTTTTTAGTATGATTTAGTTAGTTTTTAGTATATTTTTATTAGTTTTTAATTAAAAATAACATTTCTGGACTTTACTATGAGTTTGTGTGTTTTTCTGTGATTTCAGGTTCTTTCTGGCTGAAATTGAGGGACTTGAGAAAAAATCTGATTCAGAGGCTGAAGAAGGACTGCAGATGCTGTTGGATTCTGACCTCCCTGCACTCAAAGTGAATTTTCTGGAGCTACAGAAGTCCAAATGGCACGCTCTCAATTGCGTTGGAAAGTAGACATCTAGGGATTTCCAGCAATATATAATAGTCCATACTTTTCCCGAGTTTAGATGACGCAAACTGGCGTTCAACACCAGCTTCTTGCCCTATTTTGGAGTTAAACGCCAGAAACAGGTTGCAAAGCAGAGATAAACGCCAGAAACAGGTTACAACCTGGAATTTAACTCCAAAAGAAGTCTCTACACATGAAAGCTCAATGCTCAGCCCAAGCACACACCAAGTGGGCCCCGGAAGTGGATTTCTGCATCATTTACTTATCTCTGTAAACCCTAGTAACTAGTTTAGTATAAATAGGACCTTTTACTATTGTATTAGAGATCTTTTTTGACATCTTTGGATTATCTTTTGATCCTTTAATCACGTTTTGGAGGCTGGCCTCTCGGCCATGCCTGGACCTTGTTCTTATGTATTTTCAACGGTAGAGTTTCTACACACCATAGATTAAGGTGTGGAGCTCTGCTGTTCCTCATGAATTAATGCAAAGTACTATTGTTTTTCTATTCAACTCAAGTCTATTTCTTTTCTAAGATATTCATTCGCATACAAGAACATGATGAATGTGATGATTATGTGACGCTCATCATCATTCTCACTTATGAACGCGTGCCTGACAAACACTTCCGTTCTACATGCAAAAAAGCTTGAACGCATATCTCTTAGCCTCCTGATCTATGATCAGAGTCTTCATGGTATAAGCTAGAATTATTGGTGGCCATTCTTGAGATCTGGAAAGTCTAAACCTTATCTGTGGTATTCCGAGTAGGATCTGGGAAGGGATGGCTGTGACGAGCTTCAAACTCGCGAGTGCTGGGCGTAGTGACAGACGCAAAAGGATTACTGAATCCTATTCCAGTATGATCGAGAACCGACAGATGATTAGCCGTGCGGTGACAGCGCATTTTGGACCATTTTCACTGAGTGGACGGGATGTAGCCATTGACAACGGTGATGCCCAACATACAGCTTGCCATGGAAAGGAGTAGGAATAATTGGATGAAGACAGCAGGAAAGCAGAGGTTCAGAAGGAACAAAAGCATCTCTATACGCTTATCTGAAACTCTCACCAATGAATTGCATAAGTATCTCTATCCTATTTTATATTTTAATTATATTTTAATTATCAATTCACCATAACCATTTAAATCCGCATGACTGAGATTTACAAGGTGACCATAGCTTGCTTCAAGCCGACAATCTCCGTGGGATCGACCCTTACTCACGTAAGGTTTATTACTTGGACGACCCAGTGCACTTGCTAGTTAGTTGTACGAAGTTGTGACAAAGAACTAAAATTATGAACGTACGCATGAAGTTTTTAGTGCCGTTACCAAGGAATGAACGATCACGATTTCGTGCACCACATGCAAAGTAGAGAAATCATGAAAAACCAAGGATTTTGGATGCACCTATGGACGCGCGCGCGCACCAGCTGCATCCGCGTGGATCGCGCACTACTCCAGGGACGCGTACGCGTGCTGTACACGTACGCGTCGATGCCCGCGCTGACTCCTTTAATAAAATCACACCTGGCGATTTCAAAGAGGCTTCTGGCCCAGTTTTAAGGCTAATCTTTGCAGAAAAAGGCTAAAATGACCAAGGATTGAAGGGGGAAGGCATCACTCAATCATTCAATCATTCATTCACATAATTTTAGGTTTTAGATGTAGTTTCTAGAAAGGGAGGCTCTCTCCTCTCTCTAGGTCTTAGGTTTATAGATTCAATTCTTCTCAATTTCAGAATTTTACCTTGCTTCAATCTAGGTTTCTTCTACTTTAATTGTTCTAGCATCTTAGTTTATTCATTTCTCTTGTTAAGTGTTTAATTCCCCAATTTGGTTTATGAATTTCTCCATGTTAGATTCAATTCCCTTTTAATGCAATTTGAGGTATTTCATGTTTATTACTTCTTCCTTCATCTGCTTTCATTGATGCTGAGATTGGCTGTTTAGATATAATATTCTCTTATTGATTTCCTATGTTTTTATTTTGCACATTCCAAGTGTTTGATGAAATGCTTGGGAGGATTTTAACTTAGACTTTTATGCTCTTGGCTTGGGATGGTAACTTAGGAACTCTTGAGTTGCTAATGTCCAAGTAATTGATGATTGGAGCCATTAATTCTAGTTCTCACTAATTGAATTAGTGGAGAGCTAGGATTTATAGGCTTGGATTGATATAGCTCATTTAACTTTCCTTTACTAAGTTAGAGGATGATTTAATGGGATTAATTCTTGCCAATTCTCATGTTGTGGTTAGTGATAAGGATAGAGATCCTTGACCACCAAACCTTGCCAAGACCGTTTTATCAATTGAATTTCATTGCCATTTACTTTTCCTGTTTCCTATCCAAAACCCCAAAACATACTTTTCTATAACCAATTATAAGCATACTTCCCTGCAATTCCTTGAGAGACGATCCGAGGTTTAAATACTTCGGTTATCAATTTTATTAGAGGTTTGTTACTTGTGACAACCAAACTTTTGTATGAAAGGATTACTGTTGGTTTAGAAACTATACTTGCAACAAGAATTTATTGTAAAATTCTAGACCACACAAAGGTCCGTTCATCAGTATCCTATACCGGTATTTGGTGGATTCATTCAATTTCAAACCAAATATATAACTGATGAAGCGAGCATGCAAGAGATGTTTTCAATGTACATTAAAATTCGCACTCAAATATCGTTCATTAAATTGTATATTGAGTTCGAACAATCTGAAGCCGACCGAAATATTGAACGGGAAGATTACAATATTGACAGTGGGAAAAAGTTTGAAAGCAATTATGAAATTGTTGGTCCAGACGGAGACGAAGATCAAGGTAACGACACTATGGAGGCAAATGTGATAGACGTGGCAAATGTACTTGGAAACGAACATCCGTTTGAGGAGCCATCTTTCATGCGAACTTTTAATTTAGAAGCCATGCATGCTCCGGAGTTTCCGAAATATATGAATGCAGGTATGTAATTGCCTATATTTATACGAAGGATTAGAATTTTGTAATAATTTATATTGATCGATGGACCTAATAGTTACGTGACATGTGAAAATATACTGAATTATCATTTGTTTATGTGTTTATTTAGTTAACTATTAATTAGTATTTATTAATTATTATTTATTTATGTGTTTATGCTTTTATTTTATTAAAATTGAGATAATAACTTGATGTAAACTTTTTTTTATATTAATATTGATGTAGTGAGTATTTATTTTTTATATTAATATTAAAATAAATATTAATATTGTGAACATTTCTTCGACATATGAATATTTAGTTATGTTAGTATTGATTTCTTGATATGATTCGTTTATAAGATATAGATAGATTTTACTTTTAATTCACTTAGTAAATATTTGTTTATTAAATATTTATGGTATGGTTGTTGTTGTGGTAGAAATTTCTTTTGTCGCAGATGGTGAATTTGCCGTGGAAATGAAATTTAGTTCCAAGAAAACTGTTATTATAGTGATGAAAGATTATACCATCCGAAGAGGTGTAGACTACCGGGTGTATGAGTCGGAGCTGTTAACATTTTATGCCAAGTAGTGTACACAGTATGGGTTAGGTTGTGATTGGCTGATCAGGGTTAGCATGATCAGCAGAAAGTACTGTTGGGTTGTAAGGAGGTATTAATGGTAGTCACACTTGTACCAGAGCCACCATTTCTTAGGATCATTCGAAGTTGGATTCAAACACAATTACAGAAGCAATAAAGTCAATGGTTGAGATCGACCCTTCGATAAAGGTGAAATCACTCATTACGGAAGTCCAGTCGAAGTTCAATTACACCATCAGCTATTGGAAAACATGCTTAGCTAAGCAAAAGTCAGTGAAAAAAAATATTTGGAGGTTGGGAAGCATCGTACGAAGCTTTGCCCATATGGTTTAAGGCCATGTGTCATAAAGAGCCATCAACAGTTATCCATTTTGAGACTATGCCTGCATATCAAGGCGATGACTTGGTAACTGATATCCGGGTATTGCATCGAGTCTTCTGGAGTTATTACCCCTGCATTAGAGCATTCAGACATTGTAAACCAGTTATCGAGGTGGATGGGACTCACTTGTATAAAAAATATAAGGGTCGTTTGTTGGTTGTAGTTTCATAGGATGGTAACAATAATATCGTCCCAATTGCATTTGCTATTGTGGAGGGAAAGACTTCTGATGGGTGAACTTTTTTCTTAGTAACCTGTGACAACATGTGGTGACTCGGAATGGTGTGGGACTGATCTCTGACCGACACAAATCCATCAATGCAGCTGTGGCCCGCAGTAACGGATCTTGGTCGCCTCGTAAAGCTTTTCACATGTTTTGCATCAGGTATATAGAGTCGAATTTTTTGAGAAAGTTCAAGGCACCATACCTTCAAATGCTTGTCGTCAATATAGGTAACGTTGAGTAATTCGAAGTTCATTATTAACAAAGTTACCTTTAAACAGTATTTCTCATTTATTTCTTTTCTCTTTGTTTTTCTTATTGCACAGGATATTCGAGGATGGTTCGCGAGTACGAATTGCGTTACTAGTAGTTACGAGAACGGGATGAGGCTTACACTAACTGGTTAAACCGAATCTCCCACGAACAATATGCATTGGCATTCAATGGTGGTTACCGATAGGGTCACACGACCATGAACTTAGTGGAATGCATCAACTCAGTCTTTAAGGGTGCATGCAATTTCCCTATCACTGCACTTGTCAAAGCAACATTCTACATGTTTAATGAGTTGTTCACCCGAAAAAGAGCTGAAGCGGAAGCTTGGATTAATGCTGGACATGTTTTTTCCAACCTTGTGACCTCTAAATTGCATGCAAATCAACTTCCATCAAGAAACATCCAGGTTAATTACTTCGCAGGCAGAATGAAGTATTTGAAGTGCGTGAGATGCCAAGTGGAGTGGAGTATGCCATTGACCTCCGTCGACAATGATGTGACTGTGGCGAGTTCCAGATTGACTGAATTCCATGTCGACATGTGTTTGCATATTTTGCAAATCAACGGCTAGATTGACAAGTGTATGTTCATGATATTTATAAGATGGACCAAGTTCGAATGATATACCGAGCTAGGTTTAGGAATCCTACTACATGGCCTGCTTACAACGGTCCTCGATTTATACTAAATCCGTTCTTGAGACGAGTTATCAAAGGTCGCCCAAATATGAAGTGTTTCTTGAAAGAGATGGACACACGTATGTTACGTGTTCCTAGGCGATGTAGGCAATGTGGGGCTGAGGGCCACAGCCGTAGTAGCTAGATGCCGTCAATCAGGAGGTGCAAGTGCCGGCAATAATGCTCAGTAGAGTTATGTCATTTACATTTTATCCAAGTACTCCATGACATTTCATCTTGCTTACTCTATGACATTTGCGACTTTATATTTCATCCAAACACTCTATGATATTTGAAACATTGTATTTTATCAAATTACTCTATGACATTTGTGACTTTATCAAGTACTCTATCACATGCATAGTAATGATACATAGACAAGTTAAATGAGATATAGAAAAGTTAAATGATACACAAAAAACGTTAAGTGCACCACAACTACTTTCTCATTGTCCAGTTTACATCTTTCACAAAACTCTTGCACTTTTTGGCAGCCCTCTTGAACACAGACGGGGTGACTCGATTAGCACTACGATGTGACGGATCAACCCTAAGATTGTAGCATTTGCCTGTCTCATCTGGAGTTCGTGCCTCACCTGTATATAATTTAATTAAATAGACAATCCAAACATGAATATAATATAATGAAACAACAAAACATCCAAATATGAATATAATATAATCAATCAACAGAGCTACCAAATACGAATATAATATAATCAATTGACAAAAATAGTAAACATGTACTAGGACCTGCATGATCACCATGATCAGAGTCATCATTGTGGGATTCTTCATCCTCATCCATATCCTCATCTTTATCCTCCTCGTCATCCTCATTATCTAGTTGCTCTACTAGATAGTCATTAGTCTCTTGCTTAATTGCCTTAGCATTTTCTTCAATTAGACCATTGAAACACGTCGTGGGTTTTGACTATTAAGAATTCCTTGACCACCGTCACTCCTACTAGAGTCTCTAAATACTAGCCCTCTAGAAGTACCCGAGGAAGTGCAGCATGGATGGTTCGCATCCAAGGAATACCTACCTGTCATCATATCAGGCTGATGGCTAGATTGTGAACCTCCATCAGCCATGAACCCAAGTAACTGGCTAAAAGAAGCTCCATCTCCTGTGTCAAACTGTGGAGTACTCCAATACTGCTGATGTAATGGGTATGACAGGGTAAACTGTGTTTGAGGTACATATGGGATCGAGGACTGTGGTTGTTCTTGTGGAGGTGGAGGTGGAGGTGGTGGTGACTGTGGCTCCTGCTCTTGATTGTCATCATCCCTAACTGGATTACCCTCATTATTCTCTTGCACCACAAGACCCGAAAAGTTCAAGTGGTTGCCATATTTTGTACGGTACCAATACATGTTAATCTCTAAGGGATGCTGTGGAGGCACGGGAAGCTCAGTAAGAACGTGATTATACCTGTTTGTCCACTGCATCACCCAAAATGAATGAGTCGTGGCTGTGGCCTAGTCAAGATTCTTAGGACCAGTCAGGACTTTCCTGTATGCCTTGTCCAGACTTCGTTCTTGATGAGGAACTCCCTGAATGAAACCAAACTGTTGCCTAAACCAATTGGTTGCACGCCACTCAATGCATTCAAATGATACCAGTGGCACCATAGCGCTCCACACAACTGAGTGCATGTAGATGTCTGTAGGAATTATGTCTGGCTCAATGTGATCAATACCATAGGCCTCCCACACAAACTACACACAATAAAATAAACAAATGATTACAAGTCAAATAATAATTACACTAAACCCGAAACAAATACGTCTTTAATGAAAACAAACCTGACCTTTCTGAAGATCATCCAATGACTTCCTAAAGTGAGAAAGACTAAGATATCTATAGCGTCTATCTCCACGCTCCCAGTTATGCCACCTAATATGATTTATTTCATTAACACAATTGGATTCTAAATATGAAGATACGATGTAAGTCGATAATGTTACCTATTTCGCAAGCGGAAAACTGCAGGGTTGCCTAGGAACCAGCGCAAGATGTGGTAGACGGATCCAAGCCCAAGCTAGCAGAAGTGTCAGTGGACCATCGATTTCCTTGCATTCAAAACGAGATGCCCTATATAACGCCCTGTGCAAGTGTGCTAGGCATGCGGATCCCCAACTATACTGTTCAATACTGCCAAAATCACGAAGCAAAGGCAGAAATATTTAGTGCACAGCTTTCCCAAACTTGTCTCTAAACAAGATCGTCCCAAATAATAACATAATGTGGCACTTCACGTACCTCTGAATGCTATTCTCATCAATCAATTGTAAACGTTCTTTTAAATTCCGAAGCCACACCAATTTTATGAAGCTTCTTTTATAGTCTGACTTTCTAGGTGCAACCCCAAAATGGTGTAAACATTCAACCTCTAAGGTTTCATGACTACTCATAGTCACTCATATCACTAGAAGACCGTTTGTCGGAAGACTAAGAATAACAGCTACATCTTCCAGTGTCATAGCACACTCACCAACCGAAAGGTGAAATGTGTGTGTGTCTGGGTACCACCTCTTGACTAAAGCATTTACCAGTACTTTCTGACATTGAACTATTCCAATCTGAAAAACATGATAAAAACCAATAAACTGTAAATGCTCCTCCACAACATGATTGTACCAATCCGAAGACAGTAGGTGGTTACATGTCACATTCCGTGAACTCTACAAAAATATAACAAACTATTAGTAAATTAATAATAATTACTAATCACTACTAAAAGTTAATAATTTTCTAATAATAGTAACTAATTTATTAGACTATTGCTAAATTTACCATAGGTTTAGCTAATTTAGTAACTAGCATGCATGCATAAATACAACTAACCTACCAATTATTTAACTATCATTATTAAAAAATTTCCAAATTTAACTACACAAAACATGTTAACTAAGTATCTAACCATAATCATTAATTATTGAAAATACCAAAATAAATCCAATTCTTATTTAACTAATAATGTTCCACTTTATTAAAACCTCAACTACAATAATATATTTATGTCAATTAAATATCTAACAATAAATAAATAATTATTACCGGAACAAAAATATATTATATTTTACAAAACCTAATTATTAATCATAATTCCCAAAATTATTACAAAAAATTATACAACAATTAACGTAACTCTAAAGTTAATTAATTATAATTTCCAAAATTATTACAAAAAATTCTAAACATATATTTTTTAGTAATCTATCATATTAGTCTAATTCAAACATTATCATTGATTAAAATATTTACTAACTAAATCTAAACATAAATATTTCAAACTATTATTTAAACATATATTCCTAAATTTCTAACAATAATAATAATTCTATAACATATATATTCCTAAATTTTTAACAATAATAGGTATAATTTTGTAACATATATCATTTAAACATATGTTCTTAAATTTTTAACAATACTAATAATAATTCTGAAATATAAAAAAATTTAAAAAACAAACTTACATAATCAGAATGGCAGAGATAATTGATAATATGAAGTTCAAGATGATCAACATCTTTATATTTTTATTTTTTGGCATTGTAATTTTTTTTAACTGAAGAAGAAGAAGAAATTAAAGTGGTGAAGAAGAAGAAGGGAGAAAATAGTGGCTAGGTGGGTAAGGAAGAAAGCGACTTTGGAGGGAGAGAGTGGGATCAGGATAGGGGGCATGTTGGTATAAGGGGCACCGCTGAGGGGACAACGCATGCACGGCACGTGGCTGGGAGGACGCAAATCAAACAGTCTGATTTGTTCCCCTTAAATCGGACCGTCCGATTACCTAGCCTAAAATCAAACCGTCTGATTTCTTTGATCCTGACACCACATTCGCGTAAAGCACCCATGCACTCCATAACGCCGTCCTACACCATTTTTCTCTCCATATCAAAATTAAAAAGTGTCATTTTGACACTCGAAAGATTTCGATTTTAATAAAATTATGCTTAAAAAATATTAAATGACAAAATGACCCCAAAAATTATATTTTATTTGACAAAAAGATCCAAATGTTAAGTCAATGGTTAATTTATTTAGTCAATTGTTAAATTTTTCATGGAAAAATCCCTATCTTTTCTTATAAAATTATAAATTTACCCACACATTCTCTTTACCATTTCTCTTTCTCATTATCATTACCTACCATCATCATCGCCCATTTTTCTCTCATTATCCCTATTCTAAATACATGTAATAGCATCTCTTCTTTCCCCTACCCCTATCACCTCCACTTCCACCACCATCATAACTAATCCATTTTCT
>NC_029787.2:28965552-28968512 GCF_000816755.2 Arachis ipaensis
CACTCTCTCTCTCTCTCTCTCTCTCTCTCTCTCTCTCTCTCTCTCTCATTTTCCTCCTTTTCTGATGATCTCTTTCTGTCTCTATCTCTATCTCAATCTTGTCCATCTTTCTGCTTTCTATCTCTACTTTTTTTATCGTTCTTTTTTGATGATTTCAATCTATTATTGTTGATAATGATTTTAGGTATATGCGGTGATAAAGGTGTTAGAATTTGATGTTTCACTATAGAGGTTGGCAGTGGTAGGAGATAGTAGCAGTGGTACTGGTAGTGACGATGATGCTGATACCAGTGAGTGAGGACCAATGAGATAGGGTGGTGGCAAAAGGATGGGGATAATGGAGATGAGATTATGATAACAGAGGAGGATAAATTAGTAATTTTATCAAAATTTTGTCAAATGTAATATATTTTCAATCTATTATTGTTGATAATGATTTTAAATGTATGCGGTGATAAAGGTGTTAGGATTTGATATTTCACCGTAGAGGTTGGTAGTGGTAGGGGATAGTAGCAGTGGGTGTTGTTCAATGGTGCTGGCAGTGATGATGATGCTAATACTAGTGAGTGAGGACCAGTGATATAGGGTGGTGGCAGAGAAATAGGAATAATGGAGATGAGATAATGATAACAGAAGATGATAAATTAATAATTTCATCAAAATTTTGTCAAATGTAATATACTTTTATGAGGGTCATTTTATCATTAATATCTTTTGAGTATCATTTTGACAAAATCAAAATTTTTCGAATGTCAAAATGGTAAATTCACAAAAATATTCAATCTAGACTCCAATTTTGCCCAATTATTCTTACTCAAAATAAACCACCTATGGCATACCATTTCTTCCCCAACTCCACTCTTGACTTACCCAAACAGTTAAACAGTGTCGACAAAGTCGCCTAAATCTCTAAAGCAGTCCCTAAGATTCACCCCTTGTATACTAATATGGTTCTTGAAATTTCAGTTGCACTATTATCATTCCCAAAATTAATCTACGAGTACCATAGTGGTTTCTCAACCCCCTTTTGACAATGACTCTACAAACAGAATAATGAAGTAGCACTCTAATACCATGTCAGACACGAGTGAAACATCATTCGCTTTTGGTTCCCAATAAAAACAGAAACAACAAGGCTTTGATCATACAAACACTTTTTTGTTTTTGCCTTAATTGGACGCCAAAAGCAAACATAATTTGGTCGATGTCCATCGTGGCATTGGAGTGCCAGCTCATTACTCTATTTGCTGAGTCATCAGAAAGGAATCAAAGGACTATTATAGTGTCTAAAAATCAATCTCAGGGATAATAATATCAATTAGAACTTTAGAGATCAAATCGGTACAAGACATGAATCTCACGAACCACTACGAAGATTTAGTTTGTCAAATCCTCTTGAACAACAAAAATCCCTTCCTAGAAACAACCCACCCCCGAAGTTGTATGCCATGCCCAAGTATCTAAGCATCTCAAATGTGTTGCCGTGACTTCAAAGAAATCGTACTCACTACTACTAATCACCCCATCACATGCACTCTCTTTTGTTATGATGCTAACCTGTGGAATTTGTGTTTGTGTCAGATAGTGGTCGAAACTTGGGGTTATCAAGTCAGCACACACATAACTTCACTTTCTATTGCAACTTTTTCATAAAATCATCCTAATAAGATGATCCAGTGTTACAGCATTTTGTGTGTGCCTATGTGATTTTGTTAAGCTTAAAGGTTAAAATACGAATTAAATGGCAGGGATGTCAGATATGCTGGTGTTTGCCTTTAAGGTTGTGGCTCCAAAGCTCGGTGAAGATTATGAGTCCTTAGAAGCTGCAAATTTTTTTTTTATTTATATGTGATTCCATCCTTTAAAAAAAATAGTTAATTACATTAATTTCAATGTGTTAACCATTTTCCTTTCTTGTTTGACTTTACTTTACTGTTGTACGATATGCAATACTTAAAGAGAAAAATGTAAACTTTCACCAAGAATATTTAAAGCTATCATGCTTATCAAAATTTTTAAACTTCAGATTGCATATCCGCTCATAGAGCACTTTAGAGAGAGTATTGTGTGAAGCCATTTAACTAAAGTATACCAACCTTCTCTTTTCAACATTATTTATTTCAATTAAGCAAGTAAGAACAAGAACAATCCAGGAAAGTAGTGAAGACTAACCATGGACTATGGTACCAGTAATAAATCTGATTTAAAAGGAAGAAATCTAGAGAGATAGCACACACAAAACGATAGCAAACACAAAGATGTAGCAAACACATAGAGATAAGACAGAAGAAGGCATACAAAAGAGAAAGATAATTACCGGCGACAGAGATTTTGTTCAGGCCAAAAGGATTTGGAGGTAGTGGAAGAGAAAAGGAAAGCATTGGGCTATGTGATTTTAGTTAGGAGACAGAGCTTTTAGAGGTTATTAGTCTAAACTTGAATCAATGGAGGGAGAGGGATGATTGATTAAATGAACTCACAAAATGTTATAGACAAATAAACCTTAAAAGATTTAAAAACGCGATAAAAAAATTAAATATTAAATATATATTCTAAAAAAAGAGATTCTGATGCAAATTTTTGTAATAATTATTAGAAAATAAGATCTGTTCATTCTTAAAATTTGGTAATTTTATGTCAAGTGAATTTTTAATTTTTTTTTATCGTGAATGGCCATAATTTTTTAAAAAATAAAAAACAAAATTTAGAGAACAAATTTTGCTCCGAATTTTTTTGCCACTTTCAAATATTTATTCAAATGTTACTACAAAAATTCAAATGAAATGAAAAAGTCGTTTGCTAATAAATACGAAAGTTTTTTTTTGTCATATTTTTAAATCATTCAGGGATTGTTTTATGGATAACATCTTTCATAAACATTTTTATCAATAATTGAATTTTTTCGATACCGCATTAGTAGTTAACTCAAAATTAAATTTCTCAAACAAGTTTTTTTAATA
>NC_029787.2:28968650-28968961 GCF_000816755.2 Arachis ipaensis
CCCCCGTTTCTTCTTCTTCTTCTTCTTCTTCTTCTTCTTCTTCTTCTTACCGCCGACCCACCGCCGCACCGCTGCCTGCCGCTTCTTCTTCTTCTTCTTCTTCTTCTTCTTCTTCTTCTTCTTCTTCTTCTTCTTCTTCTGTGAATTTTGTGAATTTCTGGATTTCTTCTTCTTTTGTTGTGGAATATTATTGTTGCTGATTTGTTGATTTGTTGCTTTCTGTTTCTACTTGTGTTAAATTTGTGCTTGAATTTGTTGATTTTCTGTTTCTGCTTCTCTGTGTGGAGGTGGAGGTGGAGGTGGAGGGGGAA
>NC_029787.2:28969093-28982941 GCF_000816755.2 Arachis ipaensis
GCGGGGAGGGGGAGGGGGACGGCGGCGGCGTTGGTGGTGGTGGTGGAGTGGCAATGGGTGTTGATGGTGATGATGATGTTGATAATGGTGGTGGAGTGGCAGTTGGTGGTGGTGGTGGTGAAGGAGGTAATTATGTTGGTAGTGGTGAGGGTATTTTTGTCCAAAAAAAATAAAAGGACGATTTTAATACGAAAAAAATGTTAAAGATATTTTAAATCCAAAATTACAAGAGGGGCGATTTCGATTCTGGCACAAAACTTTAGGAACCAAAATCGTACTTATCCTTAATTACTCACAGACATAATTGCCTAAGCTATAACAAAAATATTAGTACTAAAATATATAATAAGTTCAGTGAAAAAAATATTTATTAATATAACTACTAGACTGTAAACCTAACTTTGATTATACATATTTATAAACCTGTAGCCTCGTCGTAATTATTGAGAGCATCAGTTGCGGTGTTATCTCTAAGTCGTCATGTCTATTCAACTTTAAACCTTCAATGCTATATTAGACAATCTATTTAAATTTGGTTGAGGAGAAAAATTGATTTCATATTGTTCATGATCTTTACTCATGCCAAACAAATCTTTTGACTTCATATGAATTATTACACTTCATCTCTTATCAACTTTATCATCTACATAATATACAAGATGGCCCTACGACCCTAGAGTGCATCAAATGATAGAAGTTGACACTAGTGAGACCCAAACATCTTCTTTTATGCCTCTACCAATTGTGATGTCTATCCAAAGACCTTTAAATAAGACAGTGATAAATTGGCTATTGTAGTTCATCTCAATGATATCTACTAATTTTTCGTAATAAAGACACCACCAACAACAATATAATTGTCATATTTGTTTCTTAACTTTTAGTTTCAGAAGTGACATAAACTTTACTATTTTAGATTTTCATCTCTTCCATCCTTAGTGGTTCTAAATTTAAATCTGTTGATGTTGTAATTCAGACAATGACAATGTGCTACTGAATATGCAAAATGAATAAGTATAAAACTATTCACCACATGCTTGAACCACTCAGTAAATTTTTTGTGCACAACACTGCTTATATGAGATTGGGACCTTTTTTTATTTTACAGGCTTCCTATCATTATGACCCTAAAATCACTATGTATATAATAAGGAATTAATGTCAAGCTCTCAATACTATATATGCACATTTCATAAACTGCAAAATCAACCACACTTGCACCAAAATAATGTCTATAGCCTTGCAATAATTAACTAACATGTCACAATGTGCTTTAAGTTTTTCTGATTGGAGTAAGAGTTAAAAATGAAGCAGCTCTTACTGCCTTTCGTATCTCAGGGCCCATGGTTGCCCTTTCATTAGGCATAACTTCACATAGTCGATGCATTGATCGATTAATCTTACCCTCCATGTTATCTAGGTATCACGAACAAAATATGAGAATCTTCTCAGCTAAGTAGTCCTTTACAATTGAGCCTTTTAATTGTACCCTATTATATATGTACTACTTCAAACGACATAGGACCTTTGAGAATAGAACACAGTCTTAGTACATTTAGGTGATCTGAATAAAAATATAGAGAATTTTGTTTAATATTTACCTTTCAATCGGGTACATCCACTGATAATGCATTGGACTACCAAAGTGTACTTTTTTTTACTAGATGCATTATCAAGTGAACTATGATTTTGAAGAAAAACATAGGAAAAATCATTTCCTTGTGGCATAGAGTATGGACCACATGATCATGAAGGAGAGGAAGTTATTAAGAGTCTATGGATTTTGTAACGTCCCTTCCAGCAAAATACCTTGTTTAAGTCATGGTATTTCTACTAGAAAGAACATTACATACACTTATCTACTATTAACTACTTAATATTGAGCCTTTATATCAATACCACGTTCTAGTTTTAGAAAAAAAGCTAGTATATTTATGTTTTTATTCATTAATAACCATTCAACAAAGGCTTCCAAGCAATAATAATCACATAATTACTAGTAATAAATCATAGTTATTCAATGAACAACAAATACAAGCCCACTTCTCTGAAATAAAATCTTCAACTAACAAGGCGAGGGGAAAATAAATTCTAGTAACAACTCAACTCGCAAACAAATTCTTCTATGCTTCCATAGCTTCACAATAAGCCTTCACACTTGTAGCTGAAAGAGTTGGAAAAGGGGGGGGGAAGGGGTAAGAACTGAGGAGTCCTTAGTAGGGTTGGGATTAGAAGTTAAGTTCATTTTACCATTATTAGCCAACATCAACAAGCAACAGAATACATTCAACTTAACAAATAAAGAACACAAAAGTCAAACAATCATAAAATACATACAAAGCATCCACACGTATACACAAAAAACACATCACAGAGAAATATGCGCAAACAAGTATGATCCATGTCTATTCTATGCAGGCCATGAGCTCATGTGTCGGTTTACATCCCACAACCTGACATTACCTGGGAACAAGTCCTAGATATGGCTTCGCATTACGTACTATACGTGCATATGTGCCAATATGGTTAAGAACACCATTAGGACATGACCACCAGCAATCGTCACAAACCTAGACGCCATAATATACGCACAACAAAAAACAAAAATCAATAGTAAGTAGGCATTCCCGAGTTCAACAATCAATCAGTTCGAGGGCTTTTCCGAGTTCAAGAATAAATCAGCACGTGCACTGGGCAAGCGAGACAAAATCCTTGCCCTTGCCAGACAAACCTTCAATCATTTAGTTCTCGTTTACTAATCCCTATACCTTTCTCAGTTTCTAGTTCTCAGTTAGTCTTAGCCATTCTCATTCTCTGCTCGTTTTCAGCATTAAACAATATTTCTGCTTATTTTTTTTGTGGCAGAAGTTTTTTTAGATTCTTTTTCTTTTATTTCTTATCGTTCTCTTCTACTATCTTACATTTCAACAATAAAAATTATCTTCGCATTCTTTTCTTACTTTTTCCTAAGTGTCTTATGAAAAGAGAATCAAAGATTCTTAACTTAACTTTGTCTTTCTAAAACTTTTAGGAAATATTACTAACCTTGTTTTAATTTTTTTTTTAATTTTTTATTTGATTTTTAGTCAAATTTTGAGCTTTTCAATTACCGATTTTTCACAGAGTTCACCTTAACCTTCCAACCACCAAATCTTATCAATTTTTCATCAAGATCAGACTTAATACCAGACCCAAATTTATCAACAACAATTGGTCAAGGACTGTTCTTGGTAGTTGAACCATCAAGTTCATAAATCATCAAAATTTCAACAAGAATCAAGCATAAACTCATTCAATTTCAAGTAATAATCATCAAACCAATAATTACACATCAAGAACATATTTAATTATTACAAAATTATCAAATCCTAACTTCATATGAAAATTAGCAAAACCGAAGCACCAGGGTAGGTTTCTGATCAAGAAATTGAAGAAGAAAACGTAAAAAATCAACTACACCACTTTACTTCCACTTGGCCGAACTATGCATAAAAGATCAGCAGTGTTACCATTGATTTCTCTCCATGGAAAGTGGTATCGTTGTGAAGAGGAAGAATAGATGAACAATTTAATCGATTTATATTTTTTATTAGATTTATGGAGCTTAAGAAATCAGGCTCAAAAGGTTTATGTTTCCATGGTTTTTCTCTCACGGTTCTCTCTCTTTTCTCTTCAAGGTTCGGTGATGAAAGAAGAGAGATTAGATGATGATGATGATGTATTTTATTAGGGGGGCAAGTATCATATTAGGAGACAAGTGTCGTGGTTCGAGATTACCGAGTCAGCGATTCAAGTTATAAATATCTTAAACGGATAATTATGAAAGATAGATATATTAAAACTCAAATAATATATATGGAGATAAATATATATGAGTTACTAATATAAATGATATTAGTAACATAATGATTATAAGAATAAAAGATATATGATGAAACATTAGCAAAGCAAAATCTATCAGAGAGTACCGATATTTACTCATACCGACAGATTTTGAACTTGAAATATTAATTACCCAAATTAAATTATAAAATATTCATTATTAATAGATTACTAAAAGTATAATTTTAATTATATAAAATATCTTATTATAACAAAATTATGTGATAATCTTAATTAATCTAAACTCAAATGATAATAATAATTAGGGCAAAAAACTAGAATAAACCAAGGGAAGTTGCAAATTACCTAAATGAGCCAAAGTGAAATTTGTTTCAGCAATGAGCCAAAGCCTATATTTATATAATTCGAACCAGCATGGTTCGAACTCAATTCATTAATAATTCGAACCAGTGTGGTTCGAATTACTAAGAGAGACGTCGCTTTAAGTAAATCGAACCAGGGTGGTTCGAATTACTAAGGAAGAAACTGCAGCACATAATTCGAACCAGGCTGGTTCGAATTATATGGGGAGACGCTGCACGAAGTAATTCGAACCAAGCTGGTTCGAATTACACAAAACCAATTCGAACCAGTCCGGTTCGATTTAGGGTTAGACAGTGTAGTATATATATGGTTGTAAACGTGAGTTGCTCTCATTAAAGGGTGTTAGATGGCTAGTGAGGAGAGTTTTGGGGTTTTGGTTCACCACAGAGGATCCATTAAGAGGAGAACTCGCTCCGGTGTGAAGTTTACAGATAAGGATCCTCTCTGTATTGTTGTGAAACCAACGACGAGCTATGATGAGCTTGTTAGATCTGTGCTGATAAGTGAAGAAGTTTTTTTATCGCATTCCAATCACTGTCTTGCAGGATACCGTGAAGTATGATTGCTTCACGATTGGTAGTGATGAGGACCTGCAAGTCATATTTCTATGTCGGAGGCAGTTTCCTGAGGTGAGGACACCAGAGTTGTTGGCAAAGCTGGTTGATGTGGTGTCCAGCTCAGGGGGTTCGAACCGGAATGCCACCACTGAAGCCGCGGCAGCCGGTTCTAGTTCCAGGCCTGCCGTTGCTTCTTCGTCCGTCCCTGTGTACGAGCCAGCGGTCCAACCAGTAGCGTCCCCGTCTTTTGCTGTTGATCTCAATGATGGAGTAGGCGATGTGGTAGGATCAGTTGATATTCTGCCGCACGCTTTAGAGGGAGTTGCACCGGTTGGCGTCGGAGACGGAGTCTTGGGTGATGTAGAGGAGGACGACGTCGAGCCGGATATGATTGAGGATGACAGCGGCGACGAGGTTGGCGGAACTGAGCCTGCATTGGCGGTCGGTGGTTCTAGTTCTGGCACACAGCAGTATCCACCACATTTCTCCGCTTTGGACCTGGATGCCATGAGGCAAGAGGGTGTTTCAGGGCACTAAGATAAACCACCAACATAAACCACTAACAAAAATCACTAACATAAACCATTAACAGAAATCACTAACATAAACCACTAAAATAAACCACCAACTAAACTAACATCTAACTCGCATGCCAAACCACTAACTCACATGTACCGGTAAAACAAAGTTATTTCCGTACTAACCTCTTCGTTGATGACCCCAGCTATATGGGCGACTCCGTCCAAGCGATATAACCGTGCCGGATCGTCCCCCATGAGCAGAGTATTCCGTTCAGGTCTTTCTCGGAGAGAATCTGGGTCGTTTTCTCTGAGATTTGGTGGGGCAGGGGAAGGTGAGAATGGTTCGAATGAGGCTGATTCGAACTCCTTATATAGCCCAATCACTAGTAATTCGAACCAGGGTGGTTCGAATTACATGATGACCTCATTTACCCATAATTCGAACTGGCGTGGTTCGAATTACTTGCATTCCTAGTTCGAACCAGGCTGGTTCGATTTACTTTCAATTTTTTCTTTGAAATTCAAACTGCTCTGGTTCGATTTATTTGAAGATGAAGTTCGAACTAGCCTGGTTCGAATTACATAAAAATATGATCTGGCTCATTGCTGTATCGATTTTCATTTTGGCTCATATAGGTAAATTTGGATTGATGTTGGCTTATTATAGTATTTTGCCATAATAATTATAAAAATTAATTTAATTTTGCCTATTAAAATAGTTTCTAATAAATAGTTTAAACTAATAGAATAAATCATAACTAATTTAAACTTTAACAATCATAAAATTAATGTAATTACTTTTAATGAAATAGTCCTCTAAAGATAATAAATTCAGGTTAATAAAATAAATCGTAAATATTATATAATGGAAGTTTAAAAAATATAGGTTGTTACAGATTTACTACATATTTGTCATAAAAGGGACGCTAATTCTGCCAAGATGATAGACACCGAGGCAGTCAATATATTTCTCGATGCAATTGGCAGTAGGTGTTCCATAAAAATTGGCAATAGTAGCTTTTCTCGCCTGACAACTTACGCTATCGTAAGTTAACTCAACAAGAAATGTTGTTAGAGTATCTGAAAATACCACATTTTTGATAGTCTTAAGAAATACATCCTTTTGAATTTTACATGGTAAAGACAGTAGAAGGATACTTACTGTAACGCCCTAAGTTTTTATATCGACACGCTGTTTTTCGAGAATTTGTTTTTCGGTAATTAGTTTTATTTCGATGAGCCAATTTTGAATTTCAAAAAAAAAAATAATAATGTAATATTATTATTATGTTATTATTTTATTTTACATGCTATAATTAAAATAGATTTTTTATAATAATATTATTATCGGGTTCGATATCCGCCGATATAAGTAAATATCAATATGCTTTGATGAACTTAGAGTTGCTAATGCTTCATCGTATATTTTTATTTCTTATAATCATTATATTACTAATATCATTTATATTAGTAACTTATATATATTTATCTCCATATGTACTATTACTTGTGTTTTAATATATTTACTTTCGTAATTATCCTTTTAAGATATTTATAATTTGAATCGCCACCCATAATGCATGACACATACCCCACCCATGACACATAATCATCTTTAATCATCACTAATCATCATTCTCTCTTCATGCATGACTGAACCATTTGGAAAAAAGAAAAGAAAGAACTGGGAGAGAGAGAAAAAACTTCCATGGCCAACCTCCTTTTGAGTTCGATTTTTTGAGATTTGTAGTTCCAAAATTCAAACCGATTAGAGTATTCATATATTCTTTCTCTTCATGCTGATGTCACTTTTGTTCGGAAAAAAATCGATGAAGTTTTCTCCCTCCCTTGATGGTTCGGCAGAATGGTGCATTAGAAAGAGTAATCGATTTTCAATGTTTTCTTCTTCAATTTCTCATTCAAAAGCTTTCTCTGGAGCTTCGAGTGTTGTAATTCTTGTATGGAGGTAGGGTTTGATAATTTTGTACTGATTAAATATGATTTTAATAAGTGAATGTTGGTTCATTGATCATTGTTTCAGATTGATTGAAATTATATTGAATTTTGTTGATATATTGTTATTTTTTTGAGATTATGGTTCGGCCATGTGGGAATAACCCAGACCAAAGTATTTTGATGAACTTTTGGGATGTTGTGATGTGAGGTATTGAGAAAAATTGATGAGGTTTGATGGCTGAGAGATTAAATTACACTTAGAGAAAGATAAAGGAAGAGTGTGAAGATAATTTGTGCTGATTGATGCATGAGCATCTTTAGTTTTTTCTTTATTATTTCTTTAAATGAAGTTAGTGATTTTCTTATTTTAATTGAAACTTTTATGCATTAATCAATATTTTTGGAGTTACTTTAAGCTTTGGTATGTAGAAAATTGTGAAAAATTTTAGGCAAGAACCAAGAAAAGTGGGGTGCAAAAGGAATTAGTTGACCAAGAAATTGGCGATTAGTTAATTAAGAAAAAATTAGGTTGTCAAGGAATTGAAATTTAATTATATATGATTTTGTTATGATTGATCTTTGCATGCCTCAAATAAATGAACACATGGATTATTATCCTAGAGAGTAAACATCTCTGAAACCTTAACATTCTCATCATCATTGTTTTTATTCACTATTTTGCTATTTGTTTTGCCTCTGTTTATACATATGAATTTTCTACTTCTTTGTTTTTGATTTGTCTAATTGGAATGATCA
The DNA here is from genome assembly GCF_000816755.2 of Arachis ipaensis. Lineage (NCBI taxonomy): Eukaryota > Viridiplantae > Streptophyta > Magnoliopsida > Fabales > Fabaceae > Arachis > Arachis ipaensis. The sequence goes on from NC_029787.2 coordinate 28,977,090, forward strand.
ACTAATCATTGTTACTTAGTCTTTTAATTCTCATGAGAATGATAACCTATGTAAGAACAACAATTAAAATCGACCGTTTAGATAATATAAAATAATAATTTAATTGTCTGGAATAGGTTCGAAAAATTAGACATCTTAATTTAAAAATTTAACAGTGAGATTTGAATTCAATAAATTTTTCTGAGTGAGAAAATATAAATTTCTGCGAAAAATTACATAAAAATGCGTATAGGTAATTTAGCCGGCAGTACCTGCTTAAGTCTATCTGGTATTGCATGAGAAAAAAATAAAAACAGGAGTAAAAGACAAATAGGTCCCTGACCTTTTTAAATATGGACATTTTTGTCCCTTAAAATTTAAAAATACATTTAAATCCCACACCTTATAAAACGCGTGACATTAGACCCTTCCGTCGAGTTGGGGTTCAAAACGGCAACAGAACATGCTGACTGGAAGGGTAGAGTGTCAGGTGTCTATTTTGGTTGCTAATGTGGATGGAGAACAAATTTTTAATGGACAAATTAGTCCTTGCGGCCATCATATGTTCTCTCTCTGTCGCAACTCACCTTGGTCCGACTCCGTCGCCGCTCTCATCGACTCTGCTACTGGCCGCCACCTCTCCTATGCTGATTTCATCCGCCGTTCAGAAACCCTAGCTGCCAACCTTACATCCCTCTTCACACTTTCCAAAAATGACACCACTTTGGTCCTCTCTCCAAACTTCTCTCCACGTTCCTATCCTTTACTTCCTGCTCCTCTCCCTCGACATCGTTGTTTTGCCGGCAAATCCACTTGCCACGCGCTCTGATCTCACGCGCATCATCCACCTTAGCAAACCTACCATCGCATTCGCCACTTCATCAGTGGCTAACAACCTTCCCGATGAGTTCCGTCATGGAACCGTCCTCATTGACTCGCCCGAGTTCGAATCGCTCATGATAGCGAGTCGACCCGGCGCCAAACTCGAACAAGTGGAGGTGAGTCAGTCTGACGTGGTAGCTATTCTTTACTCTTCAGAAACCACAGGGAAGGTGAAGGGAGTGATGTTGACTCATAGGAACCTGATTGCAGAGGCTTGGTTTGTGAAGTTGGATAACCAAGTCAGTTCCAATCTGAAGCACGCCCTTCTTCTAGAAACTTCTTCGGGAAAGAGGAAGCAGCAGCAACATAGCAGCATCATCAAGAAAAATGATAGTTTAACCATTGGCATTCTTTCTTTTGAAGTAGCCAATGTCATGTCCAAAACGGTTCACCTTCACAAATTCCTTTTGGATTCTAAGATTTCGAGGCTCAGAATGAGATCTTGACCTCTGAAGCTGTTAGGAGCCTCGTTTCCTCCGACCATTCCTATATCCTCGACCTTGCCCTCGCCGAGAAGCTCGACGAGTTGAACCACGTCGCCGGCATCGTTTTCAGGTTAGGTGATGCGAGCGGAAATTGGCGAGTTAAGAATGATTATAAAATATGCGTTGCAAGTATAGTTCTCAACCAACTAGAAATTCGCTTATCAATTTAGAAGGGTGTCACAGAAATTAAAATTAAAATACTGGGAGTATGAATCCCAGGTCGTCTCCCAATGAGTTGCAGAAAAGTGTGCTATTTTATTAATCAGATGTTTTCAAAAAGGTTTGAGTTGAATGGAAGAAAATTAAATTAGAGAATTTATATAAATTTAAATAAAAGCCTTGACTGGGAGTTGATTAGCTGGAAGCCCTATTCTTGTTGGAGTACTCTCAAGATTAATTGACAATTGAGGGTTATTATGTTTAGTTGTCCCTCACTAAGTAAGGGAAAGTCAAACAAGTTGGAATGCTGTTTCTATCCACAAGTTCTAATATGCTCTTGAGAAGATTGGTGTTAGTGACTAGAGAGCAATCCAACAATAAACCCAATTGCAATCTTTCTCTTGAGTATCCTAACTCAATGGTTCCTTTCAATCAACTCCCCATCAAGTTAGGGAACTACTCGCTCATTGTAAATATAAAATTTATAACAAGAGAAAGGGAATTAAAGAAAGACATGATAAATAATGATCAAAAGATTAATTGAAAATAAAAATAATTCTTGTATTAATAAATGTTAAAATAATCCAATAGTAAAGTTAAGTAAATTAAGGAACATGGAAGAGTAAGAGACAAGTAAAGAGAACGAACTAGAATGTCGAAGTCTTGATGAGGCAATAACTCTTCTCAATATCCCAATGCAAAAACAATGAAAAATAACGAATCCTGAAAACTATGAATGTGTAGAGAGAAAACTTAGAGGAGGAGTAAAACTAGATCTGAAAAACTAAAACTATGCGGAATGAATGTTGTTTTTGGTTTCTGCATGTTCTGTGGCTCTAGTCTGCTTTTCTGGGCCGAAAATTGGGTCAAAATAAGGCCCAAAATTGCCCCCAGCGATTCTGCAAATTATGCAGATCGCGCATGTCACGCGGACGCGTCATTCAGGCGGATGCGTCATTCGGCGTTTCGCTTTGCCACGCAAGTGCGTCGTCCATGCTTTCGCGTCACTTGTGCAGTTTCCAATTCGCGCGGCCGCGTCATCCATGCGGTCGCGTCATTGCGATTTCCTCTCTTCCATGCGGTCGCGTCATCCATGCGGCCGCGTTGCTTCTCGCTGGTTATCTCCTCAATTTCTTGTGTTCCTTCTATTTTTGCAAGCTTCCTTTCCAATCTCTAACTCATTCATGCCCTATAAAGCCTGAAACACTTAACACACAGATCACGGCATCGAATGGAATAAAGGAAAAATAAAATACATAATTAAAAGTCTCTAGAAAGTAAGTTTTCAATCATGCAATAATTTTAGGAAGGAATTATAAATGCATGCTTATTTAATGAATAAGTGGGTAAAGATCATGATAAAACCACACAATTAAACACAATATAAACCATAAAATAGTAGTTTATCAACCTCCCCACACTTAAACATTAGCATGTCCTCATGCTTAGTTGAAGGAGATAAAATGAATGAGTAAGAACATGTAAAACCTATGAAATGCAATGCAACCTATATATATGAATGCAACTATATGATTTTTGTCCACTTGATCAAAAGTAAGTAAGCTCTTCAAAACAATTACAAATCAAATTCCACTAACTCAATTCTTATATAGTAAGAACAAATAAAAATGCAAGAAGATAGCTCATGAAAGCAGGGAATATAATATTTCAAGCATGGAACCCTCACTGATGATGTATGTACACTCTAGTCTCTCTAGTGTATAGGGTCATCACTCTATCCTTCTCTAATCATGCTCTCTAGTTTTTTTGTTCTTCTCCTAACCAATCAACAACATTTAATATACCAATGCAAACATCATGAGGTCTTTTCAAGGTTGTAATGGGGCCAAGGTAAGGGTAAGGATACATATATGGCTAAGTAAGCTTATAAATTGAATCTTTAATTAACCCAAGCTTTAACATAAGCTATATATATTCTATATAACTTTAGAATTCATACCTAGCTACCCAGAAATCTCTTTCGCATCCATACTCATGTTTCAACCTTTTGTTTTAATTTTATCATACATGCATTGATATTTGAATGCTTGATTCAGCATTGGGATAATTTTGTCCCCTTATTTATTTATTGAGTATTTTTGAATTTTTTTTTCAACATAAACACAAACATAAACATAGCTTATCAATGCACATAGAGTTTTAATTCTTATAGTTTCACATGAGTAGGTATCCAAATTCCCATTATATTATCATAACACATTCCCTTATTGTCTTTTGCTTCCACAATTTCCCATACTTAAATAACACACACAATTCTATCTTAAGCTAACCAAAGATTCAATTTGGGATATATAATTGTTTTTCCGCTTAAGGCTAGTAATGTGATAAAATATATAACAAATGGGATTTACAGGCTCAAAGTGGCTAACAAAGGTAATTGAAAGGGTAGGCTTTATTTGGATAAGTGAGCTAAACAAATAATGGCCTCAATTATATGCAAACATATAAATATACTAAACATTGGACATATAGGATGAAACAAAATATAGATTACAATCATAGAGAAGTAAACACACAAGAATAAAATAATTATGGTTAAATAATGTAACCATTCATAAAGGCTCAAATCTCACACATTGTGTGTTCTTTAGCTCAAAAATCATGTTCCAAATACAACTTTAAGCAAATTTAACATAAAAGTTTTAATTAAAATTAGTGAAATTTTGTTCCAAAGATAGGGTCTTAGAAGAAACTTATTGTCTTTTCAATCAAGCAGAACATGCATGCAACTAATCTATTACTATACAATTTATCCTATTCTATAAAAGAAAAATCTAACTAAATATCCTAATTTATTGGTGCTAGGGAAGAGAAATTACCTCCGGAAGTTAGGTACTGACTGACCTCCCCACACTTAAGGCTTTGCACCATCCTCGGTGCCATCTGTCAAGAACAAAGGTGGGCTGGTAGCAGTATCTCGACAGTCGGGACCATCATGGCTCCCTGTGCTGGTAAAAGAAGTGGAGTCTGGGGTGTCTGAGTCCTTGAATTTTCCCAGGATAAGCTCTTTGAGGTATGTGAATCGGCGCTTGTTACGGCGCTCTCACATCTTAGCTTTCTGTTCTTGCCGATCTAACTTTTCAAGTATCTGATGGAGCAGTTGGGCTGTTGTAGGTGCCTGTGGTGTTGAAGAAGGAATATCTTTCAACTGGTTCAGTAGGCTGGCTAATAGTGGCTGCTGGAAGTCGAAGGTACTTCCCGTTGGGGACATACTGATCATCCCGTAGAAGCATGGCTTTGGTGTCCCCAGCTCTGTAGGAGACTCTGGCTGCTGAGATAAGATCTGAGACCAGGGCTGGAAAAGGTAAGTTGTCCGCGATTTGTACGTGTCCCATGGCATTCCGGATATGTCTTGGTAGATTCAGAGGTTGGTCTGTAAGGATGCACCATAGTAGAACGGCCATGTCCGCAGTGAAGGAGGACTTGTGAGTGCTCGAAAAGACGTAATGGGACATAATCTGTGCCCATACGCGAGCCTCCAAGGTAAGTGCTGAAGCCGAAATTCCCTTAGGGCGGGTACGATGGTATCTGTAGATCCATCTGCTGCCAGGTAGTGCGATAACTCTGAGAACGACGTCCCAGTCAAATTGGTACAGCTGGCGCTTGAGTGCGGCTTCTTAAAAGGCGTCCAATCCTTTCGAAACAGGGGGAAGACCTAGAGCTTTTTGAATGGCTTCTTTAGTAATGGGGACTTGCTTTTGACGGACATAGACAGACTGCAGGGTTGGCAGGTGGAAGTTGGAGTAGAACTCGACTACCCAAGAAAGATTGACCTGCTTTGGCTGTCTCTGTAGGAAACCCCATTGTCTTCGGGCAATTTGCGGCTCAACAAAGGTAGCAATATTGGGTGGGAGGAGAAGAAGGTATTCGTTGTTGTAACTCCTTTCAGCCAAGATGGGAAACATCTGCTCACAGTAGCGATTGGGGAATCGCGCAGTGTCCTTTGCTGGGAAGGCTTTTTCTTTATCATCAACCTTTATGATCCTCTTAATCTTCTTTGTTGAGGGCTTTACCGCAGTTGAAGAGGGTTCTGCCACTAATGCTCTTTTTGTACCTCTTCTTGCTGGTTGTTTGGGGGTAGCTTTCTCCTTTTCTTTCTTGGTGGCCATCCTGAAAAAGGGAAGAGAAAGTAAATTAAATTTAAAGGGGTGAAGCAAGGAAGAGGGTGATGTAAGTGATAATCAATGCACAATAAAGAAGAACGACGTTAACACATTGTCCGGATTACATGTGAAAAGTTCATCAATGGAAATATAGCAAGTGCATGTAGGACAATGAAATGCAAGAGGTTTATTGGCATGCAGGCAAAGGCATGAGTAGCATAGA
>NC_029787.2:28983302-28985221 GCF_000816755.2 Arachis ipaensis
GTCCGGATTACATGTGAAAAGTTCATCAATGGAAATATAGCAAGTGCATGTAGGACAATGAAATGCAAGAGGTTTATTGGCATGCAGGCAAAGGCATGAGTAGCATAGATCAAGCATTCAATGTCCAATTTAAATATGTTATCACTCGTAACTAACCATCACATTTGTATTGACAATTAAATTCAATGAATAAAATAGTAAAGGGAATTTGTGAAAAGCAAGCATTGAATATGAGAGTAGAAAAATGTAAAGAAGTTCATAATGCCATATGGGCTTTTTCACAAACACATAGCATGCATGTAGAAGAAGTTCTTGAAAATAAGAATTTGAACATGCAAGTAATCCCTTAAAAAGCAATATATAAGTGTCAAACAAATTTACAACAATTCACAAGCATATAATAATAATTACTCACATAAATTGATAACACCAAGTAAAAAGGAGAAAGAAAGAAAAAGAAAAGATGAATATAGAAGGTAAAAAGAAAAGAAAAGAAGATGGCATATAAAAATAAGAATAATAATAGAAAAGTAAGGAGGGAAGGAGAAAGAAAAACCTTGTTAATGGGGGTGAGAGAGAGTAAAAAGTGAGAAAGAAGGAAGAAGGGAGGAAGGGAAGGAGAAGAAATAAGGAGGGAAAAGAGAAAATAGGATTTGGGGGGAAAAAGATATGATAATTGGCAAATTAGGAAAACTATGCGGCGCAAGCGACGCGGTCACGTGGGGCACGCGGTCACGCGACTTGCGTTGAATTGGATTGACGCGGTCGCGTGACCCGTTTTAGGCTAATGGTGCGAGGGTAGCCTCGCACTCGCACAACTCTGTTCAAAATCATATTAGTGCCAAAATTTAAGTGACGCGATCGCGTGGGCATGCGATCGCGTGAGTGGGCTTAGAATGATATGACGCGGTCGCGTGGAAAGGATTATGCGTTCAGCACCAATCTAGCACCACTCTCGCACAACTTTCGGTCGTGCACCACTTTGACGTCGAAATCCTGGTCACACGGCCGCGTGGGGCACGCGGTCGCGTGGGAGGATATTATTCCCATATGACGCGGTCGCGTCAGCGACGCGGTCGCGTGGGACGATTTGTGCGATTGGCACGCCTCCAGCCACGCTCTCGCATGACTCTCTGTTCGTTTTTTTATTTTCTCCCATCTCCTTGCGATGCGGACGCGTCAATGAGGCGGTCGCATCGTGTGATTTTTTTAATTAAAATAAAGGTATGTAAATGCAAATGCACAAAATGTACTAATGAAGAGAAGAGTTATTCAATAAGAAAACTAAAAATAAAGAAAAGAACGATTATACCATGGTGGGTTGTCTCCCACCTAGCACTTTGCTTTAACGTCCGTAAGTTGGACGCTCCACTAGCTCAGTCTTTGGCTATGTGGGAATCTTCCAAGAGGAAGATCTCGAGCTCCTTGTTTTTCTTCAACTTCTCGCCATAGTACAGCTTTAAACGATGTCCATTAACCTTGATAAGTTCAGAGCTTGAAGGATGACTTAGGTGATAGACTCCGTACGGTTCGGCCTTCTCTACTCTGTATGGACCTTCCCATCTTGATCTCAACTTGCCTGGCATGAGCCTCAGTCGAGATTTATAGAGGAGGACTAAGTCCCCAGGTTGGAACTCTTTCCTCTTGATGTGCTGATCATGTACAGCCTTCATCTTCTCCTTGTATAGTCTTGAGTTCTCATAAGCTTCTAGGCGAAGGCTTTCCAGTTCCTGCAGTTGCAACTTCCTTTCAGCTCCGGCTTTTTCAATTCCCATGTTGCATTCCTTTACTGCCCAAAAGGCTTTGTGCTCTACTTCAACAGGGAGATGACAGGCTTTTCCATAAACTAAGTGGAAAAGACTCATCCCAATTGGTGTTTTGTATGCTGTTCTGTATGCCCAGAGTGCATCTTGTAGCCT
>NC_029787.2:28985293-28999245 GCF_000816755.2 Arachis ipaensis
AGAAAAGCATAATCTGTTGAGGCATCTCATCCCTCCTGGATATATTACCAAATTTCTGGCATGGGAAACAAGATCTACAAAATTCAGCAGCGTCCCTAAAAAGAGTGGGCCACCAGAATCCACAGTCTAAGATTTTTCTAGCAGTTCTTTGAGAGCCAAAACGTCCTCCACTCTCAGATGAGTGACATGCCTCTAAGATGGATTGGAATTCTAATTGAGGCACACACCGTTTAATTACCTGGTCAGCGCCACATCTCCATAAATATGGGTCATCCCATATATAATATTTTGACTCGCTTTTCAGCTTGTCTCTTTGATGCTTAGAAAAGTTCGGAGGGAAGGTGCGGCTAACTAGATAATTAGCTACAGGTGCATACCAAGGGACTATCTCAGATACTGCTTGCAGGTTATCAAATGGGAAATTATCAGACCTGACAGGCAATCCAGCATTTGATCAATGAATGGAAGAGGATAGTGATCCTTACGGGTTGCTTGGTTGAGGCGTCTGTAGTCAATGCAGACCCTCCAAGCATTCTGAACTCTGGTTGTCAGGAGCTCTCCATGCTCATTCTTCACTGCAGTGACTCCAGACTTCTTTGGCACCACTTATACTGGGCTTACCCATTCACTGTCTGAGATGGGATATATGATATCTGCCTCTAGTAGTCTGGTCACTTCCTTTTTGACAACCTCTAGGATAGTGGGGTTCAGTCTTCTCTGGGGTTGACGGACAGGTCTTGCTCCCTCTTCTAAAAATATCCTATGCTCACAGACTTGAGGATTGATGCCTACTATGTCTGCCAAATTCCAACCAATTGCCTTCTTGTGCCTCCTCAGCACACCAAGTAGCTGCTCTTCCTGTTGAGAAGTGAGTTCCCTTGCAATGATAACCGGGAACTTCTGCCCGTCTTCAAGGTAAGCATATTTGAGGTGTGGAGGAAGGGGTTTTAATTCTAGCTTCTGATCATGTTCAGGCTCTGGGTTGTCTGGAGCTGGTAACAGTGGTAAGGCACTGTCATTGTCCTCTGAGAATGTCCCCACACTTGGACTTTGTCCTGTGTTCTTCTCTTCAAATTCCTCCTGGTGAACTTCAGCCATGGTTTCATTTATAATGTCACACTTGAGGATAGAGTGATCCTCTGGAGGATGCTTCATAACTCCATTCAGATTGAAGATCACTACTCGGCCATCTATTTCAAAAGAGTATGTTCCTGAAAAAGCATCTAATTTAAACTTTGAGGTATTCAAGAATGGTCTTCCGAGTAGGATTGATGATGGTTTGTCTGAGTCATTTTGGGGCATTTCCAGGATATAAAAATAAGTGGAGAATGTGAGTTCCTTAATGCCCACTAAGACATCTTCAGCAACTCCAACCACTGTAATAATGCTTTTATCTGCTAACACAAAACGAGCTGCCGACCTTTTTAAGGGAGGGAGCCTCAAAATATCATATATAGACAAAGGCATTATACTTACACATGCTCCTAAATCACACATGCAATCAGAAAATACTACACCACCTATAGTACAATTAACCATACAAAGACCTGGGTCATTACACTTTTCAGGTAAACCTCCCATTAAAGCAGATATGGAACTTCCTAAGGGAATAGTTTCTAATTCATTAATTTTGTCTTTATGTATACATAAATCTTTTAGAAACTTTGCATACTTAGGTACCTGTTGAATGACATAAAAAAGGGGAACAATTACCTCGACCTTTTTGAATATCTCTACCATTTTGGGATCAGGTTCCAGCTGCTTCCTGGGCTTCCTTGCAAGTTGTGGAAATGGGATGGGAGTGGCGTTTTCTGCAGTGTCTGTGCCTTTTAGTGCTTCCTCATGTGGTTGCACTTCTTCTTCTTCAGCCACGTCCTGTATGTCCTTTTCTTCTTCAACATCTTCTATTTCCACTACCTCTTCAGCTGAGGCGTGTTCTGGTGGGCTTGTTTCCTCCTGATTCCTCTCCTGCAGTGTGGTTCCGGACCTCAGGGTGATGGTATTAATACCACCCTTGGGATTGGGTAATGGTTGAAAGGGAATTCCACTGGAGCTCAAAGATTGGTTATTGGAGTTATTCATTGATCCTATCTGGGAGACAAGAGCCCGCAAAGTAGCGGTCAGACCATTTAGAGTGGCATTAATGTTATTTTCTATGGTCTGTTGTCTCCGATCAATAGATTGTAGTAAGTCATCATTGGCAGATGCAGAAGGATGGGTAATTTGAGAGGTTTGCTGTAGGGTATTCTGTGGTCCTTGGGATTGCCTTAGGTGAGGTGCTCTGTAAAGCTGATTCTAATTCTGCTGCCTGTTGTTGTTATTATTCCACCTCTGATATCCCTGATTATCTCTGCCTCCTCTGTTGTTGTTGTCCCTCCAATTCTGGTTAGAATTGTACCCTTGATTGTACCCTGTTGTTGTTGTCCCTCTAATTCTTCCATCTCTTCATGCTGATGTCACTTTTGTTCGGAAAGAAAATCGATGGTGAAGTTTTCTACCTCCCTTGATGGTTCGGCAGAATGGTGCATTAGAAAGAGTAATCGATTTTCAATATTTTCTTCTTCAATTTCTCATTCAAAAGCTTTCTCTGGAGCTTCGGGTGTTGTAATTCTTGTATGGAGGTAGGATTTGATAATTTTGTACTGATTAAATATGATTTTGATAAGTGAATGTTGGTTCATTAATCATTGTTTCAGATTGATTGAAATTATATTGAATTTTGTTGATATATTGTTATTTTCTTGAGATTATGGTTCGGCCATGTGGGAATAACCCAGACCAAAGTATTTTGATGAACTTTTGGGATATTGTTATGTGAGGTATTGAGAAAAATTGATGAGGTCTGATGGCTGAGAGATTAAATCAAAAATTGTAAAAATTGGTAGTCGAAAAGCTCGAAAACAGATTTAATAATCAAGTGGAGGACTTAGAAAATGCTCAAGTAAAGTTAGTTAAATTTAAACTAAGAATCTTATGATTCACCTGTCATAGAACACTTAGAGAAAGATAAAGGAAGAGTGTGAAGATAATTTGTGCTGATTGATGCATGAGCATCTTTAGTTTTTTCTTTATTATTTCTTTAAATGAAGTTAGTAATTTTCTTATTTTAATTGAAACTTTTATGCATTAATCAATATTTTTGGAGTTGCTTTAAGCTTTGGTATGTAGAAAATTGTGAAAAATTTTAGGCAAGAACCAAGAAAAGTGGGGTGCAAAAGGAATTAATTGACCAAAAAATTGGCGATTAGTTAATTAAGAAAAAATTAGGTTGTCAAGGAATTGAAATTTAATTATATATGATTTTGTTGTGATTGATCTTTGCATGCCTCAAATAAATGAACACATGAATTATTATCCTAGAGAGTAAACATCTTTGAAACCTTAACATTCTCATCATTATTGTTTTTATTCACTATTTTGCTATTTGTTTTGCCTCTGTTTATACATATGAATTTTCTACTTCTTTGTTTTTGATTTGTCTAATTGGAATGATCAACTAATCATTGTTACTTAGTCTTTTAATTCTCATGAGAATGATAACCTATGTAAGAACAACAATTAAAATCGACCGTTTAGATAATATAAAATAATAATTTAATTGTCTGGAATAGGTTCGAAAAATTAGACATCTTAATTTAAAAATTTAACAGTGAGATTTGAATTCAATGAATTTTTCTGAGTGAGAAAATGTAAATTTTCTGCGAAAAATTACATAAAAATGCGTATCGGTAATTTAGCCGGCAGTACTTGCTAAGTCTATCTGGTATTGCATGAGAAAGAATAAAAACAGGAGTAAAAGACAAATAGGTCCCTGACCTTTTTAAACGTGGAAATTTTCATCCCTTAAAATTTAAAAATACATTTAAATCCCCCACCTTATAAAACGCGTGACATTAGACCCTTCCGTCGAGTTGGGGTTCAAAACGGCAACAGAACATGCTGACTGGAAGGGTAGAGTGTCAGGTGTCTGTTTTAGTTGCTAATGTGGATGGAGAACAAATTTTTAATGGACAAATTAGTCCTTGCGGCCATCATATGTTCTCTCTCTCTGTCGCAACTCACCTTGGTCCGACTCCGTCGCCGCTCTCATCGACTCTGCCACTGGCCGCTACCTCTCCTATGCTGATTTCATCCGCCGTTCAGAAACCCTAGCTGCCAACCTTACATCCCTCTTCACACTCTCCAAAAATGACACCACGTTGGTCCTCTCTCCAAACTTCTCTCCCAGTTCCTATCCTCTACTTCCTGCTCCTCTCCCTCGGCATCGTTGTTTTGCCGGCAAATCCACTTGCCACGCGCTCTGATCTCACGCGCATCATCCACCTTAGCAAAGCTACCATCGCATTCGCCAATTCATCAGTGGCTAACAACCTTCCCGATGAGTTCCGTCACGGAACTGTCCTCATTGACTCGCCCGAGTTCGAATCGCTCATGACAGTTCTCATATTGGGAATTGTTACCATACTGAGAACCTCCAGTTCTCATACCATATATTGTTGTTATTTTTTAGATGCAGGTCGCAACCCACCTAAGTAAGTTACAAATTGGTGACAGAGCAGAGGATGGCTTCACTTTATTTTGTATCTGATTTACTTTTGTTATAGTTATTCTCTCACCTTTTGTATAAGTATCACTTTGTTGCCTTAGAGACTAAACTTGAGAGATAAGATGTATATGTTGTCTTAAATTAAATACTCTGTATTGTCTGTATCAACTAGTCGGCTTAAACTCCGCGGGTTTCGGCTAGTATCCTTTTGACTACCATACTTATATATATCTATCTTGATTATTATTATATTATGTCTCATGTTGTATCTTGTGCCTTTACGCGTTTAGTGGTGCGGATTTTGTAACCACACTACTAACCGGCAAGTGCACCGGGTCGTACCAAGTAATACCTTACGTGAGTAAGGGTCGATCCCATGAGGATTGATAGATTAAACAACAATAGCGTTTGATAGGATTAGTTAGACAAACAGAAAATAGTGTTGGAAGTTCAAAAGCATTGAAAAGTAAATTCAAGAAGTTCAAAAAACAAGCAGCAAATGAGTTGTGAAATATATAGGGGAAAACAGTTAAGGCTTCAGAGTTATCTATTTTCTGGATTGACTATTCTTATTATTTTATTTTAATCATGTAAGATCTAATTTATGGCAACTATATGTGACTAGAGCCTAATTCCTTAGACCTTTCTAGTCTCCTCTAAAATTCATCAACAGCCAATTCCTTGGTCAATTAATTCCAATTAGGGGGTGAAGTTCAATTCTAGTTATATGCCACAAGAATCCTAATTATCCAAAAATAAAGGGATTATATGTCACGTATCCTGTTAAATACAAACAATTAGAAATTCAGGATAATATGTTTTCAAGCTGTTGTTCAAGTAAAGAGCTTTTCCAAGTTATACAAGAACTCAATTAGAACATGGGTCATACTTCCGTTCCACCCAAATTCATAAAATAAAGAACGAAAACAATTATTGAAATATAAATCAAAACATAAATTAAAATAGAAAAATAATAATATCAATCCATACAATAGACAGAGCTCCTAACCTTAACAATGGAGGATTAGTTGCTCATGAAATATGGAATGTAAATTTTTTGGAATAATGTTGTGGAATGTTCTTTTCCTCTTTTCTTTGAACCACCCTATTGGGATCCTTTTTATAACTAATCCTAATAATTTAAAAATCAAATTTCTAAAATTAAAATTAAAATAATATCTTTTCCTAAAATAAGATTTGAATTTAAATTCGAATTAATTAACAAGTCTTCAGCTGATGGGTGGGGACCACTTGATTTGTCCCTTCTGCAGCTTCTAATCTGTGACTTCTGGGCTAAGAACTGGGTCAAAACAGCCCAGAAATCGCCCCCAGCATTTTTTTGCATTTTCTGCACGTGGCGCATGTCACGTGTACGCGTCGATCACACGCACGCGTCGATGGTCCTTTTTCGCGAGTCACGCGAACGCGTCGGTCACGCGTTCGCATCATTTGTGTAGATTCTAGTCCACGCGTTCGTGTCAGGCACGCGATCGCGTCATTGCGATTTCCTCCATTCCGCGCGGTCGCGTAAGCCATGCGTCCGCGTCGGTATTTGCTGGTCATCTCCTTGGTTTCTTCTCTTTCTCTGCAGAAACTTCATCAAATCCATCCGAATACTACCTAAAATGAATAAAATTGCACAAAACTCAAAATAGCATCCATAGTGGCTAAAATATAATTAATTCTTAATTAAACTCAACAAGTTAGATGCAAATTCACTAGGAAAAGATAGGAAAGATGCTCAGGCATCACAACACCAAACTTAAACTGTTGCTTGTCCTCAAGCAACCAAAAACTAATATAAGCTTAGGATGTGAATTTGCATGAGAATGAGAGTTCGATTAAGCTCATGTCTCTTCTTATAGTGGGGTTTACAACTGCAAGCCTGAATAGTTTTGGCATCTCACTTTATCCTTTGAAGTTCAGAATGATTGGCATCCATAGGAACTCAGAATCCAGATAATGTTATTGATTCTCCTAGTTCAGTATGTTGATTCTTGAACACAGCTACTTTATGAGTCTTGGCCATGACCCTAAGCATTTTGTTTTCCAGTATTACCACCGGATACATAAATGCCACAGACACATAACTGGGTGAACCTTTTCAGATTGTGACTCAGCTTTGCTAGAGTCCCCAGTTAGAGGTGCCCAGAGTTCTTAAGCACACTCTTTTTGCTTTGGATCACGACTTTAACCGCTCAGTCTCAAGCTTTTCACTTGACACCTTCACGCCACAGGCACATGGTTAGGGACAGCTTGATTTAGCCGCTTAAGCCAGGATTTTATTCCTTTGGGCCCTCCTATCCATTAATGCTCGAAGCCTTGGATCCTTTTTACCCTTTGCCTTTTAGTTTAAAGGGTTATTGGCTTTTTCTGCTTGCTTTTTTTCTTTTTCTCTATTTGTATATTTTTTTCTATATATATATTTTTTTGCAAGCTTTGTATTTTTCACTGCTTTTTCTTGCTTCAAGAATCAATTTTATGATTTTTTAGATTATCAATAACATTTCTCTTTTTTTCATCATTCTTTCAAGAGCCAACAATTTTAACATTCATAAACTTCACTATAAAAAATATGCACTGTTCAAGCATTCATTCAGAATCACAGAAAATACCACCACATCTAAGTAAGTGAGACTACTCTAAAAATTAAATTCAAATTCTCATGCACTACATATGTTCTTCTTTCTTTTTGATTTCAAGCTTAGTGGGCATACATGAGACATCTTTCAGAATTAAAGCACTTAACAGAAAAATTAAACTATAACCTATGAATCTATTAGTAAAGGACCATGCAGTAAACAAAGCAAACTAGCAGAAAACCAGAACATTCATAATAAAAGCGGGAAGGAAAAAAATGAAAGGAACTCAACAACTTTAGTTATCTGAGCGATCATTTTATTCTTCAGGTTGTGCTCCTTTGTGAAGATGATTCGCCTCTCTTTTGGTGCCATAGGAATAAACAGAAAACCCTTAAGCGAAGCGTCAACACCAAACTTAAAGGTTTGCTTGTCCTCAAGCAAAGAAGAACCGAAAATAGAAAGAAACAAATATTATTATGAAATAAAAAAATTAAGAGGATAAAAGAATAAGCGAGAATAGGGATTGGGAGAGAGAGAGAAAGAAAACTGAGCGACGCAAACGACGCGTTCGCGTCATGTATGCGATCGCTACGTCGCGCATTCTTCATAATGACGCGTTAGCGTCAGGCACGCGTCCGCGTGCCCTAGATTTTATGCGATTCGCGCGAAGCCAGCCGTGCGCCCGCGTGACTTTCTGTTCGCATGGCTTGGGAGCCAAATTCTCATACGACACGTTCGCGTCGTGCATGCGCACGCATGGATGGCCATATGTGCAACTGACGCGAACGCGTCAGTCACGCGTCCGTGTGACCAAATTTGTGCTTTTAGCACACTTCTTACCCCAAGCCAGCATAACTCTCTGTCCAGACACCTTTTACATCGATTTTTCGGGTCACGCGTCCGCGTGGGTGACGCGCCCGCGTGAATGGCGAAAATCACAAACGACGGGAACGCGTGGGGTACGCGTTCACGTGGGATCGTCTTTGCTAAAGGCATGAGTCCAACGCCACTCCCACGCAACTCTCTGTCAATTTTCATTTTTCACGCACATATGATTGACGCGTCTGCGTCAATGACGCTTGCGCGTCATGTGCCTCTCCCACCCTTTTTTTTTTGAAATATAGCTTGAGGTGTTCGGTTCCTGGAAGAACATGGCTGCATGATCAGAAAATTAGTAAGAACTCAATAACAATAAAATAACTAAGAAAAATACTACTACGAAAAATAACTAAGGATACGAAATTGTCGGGTTGCCTCCCGACAAGCGCTTCTTTAATGTCACTAGCTTGACGGTAAGCTCTGCTAGTTCAGCAGATGAGTGGACCTCTGGCGATCAATCTCGCCTCCAAGATAGTGATTCAACCTCTGGCCATTCACTATAAATTTCCTGTCAGAATTCTCTTCCTGTATTTCCACATGACCGTACGGTGAAGCTCTGGTAACCACAAATGGTTCTGACCACCGGGATTTCAGCTTCCCAGGAAAGAATTTGAGCCTTGAATTGTATAGAAGCACTCTTTGTCCTAGCTTAAAGACTCTGATGGCAATCTTCTTGTCATGCAGTAGCTTGGTTCTCTCCTTATAGAGCTTGGCATTCTCATAGACTGAATATCTGAATTCATCAAGCTCATTCAACTGAAGCATCCGCTTAATTCCCGCAACTTCTGAATCAAGATTCAGGTACCTGATTGCCCAATAAGCCTTGTGCTCCAGCTCAACTGGCAAGTGACAGGCTTTGCCATAGACCAACTTATATGGGGACATGCCAATTGGAGTCTTGTATGCGGTCCGGTAAGCCCAGAGAGCATCATCAAGCTTCCTAGACCAGTCCTTTCTTGAAACACTGACGGTCTTCTCCAGAATCCTCTTAAGCTCCCTGTTGGAAACTTCAACCTGTCCACTAGTCTGAGGGTGATAGGGGGTTGCCATTTTATGACGGACTCCATATCTATGCAGAAGAGAGTCCAGTTGTCTGTTACAGAAGTGACTTCCTCCATCACTAATGAGTGTCCTTGGGACACCAAACCGGCTGAAGATATATCTCTGAAGAAAGCTCATTACCACCTTGGCATCATTGGTGGGCAAAGCCACAACTTCCACCCACTTGGACACATAGTCGACTGCCACTAGAATATAGTTGTTTGAATGTGAGGGTGGGAAAGGTCCCATGAAATCAATACCCCACACATCAAACAACTCAACCTCAAGAATCCCCTGCTGTGGCATTTCATGGTTGGCAGGGAGATTCATGGCTTTTTCACATCTGTCACAGTGCTTTACAAATTCTCTTGAGTCTCTGAAGAGAGTCGGCCAGTAAAACCCACTCTGAAGGACCTTTGTAGCTGTTCTTTCACCACCAAAGTGGCCTCCATACTCAGAACCATGACAGTGCCAAAGAATCTGCTGTTTTTCTTCATCTGGGACACACCCCCGGATAATTCCATCTGAACACCTTTTAAAAAGGTATGGTTCCTCCTAAATGTAGTACTTTGCATCAGTCAATAGCTTCTTCACTTGTTGCCTACTGTACTCCCTTGGGATAAAATTCATGGCCTTATAATTTGCAATGTCTACAAACCATAGAGCCTGCTGAATGAGGAACAATTGCTCATCTGAAAATGTCTCAGTTACAGCTGTGGGTGGTTGCACTCCTGCTTCAGGCTCAATTTTGGAGAGATGGTCAGCTACTTGATTTTCTGACCCTTTCCTGTCTTTTATCTCAATATCAAAATCCTGAAGGAGTAGCACCCATCTGATTAATCTTGGTTTAGAATCCTGCTTGGTTAGAAGGTACTTCAAAGCAGCATGGTCAGTATAAACAATAACCTTAGAACCGAGTAAATAGGACCTAAACTTATCAACAACATATCCAACAGCTAATAATTCCTTTTCTGTAGTTGTGTAATTCTTTTGAGCATCATTTAACATACGACTGGCATAATAAATGACATGTACAAGCTTACCATGCCTCTGTCCTAAAACAGCTCCTATAGCAAAATCACTAGCATCACACATTAATTCAAATGGTAAATCCCAGTCAGGGGGAGCTGTAATGGGAGCAGAGGTAAGGTTTGCTTTCAGAGTTTCAAAAGCATGCAGACAATCAGAATCAAAGACAAAAGGAACATCAACAACCAACATGTTGCTCAATGGTTTAACAATTTTAGAAAAATCTTTATAAATCTTCTATAAAATCCTGCATGACCCAAGAAATTCCTGATTGCCTTAACATTGGTTGGTGGTGGTAATTTTTCAATTACCTCCACCTTTGCTCTATCAACCTCAATCCTCTTACTTGAAATCCGGTGTCCAAGAACAATGCCTTCTGTAACCATAAAATGGCATTTTTCTCAATTTAAAACAAGGTTTGATTCTTGACACCGTTTCAAGATAAGAGATAAATGTTTAAGATAGGATTCAAAAGAATTACCAAAAACAGAAAAGTCATCCATAAATATCTCAATAAACTTTTCAACCATATCAGAAAAAATTGAAAGCATACACCTCTAAAAAGTTGCTGGAGCATTGCAAAGTCCAAATGGCATTCTCCTGTAGGCAAATACTCCAAAGGGGCATGTGAATGCTGTCTTCTCTTGATCTTGAGGGTCCACTGCAATTTGATTATATCCAGAATATCCATCTAGAAAACAATAAAAAGCATGACCAGCTAACCTCTCAAGCATCTAATCAATGAAAGGCAGGGGAAATGATCCTTCCTTGTAGCAGTGTTGAGCCTCCTGTAGTCTATGCACATTCTCCATCCTGTGACTGTTCTTGTAGGAATAAGCTCATTCTTTTCATTCTTGATCACCGTCATCCCTCCTTTCTTGGGAACTACCTGCACAGGACTTACCCAAGGACTGTCAAAAATAGGGTAAATAATACCTGCTTCCCATAATTTTATTATCTCTTTTGGACCACCTCTTTCATAGTTGGATTGAGTCTCCTTTGTGGTTGCACAACTGGTTTGGCATCATCTTCAAGGAGGATCTTGTGCATATACTTGGTTGGACTAATCCCTTTCAAATCACTAATAGTCCACCCAAGAGCTGTTTTATGGCTCTTGAGCACTGAAACAAGCGCCTCTTCCTCTTCAGGCTTCAGGGAAGAGCTAATAATTACTGGATATGAATCATTTCCACCCAAGAACACATATTTCAGAGAATGGGGTAAGGGTTTGAGCTCAATCTTGGGAGCTTCCTCCTCCTTGATTGGCGTGTTCATCGGCTCCTTTTGGGGTGGTGAATTGTCAACTTCAACTAATTCACACTCAGAAGTAGGATCCAGAACATCATCAAGTACCTCAGTTTCCAGTACTTCTTGAATAAGTGGTTCAATAAAATCTATTTTCATACACCCCTCAGAATCATTGGGGTTTTTGAGGGCTTCAAAAACATTTAGGACCACCTGTTCTTTGTTGACCCTCAGGGTTAATTCACCCTTTTGCACATCAATCAGAGCTCTACTTGTAGCTAAAAAGGGTCTACCAAGTATAATAGAGAGTTTTACCTCCTCTTCCATGTCTAATATAACAAAATCAACAGGGAAAATAAATGGTCCTACTTTAACAAGTAAATCCTCAACCACACCCACAGGTAATTTAATAGAAAGATAAGCAAGTTGAAGAGAAATACGAGTGGGTTTTACCTCCTCAAAAGTGGCATGAGGTTGATGCTAGCTCCAAGATCACATAAAGCTCTCTGAATGCCGACTTCTCCAATGGTGCAAGGAATGACAAAGCTCCCTGGGTCTGGCATCTTCTCAGGAAGGGTGTGTTGAATAATAGCACTGCATTCCTTGGTTAACACCACGGTTTCTTGCTCCTTCCAATTCCTCTTGTGGGTCAACAACTCTTTCATAAATTTAGCATAGAGAGGCATTTGCTCTAGAGCCTCTGCAAAAGGGATGTTGATCTGCAGCTTCTTGAAGACATCTAAAAATTTAGAGAATTGCTTTTTTTTGGACGCCTTCTGAAGCCTCTGAGGATATGGCATTTTTGGCTTGTATTCTGGGGCCTTTGGTAAGGTGGGATAAATGTCAAGAGAGTCAGAAAATGGGTTGTTTGCATGTTTAGGAGGGGCGTGCTCTATTTCTTCCTTCTTCTCCTCTGGAGCTTCCTTTTCAACTAGATCTTCATTGACCTTGGTCTCAAAACCAGCTACCTTACCACTTCTCAATTGAATGTCCTTGCAATCTTCTTTTGGGTTCACCACTGTATCACCAGGGAATGTATTTGAAGATCTTTCAGGTAATTGCTTGCTCATTTGACCCATTTGCACCTCCAAGTTTCTAATGGAGGCTCTAGTTTCTTGTATGAAACTCATCATCATCTCCCATTTAGAATCTTCTTGGGATTTAGAATTTACCTGCTGAGGTGGTTGTTGTTGCTAAGATTGAAATTGGCAGTTATTATAGTTGTTCTATTGAAAACTGCCCTGAGAACTATTGTTGAAGTTTTGAGGTCTCTGAGGTTGATCTCTCCACCCAAAATTTGGGTGATTCCTCCACTCCTGATTGAATGTCTTAGAATATGGATCATTGTTGGGATTTCTAGGACCACTCCCCATGTAGTTGACCTATTCAGAAGAGGGTTGAGCATAATCATAATTATCATTTTGAACAAAGTTACATGCCATGTCATAAGAGACTTCCTGTGATGGATTCTGGGTGTTGATAGCTGAGACTTGCATGCCACCCATCTGTTGAGTAAGTAGATTTATCTGCTAAGACATAAGCTTATTCTGAGCAAGAAGAGTATTAACAGCTTCTACTTCCAACACACCTCTCTTTTGAGAGGTCTCAGATTTCACAGGATTCCTGTTAGATGAGTAGAGATATTGGTTGCTTGCAACTAATTCAATCAGCTCAATAGTCTCCTCTGGTGTCTTCTTCTTGTGCAATGAACCGCGTGCAGAAGTATCTAAGCTCATCTTGGACATCTCACCCAAGCCTTCATAAAAGATATCCAGTTGGGTCCATTTGGAGAACATGTCTGGAGGGCATTGCCTAGTCAGTAGCTTGTACCTCTCCCAAGCTTCATAAAGAGTTTCACCCTCTTTCTGTCTGAAAGTATGAACCTCCAACCTAAGCTTAGTCAGCTTCTTTGGTGGGAAAAATTTAGTGAAAAATTCAGTAACGACCTTTTCCCAAGTATTCAGACTCTCCTTTGGTTGGGAATCTAGCCATAGCTTTGCTTTATCCCTCAGAGCAAACGGGAAAAGCATGAGTCTGTACACCTCTGGATTCACTCCATTTGTCTTCACAGTATCACATATCTGCAGAAAATCATATATGAACTGATTTGGATCTTCATGAGGAAGTCCATGATACTGGCAATTTTGTTGCACCAAGGTGACCAATTGTGGCTTCAACTCAAAGTTGTTTGCATTTATAGGAGGCACCACAATACTTTTTCCATAAAGATCCGCAGTAGGGGCAGAATAAGAGCCAAGCACTCTCCTCTGTTGATCATCCCCATTCAGATTTACCACATTGGTATTAGCACTATTATTTGCCATAGTGGATTCTGTAGCCTTGCAAAGTCTTGCTTGTTGTAAACGTCGCCTGAAAGTTCTTTCAGGTTCAGGATCAAAGTCTAAGAGATGTTCTTTGTCTCTATTCCTGCGCATAAACAACCAGAAGACAAGAAAATATGGGACTCTCTATGTCAGAGTGTAGAGAAGTCCCTGTGAGGTAACCTGTATAAAATAATAAAATAAAAATACTAAGTAAATAAATAAAAATTCGAAAATTTTAAAAGTAAAAATAAACAGAAAAAAATTAAAATAAAAATAAATAGAGGACACCAAACTTAATTTCAGAAA
>NC_029787.2:28999284-29012337 GCF_000816755.2 Arachis ipaensis
ACTAACCGGCAAGTGCACCGGGTCGTACCAAGTAATACCTTATGTGAGTAAGGGTCGATCCCACGAGGATTGATGGATTAAACAACAATAGCGTTTGATAGGATTAGTTAGACAAACAGAAAATAGTGTTGGAAGTTCAAAAGCATTGAAAAGTAAATTCAAGAATTTCAGAAAACAAGCAGCAAATGAGTTGTGAAATATATAGGGGAAAACAGTTAAGGCTTCAGAGTTATCTATTTTCTGGATTGACTCTTCTTATTATTTTATTTTAATCATGTAAGATCTAATTTATGGCAACTATATGTGACTAGACCCTAATTTCTTAGACCTTTCTAGTCTCCTCTAAAATTCATCAACAGCCAATTCCTTGGTCAATTAATTTCAATTAGGGAGTGAAGTTCAATTCTAGTTATATGCCACAAGAATCCTAATTATCCAAAAATAAAGGGATTATATGTCACGTATCCCGTTAAATACAAACAATTAGAAATTCAGGATAATATGTTTTCAAGCTGTTGTTCAAGTAAAGAGCTTTTCCAAGTTATACAAGAACTCAATTAGAACATGGGTCATACTTCTGTTCCACCCAAATTCATAAAATAAAGAACGAAAACAATTATTAAAATATAAATCAAAACATGAATTAAAATAGAAAAATAATAATATCAATCCATACAATAGACAAAGCTTCTAACCTTAACAACGGAGGATTAGTTGCTCATGGAATATGGAATGTAAATTTTTTGGAATAATGTTGTGGAATGTTCTTTTCCTCTTTTCTTTGAACCACCCTATTGGGATCCTTTTTATAACTAATCCTAATAATTTAAAAATCAAATTTCTAAAATTAAAATTAAAATAATATCTTTTCCTAAAATAAGATTTGAATTTAAATTCGAATTAATTAATAAGTCTTCAGCTGATGGGTGGGGACCACTTGATTTGTCCCTTCTGTAGCTTCTAATCTGTGATTTCTGGGCTAAGAACTGGGTCAAAACAGCCCAGAAGTCGCCCCCAGCATTTTTCTGCGTTTTCTGCACGTGACGCATGTCACGCGTACGCGTCGGTCACGCGCACGCGTCGATGGTTCTTTTTCGCGAGTCACGCGGACGCGTCAGTCATGCGTTCGCGTCATTTGTGCAGATTCCAGTCCACACGTTCGCGTCATTGCGATTTCCTCCATTTCGCGCGGTCGCGTGAGCCATGCGTCCGCGTCGGTATTCGCTGGTCATCTCCTTGGTTTCTTATCTTTCTCTGCAGAAACTTCATCAAATCCATCCGAATGCTAGCTAAAATGAATAAAATTGCACAAAACTCAAAATAGCATCCGTAGTGGCTAAAATATAATTAATTCTTAATTAAACTCAACAAGTTATATGCAAATTCACTAGGAAAAGATAGGAAAGATGCTCACGCATCATTTAGTTATCGTGAGTGACGTTTCGCGCATTGTATCTCTGTTTCTATGTCCTTGAGCTATATTTTTTCATTGGGCTCCTTGTATTATTATTATTCCTTTCTATATATATATATATATATATATATAATATTGTATAAGCCATAGAATTGTCGTGACACTTAGTTATCCTTTGCTTACGGCATGAGGTAAGGTTTAAGGTAATTAGAGTGTTACAATCCACTCCTGTAGTATTACTTGATACCATTTGATGCACTTGCCATGTTAAAAATTCTTCCATCAAGTTTTGGCGCTGTTGTCGGGGATTAATTGAGATTGATAACTACCACATTAAGTGATTTTCTATATTAGACATTTTTATTTTCTTTTGCTACTCATTGGAATTCCCTCCACTATGATATTGGAAATTCTATCTTTTCGCTTTATTTTTTCTTGTGTATGCTTGCAAGACAACAAAGACAAGAAACCACTTCTTTTTTATCCTAAAATTGAAAGAACACTCCACCAATTGAGAATAAACTCACAAAATCAGAGGGAGTTGGAAGAAGTTGAGAAGCCAGAAAGCATGACAAACAACAATAACAATGCCAATGCTATGAGAACTCTTGGAGACTTTGTTACCCCCACAAGTAGTTGTGAGAGTAGTATAGTGAGGCCTAATGTGAAGGCAAACAACTTTGAATTAATGACCCAACTCATTCAATTGGTGCAGCAAAATCAATTTGGTGGAAGCCCTTAAGAAGATCCAAACTTGCACATATCTAATTTTTTGTTGATAAGTGTTACTATTAAAAGCAATGGAGTCTCTCCCGAAATCATCAAGTTGAGGCTTTTTTCATTCTCTGTAAGGGATAGAGCTAAACAATGGATCCAAACTCAACCCTTGAAAAGCATAACAACGTGGGAGGATTTGGTTAATACGTTTTTGACCAAATTCTTTCCACCACAAAGTTAGCCAAGCTGAGACATGACATCCAAATCTTCACCCAAAGGGATGAAGAGTCCTTCTATGAAGTTTAGAAAAGATACAAGGAGATGTAAAAAAAGTGTCTTCATGACATGTTTCCTGATTGGTTGCAACTTCAAACATTTTATAATGGAATCTCCTATGCCTCAAAGAACTTACTTGATAATTCACCAGGGAGATCTTTGCATCTTAAAACACCACAAGAAGCTCTTGAGTTAATTGATATAGTGACCAACAATCAATATATGTATTCCACCGAGAGAGCCATGAAGAAGGGAGTGATAGAGTTGAGCACCATGGACTCAATTTTGGTACAAAATAAGATGATGTCTCAACAAATCTCGTCACTTACAAAGCAACTGGGGCACATGCAAGTATCCGCAGTGAGAATAAAAGTGGTCTGTAACTTGTGTGGAGGAGCTCACAAGGTTGAAGAATGTGAGTTACTACAGGGAGAACAAGCTACTATTGAGCAAGTGAACTATATGGGGAATTTTCAAAAGCCACCACAAAATGATCCATTTTCTAAGACTTACAATATGGGATGGAAGAATCACCCAAACTTTGGTTGGAAAAACCAAGAACAAAGAAGCTCCAGTACACCACATCAACAATAAGCTTCTCTCATGCAACCACAAATCTACCAAAGGCTCTCTTCTCTTGAAAATGGCATAGAGAAGCTGGCTGAGTCCACCTCTATCTTAGCTCAATCAACTTCCACTATCATGCAATAAATTCGGAGCTTCATGGATGAAACAAGAATCAACTTCAAGAACCAAGATACCTCCATTAGCAAAATCTGCTAACACATTCCCAATTGATACTGAGATTAATCCAAGAGAGGTGTACAAGACCATTATACTGAGAAGTGGAAAAGCCATGGATAAAGAAGCCACAAGGCATGAAGTACACAATAAAGGAGCTACAGAGGAGGAGAAAAAAAGAAGGAGGCTCATGCATCAACTATTGCCCTAAAGAGAAGAAAATAGTGAAACTATATCAACAAGAATTCCTTTCTCTCAAAGGCTAAAGAAATAGCACCTTGATAGACAATACTCCAACATTCTGGAGGTGTTCAAGAAGCTTCACATCAACATTCTATTCATAGAAGTTTTAGAACAAATACCACTTTATACTAAATTCATGAAGGAGTTGTTGTCCAAGAAGATATCTTTAAAAGGAGATGAAACCGTGGTGATGACCAAAGAATATAGTACCATAATTCAAAGAGGTTTGCCAAGAAAGATGAAAGATCCAGAGAGTTTCCAAATTGCATACACCATCGGAAACACATTCTTTGAGAAAGCATTATGTGATTTGGGAGCAAGTATCAATATGATGCCTTTATCCATAATGAAGAAGCTACAAATTCAAGGGTGAAACTGGTGCACGAAATTGAACTCCGCAAACTTCGCACGGATGAACCGGCAAGTGTATTGGGTCGTCCAAGAAATACCTCAAGTGAGTGAGGGTCGAATCCTACGGAGATTGTTAGATTGAGCAAGCAACGACTATCTTGTAAATCTTAGTCAGGCGGATAGAAAAGATAGTGGTTGTGAAAAATTCATAAAAATAGAATAAGGAAAGAATTACTGAATTGGTGTGAAAACAGTGATAAGAAATTGGTTGAGACTTCGAAGATGCTTCTTCTTTCTGAATCAACTTTTCTTACTGTCTACTCCAACAATGGATGAATCATTCCATGACAAACTGTAAGTGATTAACGCTGGGGCTAGTGGTCATTAATCTCCTTGGCTTCAGATCACACGCCGGTGCTAATGGTCATCTAATCTGAACGAGGGTGAAGCTCTAGCAATTCAATCCCTGGTGATCCTACACAAAATGCCACAGACAAGGTCGGATCTTCCGGATCAGAGAATGATGCTTTATGGTTCTAGTCTATACCACAAAGGCCTTAATCGCCCTATACGTCGGCTGAACAGATGTTCCCATGTCCCCAATGAAGTTGTGGATTAGCCGTCTAAGAGATGTATAATCGAGATTGTGATTCAATGCTATCCCGCTAGGGACTCGCAAGAACCCATGTAGAAAACGGGTCATACTCTCGTTCCACCCGGTTTCATTAGTTTGAAGAACAAAGATACATCTTAGAATGGAATCAAACATAGATTGAAATAGAAACAGTAATATTATTAATCCATGAGAATCGGCAGAGCTCCTAACCTTAACCTAGGAGGTTTAGTTGCTCATAGCTTACAGAAAATAATAGTAGTTATGTGTCTGTGCTTCTCCTCTCCTGGGAGGCCTAATCCTCAGGAGGAAGGAAGTCTCTTATTTATAATAAAATACTATACCTAAAAGATGTTCCTCATAATTAAAAATTACAAAAATGTGATAAACTAAGCTAAAGGGTGCGAAAATCCACTTTCGGGCTCACTTGGTGAGTGTTTGGGCTGAGCTTGGGGTGAATCCATGTCCTAGTGCTCCTCTTGGGGTGTTGGATGCTGAGTTTGATCCCTTTTAGGTGTCGAAACGCCAAGCTTGCTCCCTTTGGGGCGTTGAACGCCAGAAATGGGGTGTTTTGGGCGTTCAACGCCCGTTTTGGACCTTCATTTCCAAAGACAAGCATAAACTATTATATATTTCTGGAAAGCATTGGAAGTTAGCTTTCTAACTCCATTGAGAGCGTGTCAATTGGACCTCGTTAGCTCCAGAAATGTCTGTTTGAATGTACAGAGGTCAGGAGTTGACAGCATCTGCAGTCCTTTCTTTGCCTTTGAATCGAACTTTTCCAAAACTTGCCGTGTGTTTGCTTTGGAGGCACGTGAGGTGACGGGGTCGGATCCTCCAATGAGAGGTAAGCGTATGCTTTGAGTCTTATAATGCCTGGACCTGAGGTTAGTTTGGTTCTATCTTTTGTAAAGTCATCGTAAGAATTTCAAGAGCTTAGAGTTTTGTTGGAAGTAAACCATGGGGAAAGGAAGATTCTAGCGGCGGTAGCCGAGGATTTTGGACTTGTGATGATGAACGATCTGAGTTGGCGTGCCAGAACGGTTACCATGTATGACTAGAAGTTTTGGTGGTTCCCTGTGTGGGCGATGGGTGCGGTTTAGCACTAGTGGCAACGGAAATACCAACTAACGTCCTTGCGGTTTTTAACTATGATTTTTGCCGTTTTAAGATTTAGAGTGATTTTCAAATCTGGTTTGGAGCTTTGGTTTAACTGAGTTGGTTTTGAAACTAGGATTTGAACTTTTGATCAAATGATACGATTTAAAAAGGAAGGTGGGTTGTGTGATTTTAATAACTTGTGATTTTTGTTTGCAAATTTATCTTATCAAAAAGGAATTCAAATTGAAAGGTTTTGATTTAAGAATAAATGAATCTTTGAGTCTTTTGAAAAAACTTTCATAATGAACTGGTTTAGATTGAACTTGTTTTCACAGCTTTGCGAAATATTACAAAAGCAGTCTTTGGTTTTGAAACTATGTCCGAAATTTTTAGTTTGAAAGATATTATTTAAAAAGAAAAGTGAGTTCTCCGATTATGTTCATTTGTGAATTTGGTTTCCAAATTATCTTATTGAAAGGAATTCAAACTGAAAAGTTTTTATTTAAGAAAACTGTGATTTCAAGTGTTTGACTTACTAGTAAATGATTTTTGACTCTTTTGATAAGATTTTAACAATGGACTCATTTAGATTGGACTTATTTTAAAGGTTTTGAAAAGTATTACAAATTCCATATTTTGGTTTAAAAAGAAAAGATTTTTGGATTCCTAGTGACGATAATCAGAGTGACGCAGCGAAAGTTGTGCACCTGTTTTAATCTTGTTGAAACCGCATGAACCGTTTGAAGTATACTATGACGCTTCTCTGAAGGTTTAAGTTGCGTGTTGATGCAACACCGGAGTGTGGTGGCTTACGCATCGCGTCAGCTGGGACCGCATGAGGTGAACTATTCAACTCATGATCTGGAATTAGCGGCGATTGTGTTTGCACCGGAGATTTGGAGGTACCACATGTGCAGAGTGAGGTTTAGCGTCTTTTCTTTCTGATCATGAGAGTCTCAAGTATGTCTTTGATCAGAAGGAGCTAAAAATGCATTGGAGAAGACGGATGGAGTTGCTAAAGGATTATGATTTTGAACTGAGTTATCACCCAGGAAAGGCGAATGTTGTCGCAGATGCATTGGGTCAGAAATCCTTAACAATTGCTTGGGTGAGAATCAAGGAAGGGGAGTTAGTGGATAAGTTTGTGGATCTTAAGCTGGACATTGGTGAGGTGGCCGGAAGAGCTTGTTTGAGCCAGTTGCAGATTTCATTTTCAAGCACGTTTAAGACGGAGATTCAGAGGGCTCAGCAAGATGAGCTGAAGCTTCAGAAATTGTGGCAACCAGTTGGTGATAAAAGGCATGAAGAATTCGCTAAGGAGGGTGAAAGATTGAGGGAAGATAAGGGGAGAGTTGGCACACAGGATGTCGGAAGTTTGAGACAAGACTTGTTGTTAGGGGCTCACTACAGTGGATTTTTTGTTCATCCCAGAAGCACAAATATGTATTATAACTTAAAGAAGATGTCCTGGTGGCCTGGGATGAAAGGTGATGTAGCTACAGTGGCATCCAAGTGTTTGACGTGTCAGAAGGCGAAGATAGAGCATCAGAAGCCATCAGGAATGATATTGCCTCTTGAGATTCCTCAGTGGAAGTGGGCTATGATGCGGTTTGGGTGATTGTGGTTCGCTTAACCAAATCAGCTCATTTTCTGCCTATCCGAGAGAACTATTCTATGAAGGAGTTGGCAAGAGAGAACGTCGCCACGATAGGATGATGGTGAACGAGGTGCCATGGCAACTTGTTGGATTAGTAACGTTGAAAGTAGGATGCTTCGTGGGGAATATATATATATATATATATATATATATCCCATCGCGTGATTCGGATTTTTGAGGGCGAAAATCTTTTTAAGGAGGGGAGGATGTAAGAACCCGCATTTTCACGCAAAACCGTTTTATAAAGTAATTTTAATGCCCGGAATAGATTCAAAATTTAGAGGTTTTAATTTGAAAATAAAAATGTGACATTTGATTTCAGTGAATTTTTCTGAGTTGGAAAATGTATCTTTTTCGAAAAGTTTTTGTAAAAATGCGTACTGGCGCTTGAGCCAGCAGTACCGACTTTAGTCTGTCCAGTACTGCGTATTTTGGAAAATAATATTTAGAAAATTGATTTATTATTTTGAAAGAAGAAAAATAATTTAGAATCGAAGACCGGGCACTAATCTTAAAGATTTTGGCCCAAGATAGGCCAAACGGATCAAAAACGCTAACGGGTTGGACCGGGCCCAAACTGGGCCCAAGGTCCAACATATATAAGCTCATTAAATGAGCTTTGAGCTCATTTTCCAGCCCTAAGAGAGAAAGGGCCGTGGTTTAAGAGAGAAGAGAGAAGGAAGGGGGTGACACTATTCACCTCCACCTTCTGGGAGCCATAACTTTTGATCCGAAGCTTCGATTGACGAGCTGTTTATGGCCACACGAAGATCTCATTGAGCTCTACATTTCTATCTAAAGAAATCTGGTAAGAAATCGCGTCTCTCTTCCCAGTTTTGTGCCCTAGATTTTTGCATTTTTGAGGTTATGGTTTTGAGTAGATTTTGTGGTTTTGGTTGTTTAGGTGATCTCTAGTAGCAAGTAAATGTTGGATTTTACCCCTAATCACGTTGGGTAAGGTAAGGTTCCACTAAATCCTTGTGTTTAGTTGTTTTGTGTATCTTAGGTTTTGATTTTGATATATATATATGTGTTGTTAGTTTGAGCTTTAGTGTTGGTTGGAGTTGGTTGAGGTTTTGGATCAAACTTGGTGGCTTCGTTTTGGTGTTTGGTGCGTTTGGAAATCGGCCAAGGTATGGTTTCAGTTTCCTTTATGTAATATGTAATGTTTCTGGACACTTAGACTAGTTAACCCTAAGATAGGATTAAATGTTGTGGGTGTATGAGTAAATATATGTGAATTGATGTTAATTGTTGGTGTATGGAATTATTGATGGATGATGAGAATTTTGAGAAATTAAGATGATGAGTTAATGTAAAATGTTTATGGTGGGTTGGAATAAAGGATATTGATGATTGTGATGTTTGATGACATATATTGATGATGGTTTTTGATTGTTGGTTATTGTGATTGTTGAGGATTGTTGGGTATCATTGGTGTTGATGAGCTTTATGATGGATTTGGTTAATGATGGATAGGATTTGATAATGATTATTGAAATTTATGAGGATTTGTTTTAGTAGTTGAGGTTGTGGTTGATTGATTATGATTATGAGTGTGGAATTATGATTAAGTAGGAAATTATGGATTTGATAGTGAGATATGGTATAATGGTTAAGTAATTTAAGTGAAATTGAGGAGAATGATATGAAGAGGTAATGTGTTGTGTGTGGTAGTGATTTATGATGATTGGGTAGGTTTTGATTTGGTTTTGGATGGAAAGTTGGTTAAAATTGAGGTTTTGAGGCTTTTGGGCAAATGTTGATTTTTGGTGAACTTTGTCTGATCATAACTTTTGTCTCGATTTTCAAAATTGATTGAAAATTCTTTAGAATGAAAGCTTATTGAAAACCTTTAAATTGATATAAATTTTACCAAATTTGGAATTGTGTAGAGGAAGTTATGATCATTCAAAGTTGGTGTTGAAAATCTGAAATTCTGTAAAGTTACAGAATTTCAGGATTTTCTGATATATGTGCACGCACAGCCTTGTGCGCACGCACAACCCTACGAAAATGTTATTCTGTGCGGACGCACAGACCTGTGTGTACGCACAGGCAGGAAAAAGGGCTCTGGTAGCAACGCTAGCACAGTTTGTGTGCGCGCACATCAATGAAGGATTACGACCTGTGTGGACGCACAGCCCAATGCGCACGCACAAGTCGGGGAGGGACGTCTGTTAGGAGCACTCGCATAGCTTGTGCGAGGGAACAGACTTTATAAATTTTAGTACCTGTGCGTACGCACACCCCTGTGCGTACGCACACTTTCAAAATCTTCCTGGGCGTGCGCACGCACACCCTGTGTGGACGCACACGCCCTGTTTCATCATTTTAAACTTTGTTTTCAACTATTTCACCTTCCCAACAAGGTTGTAAGCTTCTATAACACAATTTTAAGGCTTTTGGGCTTAGATTTGAGTATGGGAATAAAGGAAATAAGCTAAGGGTTTTAGTTGATGATTATATTGAAAAGTTAGAGAACAGAGGTTTAGGTTTTTGATGTATTGATGTTGAGTTTGGTTGAGAGAGAAGGAAGAGTAGTGAACTTGGTGATTGCTGATGACGAATTGAGAAACTAAGGAACTAGTGAGTCTGGAATGGAAATGGTGAATGGCTAAGGTTGATGAAACGAGTGATAAACCCATATTTCATGAGTTATTTTGTGCTTAGTTTGAGTGATTTATTCAATCCTTCACCCACTTATTCATATTAATTGCATGGTTTTACTTTCCCTTCCTTATTATGTGATGTATGTGAAAAACATGTTTCCTAAGCTTTAATATTAATTATTTTAATTACCTTTATTTCCATTCGATGTCGTGATTAGTGTGTTGAGTAGTTTCAGATTTTCTAAGGCAGAATGACTTAAAGGATGGAAAAGGAAACATACAAAAATGGAAGGAAAGCACAAAACGGAGCTTCTGAAGAAACTGGCATCCACGCGATCGCAAGGACAAAGAGATCGCGTGCCAAGTGCGAATCAGCAGTGACGCAGCCGCATGACTGACGCGACCGCGCCCCTTAAGCAGAACGCACATGACGCGGTCGCATGACTGACACGACCGCGTGGCAAGGAAATGCTCCAAATGACGCGACCGCGTGACCCACGTGGACGCCTGACAGAGGCCATGCACCAGAAATTGCAGAAAACGCTCATAGCAAATTCTGAAGCCCTTTTTGGCCCAAATCCAAGTCCAGAAGGCGTAGACCAGAGGTTACAAAGTGGGGGAACGCATCCATTCAGAGAGAGCTCGCCAATTTTCACTTTCCATGATTTAGATTTAGTTTGAGAGAGGTTCTCTCCTCTCTCTCTTAGGATTAGGATTAGGATTTAGGACTTCTCTTAATTTGTAAGAGTGACTCTCGATCCAGGTTTAATATTTACTTTAATGCTTTTATTCGTATCTATAAATGTTGCCAACTTGACTTATGAATCCTTCCCATGTTATGATTTGAATTAATGATTATTTGAGGTATTTCAGTTATTGATTGCTTTCTCCTTAATTTGTGTTACCATTGCTTCCCATCTAAGGACATTTTTATTCCAACAATTTTACTTTTCCCTTTTTAGCATGAGGACATGCTATTGTTTAAGTGTGGGGAGGTTGATAAACCCATATTTCATGAGTTATTTTGTGCTTAGTTTGAATGATTTATTCAAGCCTTCACCCACTTATTCATATTAATTGAATAGTTTTACTTTCCCTTCCTTATTATGTGATGTATGTGAAAAACATGTTTCCTAAGCTTTAAAATCAATTATTTTAATTACCTTTACTTCCATTCGATGCCGTTATTAGTGTGTTGAGTAGTTTCAGATTTTCTAAGGCAGAATGACTTAAAGGATGAAAAAGGAAACATACTAGAATGGAAGGAAGAAGCAAAACGGAGCTTTAAGGAAACTGGTATCCACGCGATCGCATGGATGACGGGATCGCGTGCCAAGCATGAATCAGCAGCGACGCGGTCGCATGCCTGACACGACCGCGCGCCTCAAGCAGAAAACACATGACACGGTCGTATGACTGACGCGATCGCGTGGCAAGGAAAACTCCAGATGACGCGACTGCGTGACCCACGCGGACGCGTGACAGAGGCCACGTATCAGAATTTACAGAGTACGCTCAAAGCGGATTCTGAAGCCTTTTTTGGCCTAAATCCAAGTGCAGAACACATAGACTAGAGGCTATAAAGTGGGGGAATGCATCCATTCAAAGAAGAGCTGGCATTTTTGTTACTTTCCATGATTTAGATTTAGTTTTGAGAGGGAGATTCTCTCCCTTCTCTCTTAGGATTAGGATTAGGATTTGGGACTTCTCCTAGTTTGTAAGAGTGACTCTCGATCCAGGTTTTATGTTTCTTGTTTTAAGCTTCCCTTTTCACTTTTATTTATTTATTCCAGCACTTGAGTTGATTATTTACTTTTATAATTTAATTTATGAATTATTCCATGTTACAGATTATGATTTGAATTAATGATTATTTGAGGTATTTCAGTTATTGATTGCTTTCTCCTTAATTTGTGTTACCATTGCTTCCCATCTAAGGACATTTTTATTCCAACAATTTTACTTTTTTCCGTTTTGGTCTAGGTTAAAAAATCAGTAACTCAA
Source organism: Arachis ipaensis (assembly GCF_000816755.2). Taxonomy (NCBI): domain Eukaryota; kingdom Viridiplantae; phylum Streptophyta; class Magnoliopsida; order Fabales; family Fabaceae; genus Arachis; species Arachis ipaensis. Next base: position 29,011,014 of record NC_029787.2, read on the forward strand.
CATTATTAAACTCAGCATAATTGATAATTGTTATCTTGCTAATTGAACTGAACTTCAATAATCCCAACTTTTTCTTAGGAAATAAATAGGATTCAAAGGTCAAACTAATTAGTCCATTGACTTTCCTTTACTTTAGTAAAGGTTAACTAAGTGGAATTTAGATTCAACTTTCATTATTGTTGAGAGAGATAACTAAGTTGGACTTCCAATTTCTCTTACCTTGCCAAAAGATTGCGTTACAGTATTTATTTATCTTAATTGCCATTTACTCTACTTGTCATTCAAATCACTTGCTTCTCACCTAAACCCCGATTACAACCTTTATTCACTCCCAACCACCACCACTTCTCTATGTATCATGCCCAAGTCCGACAACCCGAGAAGCAGAGGTTCGCCTAAAGGAAACAGTAAATAAATTTCAAATAACCATTCGACAACTAGAGCAAGTAGTAATTCAATGGGTTTCTAGGCGCTCAAATACACAAGGATTAGCCACAGCCCCATGTGAACAGTCTAACAAAGAGCGTAACATAAAGGAGATACCAGAAACTCCAGTGGACAAGACAGAGAATGAATTCGTACTAGAACAAGTAGAAGAAGCTGTCATTGTTCAAGAAGAAGAGTTGGTTGAAGATCTAGGAGATGCTGAACCTCCATGGAAATCCAGAACTGAGGAGAACTCCGTCAAGGATGCTACAGTTGATGCTAAGGAGGATATTGTACAATCCCCACGGCAAGTTGTTCATGAAGAATCAGACGGAATGATCCAGGACACAAATTCCCTTGATGATGATAGTCATAAGTCAAATTCTCTTAATAATGAACTTGCATCCGCAAGTGAATTCTCTGAGATCGAAGAATCTTCCCCGAGTGAATATGAAGACGATGCGGAGGTAGATTTTTCTCAACCTCCAATCTATGACTCAAGTGATGAGGAAGACATAGAAGACTTTGACCAGGACATAGATACAATTGTAGAACCCTGCAAGGAAGTGGAGGAATTTACAGAAGAGCACAAGGGAATGAAACTTACAGAACCACCGGAAACACCTACCCCAAGGCCATTGCCACCTAATACAAGCTTCAAGTGGGTACAATCCTTAACCTTTAACTTTGCTTATTCACTTGAATATGGTTTGCTTGAAACAGATGGCCAGCTTAGAGCTCTTTGCGGCTTTAAGAGTAAGAGGGAAATGGCTCGTACTCAGAGTTGGTGCACAAGGTTCAATAAGGTTCCACGCTTCACCTCGAAGTACACGGATTAGTATCATGCTTCATTGCATGGATCACGGAGAACGTTTGGTCACCATGGTGAGATTCTACT
>NC_029787.2:29013415-29019343 GCF_000816755.2 Arachis ipaensis
ACAAGGTTCAATAAGGTTCCACGCTTCACCTCGAAGTACACGGATTGGTATCATGCTTCATTGCATGGATCACGGAGAACGTTTGGTCACCATGGTGAGATTCTACTTTTTAAACCGTCCGGATGGAAACATATAGATCAAGACGGAGGCGGATTTAAAAACAAGGCTTGGGATCTTGGAATCTATTCTGACATTCGTCACCCCGGGAGCCTGAAAATTTGTCTGAAGCTGCTCATAAGCTTTACATGCCTAGTATGGGACCCCGGAGGCTATTGGCATACCAAGCACTGGTGGAGATTTTTGGATGAATTTAAACATAAGCCGCCATAGCAGGAAGCTCCTCCAATGTCCAACTTAAGGACTTTAATTAAAAGTGCTAGGTGGGAGACAACCCACCATGGTATGATCGTTCCTTTTGCAATTTTAATTTTATTTAGTTTTGTTTGTTTTCGAATTTTATTTCATTTTATTGAACCTGGAATCATGCATCACATTCATATTAATCATTGCATTCTGCATACTGCATTCTACATTTATCATACATATATAAAAAAAAGCCCCGCGACGCGACCGCATCAGCGACGCGTCCGCATCGCAAGGAGAGGGGAGAAAATAAAAACGAACAGAGAGTCACGCTGGAGCGTGGCTGGAGGCGTGCCAATGGCACAATTCGTCCCACGCGACCGCGGTCGCGTCATGGGAATAATGGCCTCCCACGCGACCGCGTGCCCCACGCGGCCGCGTGACCAGGATTTCGACGTAATAATGGTGCACAGCCGAAACTTGTGCTAGAGTGGTGCTGGACTGGCACTGGACGCGCAGTCCATCTCACGCGACCGCGTGCCCCACGCGGCCGCGTCACATCCTACTAAGTGGCCACTCGCGCGATCGCATGCCCCACGCGATCGCGTCACCCAGATTTTTGGCAACATGCAATTTAAACAGAGAGTTGTGCGAGCGCAAGGCTGCCCTCGTGCCAGCAGCATAAAACGGGTCACGCAACCGCGTGACCGATGCGACCGCGTCAATCAGTTTAAGCGCAAGTCGCGCGACCGCGTGCCCCACGCGATCGCGTCGATTGCGCCGCACAGCTTATCCTAATTTGCCAAATATCTTATCTTTTCTTCCCCAATCCTAATTTCTTCTATCTTTTCTTCTTTCTTCTTTCCTTCTTACTCTTCTCATTCCTCTTATCTTTTATTTTATTTTATTTATTTGCATACTTTTATTCATTGCATTTTAATTTTGTGCATATTCTTATTTTCTTTTCTAAAATTATTGGTGTTCAAATGTTCTTATTCAACTGTTACATCTTTTCTGGTATTTTCTTGGTGCTTAGTGACTTGTTTCATTCTTATTGAGTAATATTATTTAAATCATTGCCAATCTTTTATATCTGTATTACTCTTGCATTGACATGAATCTATATTATCTCTCTTTCCCCACTCTCTTCTCCATTGTTGCATATTCTGCACCACTGGTATGCCATGGCTTCTATTGTTTTCTCACGTACATGTTGAAGCTTCCATGTAAATGAGACCCTTTTCATTTGGCATTAACCCAACCATACTTCATTTATTTTCTTACCTCTATTACTGGGTTACTTTTTCTTCCCTTTTTCTTTCAGGATGGCCACCCGGAAGGGAACCGGAAGGCGTTTGCATGGGGAAACAGACAAGTCCATCTACACAATCCTTGGAGAAAAGCATCAGTTGGAGCAACCCGTCCACCTGCACATCTCAGCATGCACCGAGGACGGTGCAATCTTTAAGTGTGGGGAGGTCGATACCGATCTCCATGGGTTAGTTACTCCTCTATCTCAACACCAATGATTTATTTTCCTTATTCATTGTTGCATTTGCATGTTTGATTGCATATTTGTTTAATTTTTTTGCATATTTTACCACTTGGTTGAAGTAATATTTTCTTTTTCAAGAAAATTTTTAGAGAATTTCACTAATTTGAATAAAATTTAATGTTACACCTGTTTGAAGAGATATTATACTGGAATATGGTTTAGAACTCGAACACACAAAACCTGTGAGATTTTGAGCCTATTTGAATTGGTTACATTTTATCAACCAAAATTCTGTTTTAGTGTGTATTTTTCTCTCTAAAATTGTGATATTTGTCTTACTTAATTCTATATTTCCATTGTTTGATGTATACATGCACTTATATGATTGAGGCCTTTGTTTCACTGAGCTTACATACCCATATGGCCTTACCTTTCATTATCCTTTGCAAACCAATTTGAGCCTATTTTACCCCTTTGTTCTTTACTTTAGCACATCATTAACTCTAAGCGGAAAAGAATATTGTCCTTAATTTGAATCCTTGGTTAGCTTAGACTAGTGAGAATGCTCATGAATTAAGTGTGGGGAAAAGTGGGTTTGGAAATATTTGGTTTAAGAATTGGGTGTTATATATCTTTATGAAAATGTGAAAGAAATGTTTAGGACATGTTCATGCATTCAATAATTTAATCATATGCATTGAGAAAAACAAAAAAAATTTTATATATATAAAGAAGAAGAAAAAGAGAAAAAGAAAAGAAAAAGAGCAATTAAGCAAAAAGGGGACAAAATGCTCCAAAGTAAGTGAAAGCAATGCATATGTACTGTACTTGAAAATTAGAATGCATAAATATGTGAAAAACATGGTTAATGGATAGTTAGATATTATATTATGATTACATGGATTGTCTAAAGTTAGGTGGCAAGTTTAAGTTAATTAAGGATTCAGATTTTAGTTCACTTGGCCAAATACAATCCTACCTTGACCCTAACCCCATTACAACCCTTAAAAGACCTCTTGATTTGTGTATTTGTGCATTAAATTTATGTTGATTGTTAGATGAAGAGCAAGCCTTAAAAAGCAAGGTTAGTAGAGAATTGAGAGAATTGAACCTTAAACACTTGAGTGATTAGAGTGTATACACTACCAGTGAGGGTTCGATGCTCGATTCTTTGTTCCCGGCTTTCATGAGCTATTTTCTTCTGCAAGTCTAATTGTACTTCATTTTTATGATTTGAATTAGTGAAATCCAGTTCATGAATGTTCTTAAAAGATTTGTTTACTTTTAACCAAGTAGGTAGAAACATTCTGCATATAGTTGCATTCATGCAGATAGGTTGCATTTCATGCATTCTACCATTCCTCTTCATCTTTATAGCTTCTCTTGAGCTTAGCATGAGGACATGCTATTGTTTAAGTGTGGGGAGGTTGATAAACCCATATTTCATGAGTTATTTTGTGCTTAGTTTGAGTGATTTATTCAATCCTTCACCCACTTATTCATATTAATTGCATGGTTTTACTTTCCCTTCCTTATTATGTGATGTATGTGAAAAACATGTTTCCTAAGATTTAATATTAATTATTTTAATTACCTTTATTTTCATTCGATGTCGTGATTAGTGTGTTGAGTAGTTTCAGATTTTCTAAGGCAGAATGACTTAAAGGATGGAAAAGGAAACATACAAAAATGGAAGGAAAGCACAAAACGAAGCTTCTGAAGAAACTGGCATCCACGCGATCGCATGGACGAAGCGATCGCGTGCCAAGCGCGAATCAGCAGCGACGCGGCCGCATGACTGACGCGACTGCGTGGCAAGAAAATGCTCCGAATGACGTGACCGCGTGACCCACGCGGATGTGTGACAGAGGCCACGTACCAGAAATTGCAGAAAACGCTCATAGCGAATTCTGAAGCCCTTTTTGGCCCAAATCCAAGTCTAGAAGGCATAGACCAGAGGTTATAAAGTGGGGGAATGCATCCATTCAGGGAGAGCTCGCCAATTTTCACTTTCCATGATTTAGATTTAGTTTGAGAGAGGTTCTCTCCTCTCTCTCTTAGGATTAGGATTAGGATTTAGGACTTCTCTTAGTTTGTAAGAGTGACTCTCGATCCAGGTTTAATATTTACTTTAATGCTTTTATTCATATCTATAAATGTTGCCAACTTGACTTATGAATCCTTCCCATGTTATGATTTGAATTAATGATTATTTGAGGTATTTCAGTTATTGATTGCTTTCTCCTTAATTTGTGTTACCATTGCTTCCCATCTAAGGACATTTTTATTCCAACAATTTTACTTTTTTCCCTTTTGGTCTTGGTTAAGAAATCAGTAACTCAACATTATTAAACTCAGCATAATTGATAATCGTTATCTTGCTAATTGAACTGAACTTCAATAATCCCAACTTTTTCTTAGGAAATAAATAGGATTCGAAGGTCAAACTAATTAGTCCCTTGACTTTCCTTTACTTTAGTAAAGGTTAACTAAGTAGAATTTAGATTCAACTTTCATTATTGTTGAGAGAGATAACTAAGTTGGACTTCCAATTTCTCTTACCTTGCCAAAAGATTGCTTTACAGTATTTATTTATCTTAATTGCCATTTACTCTACTTGTCATTCAAATCATTTGCTTCTCACCTTCTAAACCCCGATTACAACCTTTATAGCCAATAATAAGAACATACTTCCTTGCATTTCCTTGAGAAGACGACCCGAGGTTTGAATACTCGGTTAACAATTTTTAAGGGGTTTGTTACTTGTGACACCCAAAACGTTTGTACGAAGGAATTTCTGTCGGTTTAGAGACTATATCTACAACGCGAGTATTTTATTGAACTTCTTTACTGGCAAAAATCCCAACGTCAACGAGTATCAGTGGAAGTGTGTTATGTGGAGTGGCCTCTGAGAATTGAATATGTAATTATACTATGCACTGTTCTCCGTCGTAGGGGCTGTGGCAGAATCCCGCCTACGTTCGGATGTGAGAGTTGAAGCTGGACTTCTCACTCATACTTTTCGCAACCAGAGGAAGGTGGTAGGGCACGTTCCCTCGGAATATTTCCCTCTGAAAGGAGAAGGTGGTAGGGCACTTATCCCCCGGAATTCTTCCTCCTGAAAATGCGACTTCTCTCTGATTGCAAGGTGGTAGGGCACTAACCTACGGAATCATGCGACAACCAGAGGAAGGTGGTAGGGCATGTTCCCTCGGAATATTTTCCCCCAAAAGGAGAAGGTGGTAGGGCACTCTCCCTCGGAATTTTCCTCCTTATACGCAATAGAGAGACTGATCCGGGAGTTGTCGACCGAATTTGACGTCGGGTTTGGCACAATAACCGACATGTGATATCATAGCCAATAGGGCAGACATTCATCATGTGCATCTTCTATCTGCTTGCTTGCTTTGCTTACTTGAGTTTGCCTAATTGTATAACATCCTTACTTGCTTCTTGAATTACTTGTTGTATATGAATATTATCTGTGTTTTACTTGCCTGCATTATTTATGATTGTCTGGTGATAGGAGGTTAGGTAGGCGGTGGCGATGGGATCGCACGGAGGTTAGGCTGGCGAGGGCTATGGGATACAGCGGTGTGATTAGCATTAGTTAGAAATCCCCTAAGTCTTGATGACCCGATTTATGGTTTAAGTCCTTTATTTATTTATTGATGCTAAGCTTGAATTCCGTATGTGATGTGGAGTTCTAGGATTGCCTTCGGCGTCTCGGAGCCTTACATCTTACATTATTGGGCACTGTTACCATACTGAGAATCTCCGATTCTCATTCCATACTTTGTTGTTGTTTTTCAGATGCAGGTCGTAATCTACCTCGGTGAGATTGCGGATATGGTGACAGAGCAGAGTATGGTTCTTCCTTGGTTTAATTTATTTTACTTTGATATAGTTACTCTCACATCTTTTGTATTTTATCTTAATGGCCTTAGAGGCTTACTTGAGAGATAGATTGTATAAGCTGTTTTAATTCTAAACTCTGAATCGTTCTATTTGTAACTAGTCGGCTTAAACTCCGCAAGCTGCGGCTAGTTCTCTATGATTATTATATTCTTATATTTATATATGTTTCATTCTCTTATACTTATACCTTGTATCCTATGCGTTAGTTTCGT
>NC_029787.2:29019395-29030344 GCF_000816755.2 Arachis ipaensis
TAAAATTGCTCAATCCATCAATCCCTGTGGGATCGACCTCACTCTTGTAAGTTATTACTACTTGATGCGACCCGGTACACTTGCCGGTGAGTTTGTGTCGAATCGTTTTCCCCTCATCAAGTACACTATTATACTATTATCTTTGTTCATATCACATATGTTTCTGTGCTCTACGTTAGACGCTTCGTTAGTACGCTTTGCGCTTTTAGAATCCTGTTTTTGAGCTATATCCTTCATTAGATTTTTATATTATATTATTCTTTCTATATATATATATATATATATATATATATATATATATATATATATATATATATATAAGCCTTAGAACTGTCGTAACCTCTGATTAACCTTTACTTTACGGTTAGAGGTAAAGCTTAGGGTAATTAGGGTGTTACATTACTAGAGTCATAATGTCCGACATTTAGTGGTAATTCTTGGGTAGTTAGTTGATTCTTGTTTCCATTGACTCTAGCCTTTTATCAACTAGTTTGGTAAGTTGGTTAGGACTTATGGATTAAGGTCAATTATACTTGCTTGACTTATTTCTCGATGTTAGGGGTTAAATAGGTGAGATTAACTCATCATAATTATCATAGTTGTGGTTATGGCAATGATAGGATTCCTTGGATCCTCACTCCCAAGTTAAGGCTTCTTTTATGCATTTTTAGCATTTTCACTAGTTTTGATTCTACTTCTTTTTTGCTTGCATTAATTTCCAATTTTGAGCATTCCTTAGTTCTTTTAATCATTTGTTCTTTGATTTTGCAAAACCCCTTTTTCTCACAACCGAAAGCGTGGCACTCGCAATTGCATTCCTAGGGAGAACGACCCGAGGTTTAATTACTCTCGGTTTATATTTGATTTGAATTTTAAAAACATTTGATTTGAGCATTGCTTGTCGGCTTGGAGCTATACTTACAACGCCAATCTTATTTTGAGATAAAATTCCGAGTCGACGGTTTTGTCCTCTACATCAAACCTCATCATCAATTCGCCTCTCTCAGCATCAGAGAGGTTTCTATCAGTAGTTAGAGACCATTGCTCCAAAATCTCAGCAAAAGAAATATTGATTTGCAGCTTCTTAGAGCCTTCCAAGGATTGTGAGTAATGCTTGTCCTTTGTCTCCTTTTGGGTCTTCTGAGGGTGTAGTACTTCAGGCTTTCTTCTCACGAAAGGGGCGTGTAACAGTGTGCTTCCAGCCTCTTCTTAAGTCTCTTCTTCATCTAGTTCCTCAACAGTGTGTACCATCTTAGACTCAGCCTCCTAGGTATTAATGAGGTCCTTACACTCTTCTCTTGGATTCACTTCTGTGTTTCTAGGAAGAGTGTTAGGGGGTCTCTGAAGTTTCTGAGGAAGGTTCCTCTGAATGACTGCACTGCACTCCTTAGTAAGCACCACTGTCTTTACTTCCCTCTAATCCCTCTTATTATTCAGTATTTCCTTTATGAACTTAGCTTATGAAGGCATTTGTTCAAGAGCCTCTGTAAAGGGATTTTGATCTCCAGTTTCTTGAAAGTTTCTAAGAATTTGGCAAATTGTCTATCCTTTTTTACTTTCTGGAGTCTTCGAAGGTATGGTAACTTGCCCTTGTACTCAAGGGCCATGAGTGGTGCAGGGTGAGTGTCTATAGTGCCTATAGAAAGGCTACCATCTTGCTTAGAAGAGGTGTTCTCAGCACTTACACGTGTTTGGCCTCCCTTGGACTGGCGTTCAATGCTTGGGCTGCCCCTTTCTGGGCGTTGGATGCCTGGGCTGCCCCCTTCACCAAAATTTTTAAGTTTAGTGTTCTGATGAGTACCTTGAACTACAGCTTATTCATCTTCTGCTAGCTCTTCTCCCTGCCTCTTACTGTTATGAGGCTGGGTATTTAGGGTACTCCTTAATTGAAGAGCTTGGCACTCTTCTCTTATCTGTTCAGATAAGTGCTGTTTAGCGGGGTTTAACCGTACTTCCATATTCCTTATGGAGGCTTTGGCCTCCTGCATGAAGCCTTGCTGGCGCTTTACAAGTTCTGCTATTGCAGGTGCCAGGTCAAGAGTACTCCAAGACTGTGGGGGCTGAGAAGGAGGGTTGTTAACTGAACTTTGCAAGCTCAACACTTGTTGTGTGAGAATGTTCAGCTGCTAGACTAAAGATTCATTTTGTTCATGGATAGCAAATTTGGTTGACACTCCGTTGTCCTCCCTTTTCATTGAGGTTTTCTCTTATGAGTATAGGTATTGGTTATTAGCCACCATCTCAATGAGTTTGTTGGCCTCCTTTAAGTCTTCTTCATGTGTAAAGAGCCACTCGTAGAATTATCCAGGGATACCTTGTCTCTTTCAGAGAGTTCGTCATAGAAGATATCCAGCTTGACCCACTCTGTGAACATTTCAATGGGACATTTTTTGAGCATTAACTTGTACCTTTCCCAGGCGTCATAAAGAGACTCATTATCCTCTTGTTTGAAGCCTTGAATGTCCAGTCTTAGCTGGGTTAGCTTCTTTTGGGGAAAGTACTTGTTCAAAAATTTGCTGACTACCCGACTCCAGGTATTCAAGCTCCCCTTGGGTTAGACATCCAACCAACCCTTTGCTTGATCTCTCAAAGCAAATGGGAAAAGAATCATCCTGTAGACTTCAGGATCTACTCCCTTGGTCTTTACAGTATCACAGATCTGCAGGAAGTCAGAGAAAAATCTAGTAGGGTCTTCTTGAGGAAGTCCATGAAACTAGGAAGTTTGTTGCACCAAGATGATCAACTGTGGATTGAGCTCAAAATGAGCTACTCCAATAGGAGGTATACTAATGCTCCTTCCATAGAAGTCAGGAGTGGAAGCTGTATAAGATCCCAAGGTTCTTCTGGGTTATGCATCCTCATTTGGATCCATAGTGATTTTTGGTAATCCTGCATAAGTAAGAGACAAAGAAAAGTGGGAATCTCTATGTCAAAGTATAGAAAACTCCTAGTGAAATACCCAAGAAGAAAGAGCAAGAATTAAAAATTCTCTTTCTTTTCAAAATTAAATAAAAATAGAAAGAAAAAAATAATTATGAAATTCGAACAATTTTAAAAAAATAGAAAGAGATTGTGTAAAAATGTTTGAAATTAAAAAAGAAAGAGAAAAGAAAAATTAAAGAAGATAAAGCAAACAATTAATTAAAAAGATTTGAAAATAAGATAAAAGATTTGATTTTAAAAATTTTTGAAATTTTTTTTTAAAAAAAGAAAGAGTTAATCAAAGAATTGCAAAATTGAAATTTGAAAAGGAAAATCAAACAAGATAAGATAAGATTTTAAAATTAAAACAGAAGATTTGATTTTTTAAAAAAGTTTTGAAATTAAAAGAGGAAAGAGAAAGGAGAATAAAAGAGATACCCAACTTTTAAAATTAGAATAAGATAAAACAAGCAACTAACTAACTAACAAGATTTGAAAAGAATAAAAGATTTTATTTTGAAAATTTGAAATTTAAAAAGGGAAAGTCAAAAGAAGATCTTCAAAATTAAAAATTGGAAAGGAAAAGTCAAACACAGATTAGGAAAGATAAGATTTGAAAGATTTGAAAAGATTTTATTTTTAAAATTTGAAAATTGAATTTTGAAAATTTTGAAATTTGAAATTTAAAATTTAAAATTTGAAATCTGAATTCTAAAACTTGAATTTTGAAACTTTGAATTTTGAAATCTTGAAGTTTGAAAATTGAACTTGAATTAAGGTAAGAAAAAAAATTTGAAATTTGAATTTTAAAATTTGAATTTAAAACAAGATAAGATAAAATTTTGAATTTTAAAGAAAAAGATAAGACAAAGGAGTTAAGCCTCAAAGTAGTCCCTGAACTTGCACTCGAGCCTCAAAGTGATCCCTGAAATTAATAATTTCTCAAATTTGTCCCTGAAATTGCACTCCGGGACTCATTGTAGTCCCTGAGACATTTTCTGTTCATCAGAACCTTAAAACGACGTCGTTTTGAACAAAAAAAAAAAGGCGTAGCGTAAACCCCCCAATTCGAACCCAAAAAAAAAAAGAAAAAAGAAAAAATGAAAGCGTAGCGTAGAACCACCCCCCTCCCAATTACCAATCTGTTCCATCCCCATCCCCATCCTCATCCCCAACCTTCCCCTTCCTCTTCCCCTTCCCCATCCCCAACCCCTTTCTCTTCCCCTTCCCCTTCCCCATCCCTAACCCTTTCTCCTTCCTCTTCCCCTTATGCTTTCCCAACCTTTCCCTTTCCCTTTCACATATATGTTCTGGTTGTTGTTGTCGCCGCTAGATGAGAAGGTGAAGATGGAAGAGGAGGAGGAGTCATAGGCGGGTGGTTGTTAGTGCTACGCGGCGGAGGTTGAGCGGCGAACGGTGTGAGAGTGATGATGAGAGTGGAAAGAATAGTATTCGAGATTTTATTGATTTAAGGGATTTTGTTATTAAATCTGCCATTTTTTTTTGGTTTGCAGTGGTGGTCGTTGATAGTAAGGAATTTTGAAAGGGCTTTCCGGTCTGAGACAGATGAGTTGGATGTCTTGGAATGAAGCTAGTTACATGACCCGTTTAATTAGAAGAGGAAGGAAAAGGAGAAGGAGATGGGGATGGGGATGGAGAAGGAGAAGGGGAAGGGGAAGGGGAAGGGGAAGGGGAATGGCCTCAGACTGGGGAAGGAGAAGGGGAAGGGAAAGGGAAAGGGGAACTAAGGATGGGTTGGGGAAGGGGAAGGGGAGCGTGGAAGGGAAAGGGAAACGGGGAACTGAGGAAGGGTTGTCTATGCTACGCCTTTTTTTATTTTTTTGTTCAAAACGACATCGTTTTAAGGTTCTGATGAACGGAAAATGTCTCAGGGACTACTATGAGTCCCGGAGTGCAATTTCGGGGACGAATTTGAGAAATTATTAATTTCAGGGATCACTTTGAGGCTCGAGTACAAATTTAGGGACTACTTTGAGGCTTAACTCTAAGACAAAGATTTGAAAAGATAACAAGAAAGTTTAAAATTTGAATTTTGAATTTTTGAATTTTGAAAAATTAAAAAGACAAACACTAAAAGACACCAAACTTAAAAATTTAGAAATCAATTGACTAGGATTTCAAAAATTTGGAAAGAAAAACACAAAAGGACACCAAATTTAAAAATTTTAAGATCAAATAAAAGAAAATAACAAGAATAGTTCGAATACTATGAAGAACACTCAAGGAAAATTTTTGAAAAACTAAAGGAAAGAAAAACCAAGAAACACCAAAAAGACACCAAACTTAAAGATTTTGAAATCAAACAAGAAAAATTATCAAGAAAATTTCGAACATCAAGAAAGAAAACAAGAACAATTTCAAACATTCAAAGAAAAATATGAACACAAAAAGGGACACCAAACTTAAAATCTGACACAAGACTCAAACAAAAGATAAAGATTACTAAAGAAAAGAAAAAGGTTTTGAAAAAGAAAACAAGAAACACAATTAAAAGAGTAAAATTACGGTTTATTTGCTCTTTTAATCTGTAAAAAGTACCTAATCTAAGCAACAAGATAGTCCGGTAGTTTGTGAATCTCGAACAATCCCCGGCAACGGCGCCGAAAATTTGGTGCGCAAAATTGAACTCCACAAACTTCGCATAGATGAACCGGCAAGTGCACTGGGTCGTCCAAGTAATACCTCAGGTGAGTGAGGGTCGAATCCCATGGAGATTGTTGGATTGAGCAAGCAATAGCTATCTTGTAAATCTTAGTCAGGCGGATAAAAAAGATAGTGGTTGTGAAAAACGCATAAAAACATAATAAGGAAAGAATTACTAAATTGGTGTGAAAACAGTGATAAGAAATCGGTTGAGGCTTCGGAGATGCTTCTTCTTTCCGAATTAACTTTTCTTACTATCTACTCCAACAATGGATGAATCATTCCATGACAAACTGTAAGTGATTAACGCCGGGGCTAGTGGTCATTAATCTCCTCTGCTTCAGATCACACACCGATATTAATGGTCATCCAATCTGAATGAGGGTGAAGCTCTAGCAATTCAATCCCTGGTGATCCTACTAAAAATGCCACAGATAAGGTCGGATCTTCCGGATCGGAGAATGAAGCTTTATGATTCTAGTCTATACCACAAAGGCTCTAATCGCCCCGTACCTCGGCTGAACAGATGTTCCCATGTCCCCAACGAAGTCGTGGATTAGCCGTCTAAGAGATGTATAATCAAGCTTGTGATTCAATGCTATCCCGCTAGGGACTCGCAAGAACCCATGTAGAAAAGGGGCGATACTCTCGTTCCACCCAGTTTCATTAGTTTGAAGAACGAAGATACATCTTAGAATGGAATCAAACATAGATTGAAATAGAAATAGTAATATTATTAATCCATGAGAATCAGCAGAGCTCCTAACCTTAACCTAGGAGGTTTAGTTGCTCATAGCTTACAGAAAGTAATAGTAGTAATGTGTTTGTACTTCTCCCCTCCTGGGAGGCCTAATCCTCAGGAGGAAGGAAGTCTCTTATTTATAATAAAATACTAGACCTAAAAGATGTTACTCATAATTAAAAATTACAAAAATGTGATAAACTAAGCTAAAGGGTGTGAAAATCCACTTCCGGACCCACTTGGTGAGTGTTTGGGATGAGCTTGGGGTGAATCCACGTCCTAGTGCTCTTCTTGGGGCGTTGGACGCCGAGTTTGATCCCTTTTGGGCGTCAAAACGCCAAGCTTGCTCCCTTTGGGGCATTGAACACCAGAAAGGGGGGTGTTTTGGGCGTTCAACGCCCGTTTTGGACCTTCATTTCCAAAGACAAGTATAAACTATTACATATTTTTGGAAAGCCCTGGAAGTTAGCTTTCCAACGCCGTTGAGACCATGTCAATTGGACCTGAATAGCTCTAGAAATGTTTGTTTGAATGCACAGAGGTCAGAAGTTGACAAAATCTGCAGTCCTTTTGCCTCTGAATTAGAATTTTGCAAAATTTGTTAAATTCATCCAAAAATCACCTAAAATCATAGAAAAATGATAAAGACTCAAAGTAGCATCCAAAAAATGATTTTTGCACTAAAACCTACTAAAACATAATAAAACTTAATCAAATGTACTAAAAATACTAAGGAAACCATGCCAAAAGCGTATAAAATATCCACTCATTAGAAACCTACAAGAATAGCCCTCAAAATGGTGGATAGATCAATGAAGCATGCACATAGAGTAGTTGAGAATGTCTTGGTTAAGGTGGGAAAGTTTTTTCTCCAAGCAGATTTTGTGATCCTTGACATGAAGGAAGATGAAAATGCCTCCATAATCCTAGGAAGGTCATTCCTAACTACTGGCAAGCCTTGATAGATGTAGAAAATGGTGAATTAATGTTGAGGATGCATGATGAACATTTAAGTTTTCATGCTTTTAAAACCATACATCATTCAAATCAGAAGGAGAATTGCGTGAGGATTGATTCAATTGATCCAAATATGTAGGAAGCCCATACTGACATGCCTCTAGAAGTTTCACCTCCATGCTTGAAAGTAAGAGAAGAAATAGAAGTGGTGCAGCAAATTGAAGACACAACCTTAAAAGAAGCTAACAAGAATTTACAACCTAAGCCTCCCTGTATGAAAATCAACAAGATCCCCCTAACATCATGCCTAAATTTGGTGTTAGGAGTGCATCATCAAATAAAGAAAAAGAAGTTCACTGGCAGAAGCTCATGGGATGGAAAAACAAGAAGTTCCTTACAAGAGACTTGTCTACAGTGGAAAAAGTAATGCTAGCCTAGCATCCATTAAAGCCATTTTCGGAAGACTTCAACTCAAATTGGTTTGGACCATATATAGTGAAAAAAATTATTTCTCTTGAGCATATTGAAATCTTTGAAGAAGACAAAGGATGGAAGTTTACAGTGAGGGGGGAGAGGTTGAAGCACCATGACCATCCTCTAACTTAGCAAGAACCAACTGTCAAACTAATGACGTTAAAAAAATGCTTGTTGGGCAGCAACCTAATCGTCGTTAACTTTTTATTTTGTCATTGATTTTGTTTATTTTATTTGAATAAACTTTTTGCATCACTTATTCGCATTTTTACTGGATAAATCATGATCATTCAACATACATCTTTATTATATTTCACCACCTCTATTTCTCTTTGTTGCTTGAGGACAAGCAACCATTCTAAGTTTGGTGTTGGAGGCTACGTGAAACATTGATGCATGAGCATCTTTAGTTATTTTTTTATTATTTCTTTGAATAAAGTTAGTGATTTTCTTATTTTAATTGAGATTTTTGTGCTTTAATCGATGTTTCTTGGAGTTGCTTTGTGCTTTGATATGTTTAGGAAGTTGTTGAAAGCTTTTAGACAAGAACAAAAGAGGAGAAGGACAACCAAAGAAGCCACTGGAAGAACCAAGGAAGGTACCATGCAAAAGGAAGTGCAAAGAGAATTTGTGGATGTTATCATCTCGACCTCTTCATACTTGAGTGAGTATAACTTGAGCTGTAGAGATCAAAATCAAGCAGTTCTAGTAGCGTTAAAAAGCCAACTTTCAGAGCTTTCCAACGATATGTAAGTATTCATAGTAGACGTTACGTTTAGGCGGCGAAAGACCCTCATCTTTGAGCACAAAAAGTTCAACATGAAAAAGCCTAGCATGGGATGTGACCCACGCCCTCTACACGCCCTCCATGCACCAAAATACCCCCTGAAAGTGCTCCACGAAGGCGTGGGACGTCCCCACATGCCCAGCCATTCTTTCCATGCCCAAAACATGTCCAAAACACCCCCCAAATACACTTCTACATGCCATGTAACACTGCAAACTCCATCCAAGCATGGTGTGCCACATCCCCCACACCTATGCATGCGTTGCCACACTTGTCTCGCCACCTTCACTCTCCAAGTCTTCCTCTCTTCACCAACATGGGACGTCCCCCACGGCAAGTCTTCCTCTCATCACCAACGTGGGGTGTCTTCCATGCCAAGCTTCTTCTCTATGCGAAGACGTTGCACATTGAGCCATTGGCCAGCAGCCCCAGCTCCCTCACCCACGAGCACGTTGCATGCCACCTTCATGAACATCGCACGTTGGGCCATTAGATAGAAGCCCTTACCCTTTGCTCCATGAGGATGTGGGACGTTGCCCACTTCACTTCTCTCCGTGCACGCACATGTCCCACGGCACACATGCCAGCTTCAAGTCTTCAAGGGCGTGGGACATCCTTCATGTAGGTCAAATGCCAAAACCTTATGGGAGGTGCACTCAAGCCCAAGATTAAATTCAAGCCCATAATGCTTAAGGAAGTAATCAAGCACCAAGGCTCAAGCTCTATTCTCAAGAAAAATCACTAGTTAATTAGGAGTTATTAAAAAATATTTAATTTGATTAGATTTGATTTTGTTTTGATTTAGTTTGAATTTGAATTTTAAGTTTTGGTTTTAGGTTTTAAATAAGGACTTTGTCCACGAACAGGGAACACACATTACACAACACACCTCGTTTTACACCACACTTTAGGATTCTGTTTTCATTCTACCATGAGCAACTAATCTCCTTTGTTAAGGTTAGGAGCCTTGTTCATCTTTTTATGAATTATTAATATAAGTGTTTTACTTTATTTGAGGTTTATGCTTTGATTTATTTCATGATTGAGTTTTTATTCTTCATCCCTAAAGATTTAGAATTGCTCGAAAATATTCTGACTTTGTTTTAGATTCTAATATTATTTTGGAAAAACTTAATATTGGAATTAGTTTGAAAACTTTCTCATGACTTTTTGATTTAACTAGGAATAGTGTTTTAAAGAGTGTGCGGCACTTTATGATTTTCAATTGCTATAGTTTGAATAAGTGACATAAAATTTGGATTAAAAAACTTTTGAACATCATTTTTTTTGTAAGTTTCAATTGTTTAGGACTAGCTTTGGATAAATGACATATAATTTAGCCTAAGGACTATTCTTGAATAATATTTAAACTTAAATCAGATTTGTACTTAACTTCTTTTCTGAATTGGTTGATCAAGGAATTGGTGATTAGTTAATTAGGGAGAAATTGAGTTGTCAAGGAATCAAAAGTCAGTTACATATGATTTGCCGTGATTGATTTTTGTCGTAATGTATCTCGTTTACAGGAAAAAGTTTTAATTCATCATATATCTCGTTTACACTGTAAACGATTTTTTAGTTTGAACATATCTCATTTTTTTAGTATAAACAAGATACGTGGATCCCACTATATCCACGTATCACGTTTGATACGTGCAACCCGTGATGTATCTTATCTTGTTTATACTGTAAACAATATATGCTCAAAGTAAAGTTGTTTATAATGTAAATGAGATAAGTAAAAAGATGAATTTCAGCAAAAATGCTACAAATTACCTATTTCAGTTAATAAAATATTTATTTTATTTAATAAAAAAATTTAGGAAGAGAGTTTATTAATGAGAGAGTGTCATGTGACACATTTTGGTTGTTAAATTAGTAATATAATATAGCTATATTTTAATTTTAATTTAATTTTAATTACAATTAGAGAATGTGATGTTGCATATTTTAATTGTTAAATTTATAATATTAAAAAATATAATTATGAAAAATTAATAAGAATAATAAAAAAAATAAAAAATAAGTTGTGTCTTTTATTAGTATTTTTGTGTCTTTCTTATTAGGATAGATACAAAATATACTAATTCAATATTTTTTAACACAATGTCTCTGTCCATATTTGCCAAACATGATTTTATATCTATGCCTCAGTGTCTCGTGCTTGTAAACAAACAAAGTTTAAGGAATTTTGTGTCAAATGTTTCTATCCCAAAAATTTTTTTATTATATTAAAATTCTTCAACATTACAAAATTAAGATATACAAGTTCTTACCTTAGTCAGATTTGCTATTTTTATTTAGACAAATAAATTTTTAAAAGTATAAAGAAAAAACCTACACGTCTTACCTTTATAAAGTTCAAAAACCTCAACGTAATAAACTTTTCTTAGAAATCAAAAC
>NC_029787.2:29030518-29031800 GCF_000816755.2 Arachis ipaensis
TATAAACTTAATTGAAAATTTAATAAAATTATGTAATTAAAACAAAAAAACACAACTTATGAGTCTTGCCCTGCTTGATGTGGTGGAGGTCTTGAGGACTTGTCAGAGAAAGGGGGGAGGGGGTTTGATGGTGTTTTCCAAAGAAGGGTATATTAGGTATTTTAACCATTTTTCAGTTAAGATATTTTATGAACCACCGAAATTCCAAAACATCTTCGGACTACTACAATATTCACCCCGATCATTGGTTAAATAAAAGTAATTCTTTACCAAAATAAGAAAAGAAGGTTATTTGATTTTTTTTTAATCTTATTTTCATTATCCCCATAGAGAAGAGGAAGAGATTTTTATGTGGTTCTGAGATTACAGGGAGGGGTAGGGGACCACGGACAGGTGTGAAAGTACCAAAATTTTGGTGGCATCTAGGAGGAGTGTGAACTCCTTCCATGATTGAGCTTCACCGTGCTAATTTCATACCCTTCACTTTCATGGCTCTGCCCCCTGAAGGTGAATTCCACTTTCACCAACTGTAATGATTTTTTTCTACCCAAGTCATCCCCACCAATAAACAGTTTCTCATGTTACTGATGTAAGGTTGAAAACAAACAAAAAGAAACACCTGATATATTTATTTCACTTTTTTTTGGGTTTAGAAAGCTAAAACAAGATTCAGAGCTGATACTAGAAACTCATACACTAGAAATTGACATTTGCTTTTAAATAAACGTAAAAGTGTCTCAAATTTGCATAATAAGAATGAAAAAGAGTGTTTGCTAGAAGACTTAATGCGGTTTTAGGATCACTAGTTAACGAATTGAATTAATCATGTTCTTGGTAATAAACTAATAATGTTTGATGACGATTTGTGTAAGTGGATAAGTGGTTTTATCAAGAGGACTTGAGGTTGCGGGTTGTTTTCCTTCCTTTATCATGCTAACTTTTTTGTTACTAATCAACATTTGACTCACTATCATAGCATACTTAAGCTAAAGAAGAAATACAAAATGTGACATGGAAAAAGCGAAAGCAGTAGGCATGTATTGAATTTAGGAAAAAAAAATGGCCTTTTAACTCTCACGCAAACAACTTTTTTTTTTCCTTTTGTCAAAGAGTTTCTACTGTTGATGGACAACGACTTCTCAGTCAAATGCTTCCAAAATTGAAGCACGAAATAGATAGGTGTGATGGAAACTTTAGATTATAACTCTTTCAATTGTTTTTGCAGGATGAGGAAGCTAGTGACTAGTGAGAAGAGTGGATAGTTCATCATGGTTGGCACCAT
>NC_029787.2:29032023-29035595 GCF_000816755.2 Arachis ipaensis
AACAACAATCATTCTTTTGTTTGTGCAAAGAGAACGCTCTTTCATCTCATCCAAACGAGAAAATAAAACAAAGACGGTAGAATGAATGCTTATTTCCTCATTTGAAGGTTAAAAGCATACACAAGCATAGATACTTTCACTCAAAGACGCAAAATTCCCATGTTGGGTTATTTGGGTTTGCCCAGTTTTGTCATAGAGAGAATGCTTAACCTTGCATCTGGGTCTGCACTAAGTTGGAAATATTTGATACCTTAAAACAAACTAGCTATTTATTTGTTGTGCATGTTTTTCTTCACACTAGTAGAAACCAGAAATAGAAGTACAAAGAACACAACGACTACTACAAAATGAAACAAGAAGATAGCAATCCAAACACAGTTGAAGCAAATAAAACAAACCAAAAACAGTACTCCTTGTCAAAGCTTAGAAACATAGGTTGAAAAATACCATCAATGAACATAAAAATAAAGCAGAACAAACCGGGGGATTGGAAAACCTGAATATTTTCACCCCAGATTTTCTTCATTCCCACGGCATACTGAGTGAGCCATTGAAATCAAAGCATCCAAAGTCCAAACTCATCTTGAACTCTCTCGCAGCTGAGAATCCATTCCAATGCTGATCTTTTACTTGCTGTTCACTGTCAAACATCTTCAAAGACAACCATCGAACGCTAAGTAGCAAAACAACAAAACAATAGAGAATAAAAATTAAAAGTAAAAATAATAGAAAGAGGGAGGAAATCAATTGAGATTTCAACAATTTTGCATTGACGGCGTTACCTAAAGAAAAGTTTGGAACTATTGACGTCTTTGCTTTCCGTCAATGGCGAGAATCGGAGGAAGCAGAGGACGGCTTGTCAGATACGCCGTCGTGCTCCTCCGCACCCTGAATTCGTGCTGGTATGCGGAAGCCAGAGAAGCTACCGGAAGAAGAGCCGGCAAACCCAATAGAAGCTTGATGGATCGCGGCCGGTGAAAGATAGTGGTGGTGATCCACAGTCATGGCAGCCGTGGCGATCGAAGAAGGATCTATCCAAGCACGAAACGAAGGGGTGTTACTGGACTGAAGGGGTCCCCTCTGAGGAAAAAACTGGCCATGGCCAAACATCGCAGGAGACGGCACAGCCGCCGTCGCCGACGAGTTGAAGATGAATCCACTGGCATGGCCACTGCTACTAGCATCTGCAGCGGCATTATTCCAAGCCACCATTCTCTGCAATCGTCCATGCTCCTGTTCCTCTTGGTGGTGCTGCTGTTCAGACCATCCGGAAGAACCGCCGTCGAACGCTAGTGCGGTGGTTCCGGCGAAGAGCACTTGCTCGTGAACATGCTGTTGGTGTGGCGGCTGCTGCTGCTGTTGTTGGTGGTGCTGAAGAAGAATCGATGGGTCCTGGAAAGACTGCAGCGAGAGCCGCAGATCTTGCTGTTGGTGATGGTGATGGTGATGGTGGTGGTTGTGGTTGCTTCCGCCGCTAGTTGTACGCGAAAGCAAATCCGGCGGTGGAGGATAGTTATGAAAGGACGACGTCGTTGTTGCAACCTCCCCCGGCCCCACCATCGGAAAGAAAGACTTAATGGTATCAGCTATATCAGTGTCCAAAGTCGGCGGAAAGAAACCAGAACCGCCACTGTTGTATTTGCCACTACTACCGTTATCGTCGTTCAAATGTTGCGGTTGAAATTCCGAGATTCTTCCACTGCCACCAACCAGTGCGGTAGCCTTTCGGCTACCAGAAGCTTCCATAGCGTCGTCCACCGTGGTCGATTGGCGGTGGACGATTTGATTCAGCTGTTGGTTTTCCTCCTCCTCCCGGAGCTTCTGCTGCTGAACAGCAACATTTGAGTTCGAGGCCGCGGCGGCGGCGGCGGCGACGGTCGTGGTAGTGGCAGTTGGTTTCCATGCGGGGAGCTCCGCGAGCTCGTCGATGGCGGCCTTTGCTTTCTTGATGAGCCAGTCGACGGCCTTGCTTGGGCGGTCGTAGCCGAGTCGGTCCTGAACGTCGTAGAACTGGATGGCGGTGTGTGCGGAGAGTCGCACACGGCGGTCCCTCGGGCCCTTGGCTGTGCAGACCTTGCTGTGTCGGTCCTTCCGGCCGGTGGACCGCACAATGTGGCCTCCTTGGACCTCCACAATTTCTCCCCCTCCTCCTCCTCCTCCTCCGGCCACGGCCCTCATCCCAAGTCTTGACGATGTTGGACGGTGGTGCTGTGTTTCTCCCATTTTTCTTGCATATTCGATGGGAGTGGGAGTGGGAGTGGGAGTAGGAGTGGGAGTCTGTGATGGTGATGATGATGACGCTGTAGGAAGAAGAGGTGGATGAAGAAAAGAACGTTTTCTTGGTGGTTGCAGTGGGTTTAGAAGGTCGGTGTCTATGCTTATGTAAGAAGGTGGTGGTGGTTGTTGTGGTTGGAGATATTGGAATTGGAGATGAAAATTCGGGTCTTGGTGGTGGTGAGAAGGAGAATCTTGCTCCTCTTCTTCTTCTTCTTCTTCTCCTTCGTCCTCTTCTACATGACTTGGATTTATTCCCGGGTTTTGATGATGATGAGGATGATATTGTTGATGATGATGATGTTGGTGCTGATGCTGTTGCTGACGATGGTTCCTGTAAGGATCCAGACTCAGAACCTTGTGGTTGCTGCTGCTGTTGTTGTTGCTTTGCTTTTCCTCTTCCAGCTTTTAATGGAGCAGTACACTTTTTCTTAGTGGGTTTTTGATTCTCTACAGTCCAGGCTTTGCTTCTTCCTACCCTCTTCTTCCTCTTGTTGTTGTTGTTGCTTGTGCAACTGCCACCGCTGGTTCTGCTCCTTCTGCTTCTGGCAAAAGTCCCTGCCATCCAATTTCCCTAGTTCCATTACCACAAAACCAAAAAGTCCCACACCCACCGTAAAAACTGAACTAGAACAAGAATGTTGTTGTTGTTAAACCAACTCTATCTTCAGCCTAACCCATCTCTTTCCTTACTTTCTTCTCTCTTTTCCCTCTCTATCTCTCTCTCTCTCTTTCTTTTTCTTTCCCTCTCCCTTGGACACCACACTTTTTGCCTTTTTACTAATAGAGGACCTTAATGCACTACAACATAACCAAACTAGTTAAATGGATTGAGGGTTGGTTGGTTAATAACCCACTTGGCCAAACAAACCTTTAGGGATGCACCAAAGTGGAAGAGGTGTCCTCTTGGAAAAATTCCAGCAAAATTTCCATATCTCAACACACAGACAGAAAGAAAGAGAGATAAAAGAGTAAATTAAGGCTATAGGGAAGAGGAATTCATTCTGGCCCTATAAGGGGGAGCCCCTTTGATGATGATGATGGCAGTGGTAAGGAAGGGGTGGCAGTGTTTGGTCAGAATGGTGGTGTTAAAGATCTCTGTGATTTTTCATCACTGCGCCTTTCTGCTGCTGTTCTTGTACTACCTACACAAATAACACACATAATACCAACAACCCATCCAAAACTCATTCAATCACCCAAAATAAACAATTAAAATATTTTCTAAAAAAAAAAAAACTTGCCTCTTTGTGGCTCCTTTCAACTTTCACCATTTTCACCATTCTCCCTCTTTCCAT
>NC_029787.2:29035615-29048423 GCF_000816755.2 Arachis ipaensis
AATAGCATCATTCAATTATATATATGTATTAAAAAATTTAAGGCAAAATATTGAGATCATCCGATTGCATGCAAAAATTACCAACATCACTCAAAGTAAGAAATAGTTCTTGGATCACTTAAAGGCTTTTTCTATGTAAATTAAATTAGGGTATTTTGATTTACATAGGTACTAAATCAAATTAGGTAGAATAAATTTATTAGACTAGTTTTAACTACATATAATTCGAATCAGGTTAAGTAGATTTAGCACACAATTTCGAAGTCCATGGTAATTTAAAGTAGGCTGTTTTGAATTAGTCCATTATTTGGTGTCCATAGTAATTCGAAATAGGTGGTTTCGATTTACCCAATAGTAAATCTAACCAACCTAATTTGATTTATATAGGACTCTCGACTCACACTAAATCTAATTTACCTATTTCGATTTACATAGAGCCTGATTCTATATAATTCGAATCAACTTCATTCGAATTACATTTTACCAACCCATATCCCACCAAATCTAGAGAAAGTGATGCTGCCTAGCATAATGGAACACGACCTGAATCGGATCTACCGCTTAGATGGAATCGCACATATCGCTGGTAGCGTGTACGTTGAGGTTAGTACAATGAAACTTAAATTTTCGATTTATTTTATGTAAGAAAAATGCCATGTGTTAGTTTTGGTTAAATCGGTTAGATTTTGTTTATTAACATGATTAGAAGGTGTAAACTTATATTAGTAGTTAGAGGTTTGATTTAGTGGTCACAATGTGTTAGAAATCACTTGTTGATATTAAACTGTTTAGAAGGCGAATATTATAATTGATAGAATTTGTAAATCTCGATGAGGGGTAATAGAATTAGCTAGAAGGATGGTAGAGTGTTAGAGTATACGAATAAAAAATAGATGTTAGATAAGGGATTCTGAGAATTTAATAAAAGTATGGTTAAAGTAAAAAGACAATTAAAAAAAATCCATTTTAGATAATTTTTTTTGTAAAATTTTGGAATTGTAAGAGTATTTTTTTTATGTCACGCAGCCCCACCGTTGCATCTTGAGTATGAGAAGGCAGCATGGTATGCCGTTAGACGATAGGATCATGCCGTACGTCCAGATGGCTAGGTTGGCCCATCTCGCGAGGCTCAATGATCACTGGTTCAAGTTGGATGAGCCGTTAGTCAGTGCATTTGGGGAGAGATGGCATTCGGAGCCTCATACCTTTCATCTGCCGTTCGGTGAGTGTATGGTTACGTTACAGGATGTGGGCTACCAGTTAGGGCTCCCGATCGACGGTCACTATGTCAATGGATGTTTGATGAACTTCGAGACATACATCGAGCGAGGACGGCGGGCGTGGCGTGGTTTCAGGAGTTGTTGGGTGTGATGCCGCCACCTGACTGCATCGACAAGTTCACTGTGAAGTGCACTTGGATGCAGCAGACCTTCAGTCACCTTTTAGAGGGGGCAGACGAGGAGACAGTCTGAAGGTACGCCAGAGCATACATTATGATGCTACTATCAACTCAACTCTTCGGCGATAAGTCCGGTACTAGTATACATATCAGGTGGCTTCTGTATGTGACGAGGTTAGAGGACATGGGCAGTTATAGTTGGGGATCTGCCGCTCTGTCTTGGTTATACAGGTGCCTATGCCGTGTAGCCAACAAGAACATGGTTAAGTTGGCAGGACCTTTACAACTCCTCCAGTCATGGATCTTCTGGAGGTTTTCGGATTTTAGGCCCGACGGATTTGATTCCTTCTACTGGCCGTTGGCCTCGAGGTACGCAATTGATTAATAATTATTTATATTCTTCCCTGAAAGACTCATGTTTGTTCATTTTTTTGTATAGCAAGCCACCTCTAAAAATTTTAAAAGGAATAACTAGAACATCAAAATTCAAGATTAAAAGGGTTAGAAATATTCTCCTTTTTCTTCCTTATGAATTCGGCCATAAAGTTTTTATGCAATTAAAAGATGTGTTGTTTCTCATTTAGGAGGCTTTTGGTGATCCTAAAGGCTAAGGAAGTAACATAAGAGGATTAGCAAAAAATGACAAGGGTTAGGATAGCTAGAAAGCCTCTTATGCGAATAATATGTATCTATTGATGTTTTCATGATGTTTTGATAATGATCGATGGCTATGAATATTCTTATTGATGATTGCATGGTTGATGAGCTAATGATATACTTCACAAGTGTTTGATATGAATTTTTGATGAATATATATGATGATGATGGCTGAATGTATATATGTAATTGGAGATAATTTACAATTTTGTAAAAGTTAAAAATCAAGTAAAGAAATTGTAAGATGATATTTAAAGAAGTTAACTATATAAAAGATTAAAAGATTGGAAGAAAAGTAGTTAAAAGAGTCTAAAAAAATCATAAACACAAGTTTTAAGTTTATCAAAAATATATGTTGAACCAAATATAGTGAATATGTGATTTAGAGTAAAAGTGGGCTAAAAATGTAAATAACAAATGATTAGGCTTAAAAATATAAATATAGAAGACTTATGAATAAAAATATAATTATATAAAAGATTTGGACTAAAAACATAATTAGGATAAAATTCTGGACATAAATAAAAATTTTAGTAAAATTTAGGAGTAAAAATATAACTATAACAAAGTGGTTATTTTGATAAAAATATGAGGTTAAAATAGTAAAGTGAGAACACTAATGAAAAAATTGTTATTGTAAAGTGTGAGATTAATATGATAAAATTAAAGAGTAAAGGATAAAATGATCATATTACAAGACATTGAGGGTAAAATGGTAAATTATAAAGAAGAAAATCTAAAAAATCTCAAGAAAAAAAATTAAAAGACATAAAAGTCATTATGTATAAACGTAAAAAGGTCCCATAGAAGATAAAAAAAGGCATTATGGTAATTATAGGAAAAGACTAAGTGTAAAAAGGTCTTTAGAGAATAAAGAAAAAAGATAAACTAAGATGCCATAAGGAATGTAATAAAGTCCCAAGATGCTTAAGACCACCTAACAGAGTGGAGGTTTTGTCCTGCTTAACCAGTGTCAGAATGATGTGGGGATGCCCATCTTATGTTAGAAATTATTTCGCAACTAGGAGGATGTTATAGTGTCAAGCTTTTCGATGATTGTCAAGTATCCCGATGTACATGGCTTCATCCATGAGACAAATATGTTAAGTGTATGCAGTTGAGGAACCGTATCCTAGCTTGGTCATGGATAATGTTGGGTTGTGGGTAGTCAACCAACGAATGAGCTCATGGCCAGCAATAAACATGCACCATGACTGTCTATAACATATCTTTGTAACTGTGATTGTGTGTGTTTGTGTTTATGTTTGTTGTTTCCTTTACTACTGTTATCCTATATCTATGTATTGTATATGTCTGTTTAAAAGTTAATATCGCAATAATATAACCTTTAGATTTAAATACTCGACTTCCCCGACCTTCTTCCATTATACCCTGTTGGGAACCTTAGGTTCTCACCCCCTTCTATCCACTGTTCTTATAGATGTGACTGGGAGTCATATTCTTTGAACTTCTAGCAATATTCTGTTACGAGGACCCTATATGGGGAAACACCGTCATATGGGAAGAGCCTCGCACATACATGTGTATACTCCACAATTGTCTGTTCTTGCATCCGTTACTTGCAAAGCTGTATCTTGGTAGCAGACAGTATCTGTTTCCCTTGTAGCCTCTTAATTAAAACCCTGAGCCTGATTTACTACCCATTTCACACATACGAAAACACTGAGTATCGTCGGATATTAGCAGCGAGTTTTCTGTCGGATTCACTGTCGAATTTGGCATTAAAATTTTTATCCTAAAATATTACCGTCAGAATTGATGTTCCAATGGTAATATTTGGAAGGGGAAAAAGAAATTTTGGCGCGCTCACTACCGTCGGATTTACCGGGGGGTAAATCAGATAGTAACCTTGTTTAGTGAAACATTGTATTTTGAGAACACGGAAAACGTTATCATCGGATTAATTCGATGGTAAATTTGGGGCTAAATTCAAATACAAAGTCCTTCCCCCTCACTTGTTCGATGTCGTTCTCTCTCTCTCTATCTCTTTCTCTCTCCCTCTCTCTTTCTCTTTCTCTCTCCTCATCTGCTCATACCGCCGGAGCTTGCCCCCGATATCGCCACTGCACCTGGAGCACTTGCTGTCACCGCCGCTGCACGTGCTTGTCGAATTTGCTGTTGCTGTTGTCCTCGTCACATCCTCCGTCGCAGTTGTTGTTCATGTCGTCAACACCGCCGTCTTTGTCACCACGATATTAAAGAGAGACTGCAGCCATTATCAACAGATTGGTTTATTAGTATGGCTATTATATTTTTTCATATTATTTTTGTGAATTAACATTTTGTTAGGGTTGTTGTTAAATGTGTGGTTAAATTTGTTTAATAAAGTATGTTGTTAGGAGTTGTTATGTTAATTTAATGTAAGCAAAATTTAAATTTGTCATGCTTCTTGTTAGTTTGGTTGAGTTAAGAATTACGTTTAATTAATTATAATAATGAGTTTTACCTATTCTTTTAAATTAGTTTTCGAATTAGTTTCAGCTTGTGAATTTAATAAGTAATTCTTTTTATTAGGACGATGCTATTTCCTCTGAGCTCAATTGGAGTTTTCTTCTTTTGTTGCTTGTGCAATAATATTTCAGGTTGATTTTCTATCTCTAAATATAATGAATTGTATAAATTTTATGTTGGACTTACTTTTCCTAGGATAGAAATTTAGGATGGAAGTGGGAGAAGGTCGCATAGTGGTGCCTTCTCGAAACCCTTGTTTGCTGAAAAATTGTAGAGTTATAAGGGGTTGCACACTAGAATGGTTAGGATTTGATGTTTTATTGAATGCTTGTATGTTATTGATTTATGCCTGCAGCTGTTTCCTATGCAAAAAATGTTGTCTTTATTTGATAGATATGGCTGAATTAAGGTGAAGTTCTGCCGAAATATGGTGTGCGAAATTGAACTCCGCACAACTGAACCGGCAAGTGCACCGGGTCATCCAAGTAATATCTCAGGTGAGTGAGGGTCGAATCCCACGGAGATTGTCGGATTGAGCAAGCAATGACTATCTTGTAAATCTTAGTCAGGTGATTAGAAAAGATGGTTGTTTGTTCGAAAGCATAAACGAAATAGTAAAGATCGAAATACCAGATTGATGTGAAAACAGTGATAAGGATTCAGTTAAGGCTTGAGATGCTATTTCTTTTTGGATTAACTTTTCTTACTGTCTACTTCAATAACGAATGATTCATTCAATGGTAGCCGTAAGTGACTAACTCATGTCCTCTCATCAAGTTAATCTCTTCTAAACCACAACAGTCTACTGGTGCACGAAATTGTAAATCACACTTTTCACAACTCGTACCACTAACCAGCAAGTGCACTGGGTCGTCCAAGTAGTACCTTATGTGAGTAAGGGTCGATCCCACGGAGATTGTCGGCTTGAAGCAAGCTAGGGTTATCTTGTAACTCTTAGTCAGGAAATTAGTAATAAAAATGGTTGGGTTTATAAAGAGTAAATAACATAAAATAAATAATACTTGTTATGCAGTAATGGAGAACATGTTGAGGTTTTGGAGATGCTCTATCTTCTGAATCTCTGCTTTCCTACTGTCTTCTTCTTCACGCACGCGAGGCTCCTTCCATGGCAAGCTATATGTTGGTGGATCACCGTTGTCAATGGCTACCATCCGTCCTCTCAGTGAAAATGGTCCAAATGTGCTGTCACCGCACGGCTAATCATCTGTCGGTTCTCACTCGTGTTGGAATAGGATCCATTGATCCTTTTGTGTCTGTCACTACGCCCAACACTCGCGAGTTTGAAGCTCGTCATAGTCATCCCATCCCAGATCCTACTCGGAATACCACAGACAAGGTTTAGACTTTCTGGATCTCAAGAATGCTGCCAATTGATTCTAGCATATACCACGAAGACTCTGATCTCACGGATTTGAATGCTCTGTTGTCAGGAGAGGCAATCAAACTTGTGAACCAGGAACTAAAGAGATACACACTCAATCTAAGGTAGAACGGAAGTGGTCGTCAGGCACGCGTTTATTGGTTGAGAATTGTGATGAGTGTCACGAATCATCACATTCATCATGTTGAAGTGCAAGTGAATATCTTAGAATAGAAACAAGCGTGATTGAATGGAAAACAGTAGTAATTGTATTAATCCATCGAGACACAGCAGAGCTCCTCACCCCCAACCATGGGATTTAGAGACTCATGCCGTAGAAAATACAAGTTCTGATGTAAAATGTCATGAGGTACCAAATGAATCTCTAAAAGTGGTTTTTATACTAAACTAGTGATCTAGGGTTATAGAAAATGAGTAAGCTAAGATAGATAGTGTAGAAATCCACTTTCGGGGCCCACTTGGTGTGTGTTTGGGCTGAGCACTGAAGCTTCCACATGCATAGGCTATTCCTGGCGTTGAACTCCAGCTTTTATGCCAGTTTGGGCGTTTAACTCCAGCTTTTATGCCAGTTCTGGCGTTTAACGCCAGAAAAGGGTAGAAAGTTGGCGTTTAGACGCCAGTTTGCATTATCAAAACTCGGACAAAGTATGGACTATTATATATTTCTGAAAAGCCCAAGATGTCTACTTTCAAACGTAATTGAGAGCGCGCCAATTGAGCTTCTGTAGCTCCAGAAAATCCATTTCGAGTGCAGGTAGGTCAGAATCCAACAGCATCTGCAGTCCTTTTTCAGCCTCTGAATCAGATTTTTGCTTAGGTCCCTCAATTTCAGCCAGAAAATACCTGAAATCACAGAAAAACACACAAACTCATAGTAAAGTCCAGAAATATCAATTTTGCTTAAAAAATAATAAAAATACTCTAAAAGTAGCTAGATCCTACTAAAACTACCTAAAAACAATGCCAAAAAGCGTATAAATTATCCGCTCATCACAACACCAAACTTAAATTGTTGCTTGTCCCCAAGCAATTGAAAATCAAATAGGATAAAAAGAAGAGAATATACTATAAATTCCAAAATATCAATGAAAGTTAGTTCCAATTAGATGAGCAGGACTAGTAGCTTTTTGCTTCTGAACAGTTTTGGCATCTCACTTTATCATTTGAAGCTCAGAATGATTGGCATCTATAGAAACTCATAATTTAGATAGTGTTATTGATTATCTTAGTTCAGTATGTTGATTCTTGAACACAGTTATTTTATGAGTCTTGGCCGTGACCCTAAGCACTTTGTCTTCCAGTATTACCACCGGATACATAAATGCCACAGACACATAACTGGGTGAACCTTTTCAGATTGTGACTCAGCTTTGCTAAAGTCCCCATTTAGAGGTGTCCAGAGCTCTTAAGCACACTCTTTTTTGTTTGGACCACGACTTTAACCGCTCAGTCTCAAGTTTTTCACTTGGCACCTTCACGCCACAAGCACATGGTTAGGGACAGCTTGGTTTAGCCGCTTAGGCCAGGATTTTATTCCTGTGGGCCCTCCTATCCATTAATGCTCAAAGCCTTGGATCCTTTTTACCCTTGCCTTTTGGTTTAAAGGGCTATTGGCTTTTTTTGCCTGCTTTTCTCTTTTCTTTCTTCTCTCTTTTTTTTGAATGGTTTTTCTATTCACTGCTTTTTCTTGCTTCAAGAATCAATTTTATGATTTTTCAGATTATCAATAACATTTCTCCTTTTTCATTATTCTTTCAAGAGCCAACAATTTTTAACATTCATAAACAATAAATTCAAAAATATGCACTGTTCAAGCATTCATTCAGAAAACAAAAGGTATTGTCACCACATCAAAATAATTAAACTAATTTCAAGACATAATTCAAAATCCTGTACTTCTTTTTCTTTTGTAACTAAAACCATTTTTTCATTTAAGAAAGGTGAAGGATTCATAGGGCATTCATAGCTTTAAGGCATAGACTCTAAATTTTATTAATCATGAAATAAAAATAAGACTTAAAATAAACATAAGAGCAGACCAATAATAATAGAAGACAGAAAATTAAAAACATAAAAATAAATGACTCTTAAAATAGATCTCTAATAACAAAAGTTATCATAGAGTTAGGACTCAACAACCTTGATTTTGAGAAGTGGATGCTCCTTCAATCTGTGGGGTGTCTGGTCCCTTAAGGGAGAGCTTCTGGCGCTTCAGCTCCTGTAGCTCACGCCCTTGCTTCTCCTGTTCCTTAAACAGCTTGCAGAGCATGCTATTTTGATTCTGCTGTTCTTCCTTAAGTTGATCCATAGCTTCTTGCAGTTTGGTGACAGATGCTTCCAGGCGAGTCCAGTAGTCAATTTGAGAAATTTCTGGGAGGAACTCCTGCGCCCTCCTTTTGATGGAGTTATCTTGCACTTGTTATCCTTCCATTGACTTCTTGGTAATTAGGTGCTCGACTGGGATGAACTCATCTACTCCCATCTTTACCCCAGCATCTTTACATAGTAGAGAGATTAAGCTTGGGTAAGCCAATTTGGCTTCAGTGGAGTTCTTATTTGCAATTGTGTAGATCTCACAAGAAATCAGATGATAATTCTCCACTTTGATTTCCAGCATAATGCAATGAATCATCACTGCTCTTTTGATAGTGACCTCAGAGCGGTTGCTAGTGGGCAGTATGGAATGTCCAATGAAATCCAGCCAGCCTCTAGCAACTGGTTTGGGATCTCTCTTGAGTTGGTTTGGGACACCTTTTGAGTTGGTTATCCACTTGACTCCAGGGAGGTATATGTCCTCTAGAACTTGGTCCAACTGTTTATCTATTCTCACCATTCTCCTATTAAAGGATTATGGATCATCTTGCAGTTGAGGTAGCTTGAAGACCTCTCTTATTTTGTCAAGGTTGAAGTAAATGATCCTTCCTCTGACCATGGTTCGAAAGGTATGAAAGGCAGTTCCATTCATTCTCTGCTTATTTTTCAGCCACAGATTTGAGTAGAATTCCTGAACCATATTTCTTCCAACCTTTGTCTCAGGATTGGCCAGGATTTCCCAACCTCTGTTTCGAATCTGTTCTTGGATCTCCGGATATTCGTCTTCTTTCAGATCAAACTTAACTTCTGGGATCACTGACCTCAAACCCATTATTTTGTGATAATGGTCTGCATGTTCTTTGGTTAAGAACCTCTCTTGATTCTAAAGTGATTTTGGATTGTTCTCTTTCTTGTCTCTTAGAGTGGTTTGTTTTCCTTTAGGGGCCATGATCTTGGTGAGGTTTTGCTCAGTGATCATGGAAAACACACCAAACTTAGAGGTTTGCTTGTCCTCAAGCAAAAGAAAAGAAGGGAGAAGAATAGAGGGGAGATAGATTCGAATGGTGGAGGTATGGGGATGGCCGAACGTGTATTTAAAAGTGGAGGGGTGGGGTTTCGAAAATTTTGAAAAAGATATGATAGAAAGATATAATTGGAAAAAAATGAATCATTATATGAAAAAGATATAAAGAAGTTAAATCTTAAAAATTGTTGATGCTTCTAAGAATTAAAAGAAGATATGTGGTGCACAAATTGTGAATCACACTTTTCACAACTCGTACCACTGACCAGCAAGTGCACTGGGTCGTCCAAGTAATACCTCACGTGAGTAAGGGTCGAATCCCACGGAGATTGTTGGTTTGAAGCAATCTATGGTTATCTTGTAAATCTTAGTCAGGAAGTCAATTATGTTTATCAGTTGAATTGCAAATAAACAGGAGAGCATGGATTAAAGGTTACTTGTTATGCAGTAATGGAGAATATGTTGGAGTTTTGGAGATGCTTTGTCTTCTAAATCTCTACTTTCCTCTGTCTTCTTGTTCACGCACGCACGTCCTCCTATGGCAAGCTGTGTATTGGTGGATCACCGTTGTCAATGGCTACCTTCCATCCTTCCAGTGAAAACTACGCTCACGCGCTCTGTCACAGCACGGCTAATCACCGGTTGGTTCTCGATCCGGTTGGAATAGAATCCATTGATTCCTTTGCCTTTGTCACTAACGCCCAGCCTTCAGGAGTTTGAAGCTCGTCACAGTCATTCAATCCTTGAATCCTACTCGGAATACCACAGACAAGGTTTAGACTTTTCGGATTCTCATGAATGCCGCCATCAATTCTAGCTTATACCACGAAGATTCTGATCAAGGAATCTAAGAGATACTCATTCAATCGTATATAGAACGGAGGTGGTTGTCAGGCACACATTCATGGTTTGAGGAAGGAGATGAGTGTCACAGATCATCACCTCCATCACAGTTAAGCGCGAATGAACATCTTAGATAGGAACAAGCGTGTTGGAATGGAAAACAGAGATACTTGTATTAATTCATCGAGACACAGTAGAGCTCCTCACCCCCAACAATGGAGTTTAGAGACTCATGCCATCAAAGAGTACAAGGTTTAGATCTAAAATGTTATGAGATGTAAAATAAGTCTCTAAAAGTTGTTTAAATACTAAACTAGTAGCCTAGGTTTACAAAAAATGAGTAAACTATGATGGATGATGCAGAGATCCACTTCTGGGGCCCACTTGGTGTGTGCTGGAGCTGAGATTTAAGCAATTCACGTGCAGAGGCCATTTGTGGAGTTGAACGCCAGTTTTTGTGCCAGTTTGGGCGTTCAACTCCAGCTTTTGATCCTTTTCTGGCGCTGGACGCCAGATTTGGGCAGAGAACTGGCGTTGAACGCCAGTTTACATCATCTATCCTTGTGCAAAGTATGGACTATTATATATTTCTGGAAAGCCCTGGATGTCTACTTTCCAACGCAATTGGAAGCATGCCATTTCGAGTTCTGTAGCNCTTTATCCATTGAAGCTCAGAGTGATTGGCATCTATAGGAACTTGGAATTCAGATAGTGTTATTGATTCTCCTATTTCAGTGTGATGATTCTTGAACACAGCTATTTTATGAGTCTTGGCCGTGGCCCTAAGCACTTTGTTTTCCAGTATTACCACCGGATACATAAATGCCACAGACACATAATTGGGTGAACCTTTTAGATTGTGACTCAANTCTAGCCATCCTCTGGCGACTGGTTTGAGATCCTCTCTCTTGAGTTGATTTGGGACACCCTTTGTGTTGGGGGTCCACCTGGCTCCAGGGATACATATGTCCTCTAGAATCTTATCCAGGCCCATGTCTGCTCTCATCATCCTCCTGTTGAAGGAGTCTGGATCATCCTTTAGCTGAGGTAGCTTTAAGATCTCCCTGATCCTGTCAGGGTGGGTATGAACAATCTTTTCTCTGACCACGGTCCGATAGTCATAGAAGGCAGTTCCAGATAGTTTCTGCTTGTCAGTTTGCCACATATTAGCATAGAACTCCTGGACCATGTTCCTTCCCACTTTTGTTTCAGGATTAGCTAGGACTTCCCAGTTCCTGATTCGAATTTGCTCCTGGATCTCCGGATATTCTTCTTCTTTCAGATCGAATCTAACTTCCGGGATCACTGATCTCAGACCCATTATTTTAAGATAATGGTCTGAATGTTCTTTAGATAAGAACTTCCCTTTATTCCAAAGTGGTTTTGGAACGCTCTCTTTCTTGCCTCTTGGAGTGGGTTGTTTTCCTTTAGGAGCCATAATCTTAGTGATCGCGGATAAACACACCAAACTTAGAGGTTTGCTTGTCCTCAAGCAAAAGAAAAGAAAGGAGAGGGATAGAAGGAGAGCTAGCTGCAATTGTTGATGGGAGAGGAGGGAGGCCGAACTCAAATTTATAAGGGGGGAGGGTGGGTTTTCGAAAAAAAAGATAAAGATATGATAAAAAGATTTATTTGGAAAAGATAAGATAGAAGATATGATAAAAGAAGATATAGTTTAAAATTGAGAGGATATGAAAGATTTTTGAGAAAGATAGATTTAATTTTTGAAAAAGATAAAGTGGAGGTTTTGAAAAACATATTGATGAGTTGAAAAAGATAGATTTTTTTTAAAAATTTTGAAAAGAGTTGGATTGAATTTGCAAAGATGCCTGGTGCTTATGGATTAAAATACATTTGATATTTTTAGTGGTAGGGTTTTTTAGAAATTATGGAATTTAGAAATCAGGGTTCTTGACATGGTTATGTAAAATCATGCATTGAACTATAAAATTTGAAATTAGAATGGAAAAACGTGTGGAAAAAATGAGTTTTGCTCCTCCCTGCCTTCCTGGCGTTTGAACGCCCAAACTCTACCTGTTTTGGGCGTTCAGCGCCCAAATGCTGCTCTCCTGGGCGTTCAACGCCCAGCTGCTGCCATCACTGGCGTTCAATGCCCAGTGGGTGCCCATTTCTGGCGTTGAACGCCCAGATTGCTACCATTACTGGCATTCAGCGCCCAGTGGATGCCCATTTTGGGCGTTGAACGCCCAAAATGCACTTTTACTGGCGTTTTCTTGCCAGTGAGCTCTTTTTCTCTGTTTTGTGTGCCGAGGTCTTCTGTAAATGATTCCTCACCTTAGTGTCAGTGAAATTTATATAAACAAATAAAAATAAAAATAAAAAATAGGGCAAAATGCTTAGAGGATTGTTGCCCCATGGCTGGGTTGCCTCCCAGCAAGCGCTTCTTTATTGTCTTTAGCTGGACCTTGCTGAGCTTTTAATCTAGCTTCAGCCTTGAGCATTCTTGCTCAATGTTGCCTTCAAGATAATGCTTGATTCTCTGTCCATTGACAATGAACTTCTTATCAGAATCAATATCTTGAAGCTCCACATAACCATATGGTGATACACTTGTAATCACGTATGGTCCCCTCCACCGGGATTTTAGTTTCCCGGGAAATAGCCTGAGTCTAGAGTTAAACAACAGAACCTTCTGTGCTGGTTCAAAGATTCTAGATGACAGCTTTCTGTCATGCCA
>NC_029787.2:29048884-29069138 GCF_000816755.2 Arachis ipaensis
GTCTGTACATCTCTTAAAGAGATAGGGTTCATCCCACACGTAGTACTTTGCATCAGTAATTAATTTTTTCTTTTGTATCCTGTTGTACTCCTTGGGTATGAACCTTGCAGCTTTATAGTTTGCAATATCGGCAAACCATGGTGCTTCCTGAATGGCGAATAAATGCTCATCAGGAAACGTTTCAGAGATCTCAAGAGAAGGGAGGGGCGTCCCTTCCACTGGCTCTATCCGGGACAGATGATCAGCCACTTGGTTCTCTGTCCCTTTTCTGTCTCTTATTTCTATATCAAACTCTTGCAGAAGCAATACCCATCTGATGAGCCTGGGTTTTGAATCCTGCTTTGTGAGTAGATATTTAAGAGCAGCATGGTCAGTATACACAATCACTTTTGATCCTACTAAGTATGATCTGAACTTGTCAATGGCGTAAACCACTGCAAGTAATTCTTTTTCTGTGAAAAGTATGGACTATTATATATTTCTGAAAAGCCCTGGATGTCTACTTTCCAACGCAATTAGAAGCATGCCATTTTGAGTTCTGTAGCTCCAGAAAATCCACTTTGAGTGCAGGGAGGTTAGAATCCAACAACATCAGCAGTCCTTTTTCAGCCTGAATCAGATTTTTGCTCAGCTCCTTCAATTTCAGCCAGAAAAATACCTGAAATTACAGAAAAACACACAACTCATAGTAAAGTCCAGAAATATGAATTTTTCATAAAAACTAATGGAAATAAACTAAAAACTAACTAGAACATACTCAAAACTATATGAAATTAACCCCAAAAAGCGTATAAAATATCCGCTCATCAATATGATAAGTTGGAAAAGATTTGGAAAGGAATTGAAAAGATAAATGAGCTTTTGAAAAAGATTTGAAGAGGATTTGAAAGAAAATTGAAAAGGGATTTAGAAGATTATTAAATTTTTCAAAATTGAGTGTGAGTGATGAAAATTTGTAACATGTTTATGCAGAAAATTATGAATTAAAACATGAAAGTTTGAAAAAAATTTGAAGTGGAAACAAAATCTCCTCCCCCTACCCTTTCTGGCGTTAAACGCCCAGAATGGTATCCATTCTGGCGTTTAACGCCCATATGTTGGCCATTGTGGGCGTTTAACGCCCAACTAGGTACCCTGGCTGGCGTTAAACGCCAGAAATCCTTTATCACTGGGCGTTTTTCTAAACGCCCAGGATGCTGCAACTCTGGCGTTGAACGCCAAGAATGGTATCTTTACTGGCGTTTAACGCCCAAAATACCCCTTACTGGTGTTTTTGTGCCAGTGAGCTCCTTTTTTCTGCTTTATGCTCTGAATCCTTCAGTAACTCTGTGAACTTCTGCAATTGATAATTAACTTTGAAGATAATTTATATCAAACTCCTATAATTATTATTTAAATAACAAATAAACTCTGCTACTGGCTGGGTTACCTCCCAGCAAGCGCTTCTTTATTGTCTTTAGCTGGACTTTACTGAGCTTTAATCTAGTCTCAATTTTGAGCATTCTTGCTCAACATTGCTTTCAAGATAATGCTTGACTCTCTGTCCATTAACAATGAATTTTTTATCAGAGTCAATATCTTGAAGCTCTACATATCCATATGGTGATACACTTGTAATCACATATGGTCCCCTCCACCGGGATTTTAATTTCCCAGGGAATAATCTGAGCCTAGAGTTAAACAGCAGAACCTTCTATCCTGGCTCAAAGACTCTGGATGATAGTTTCTTGTCATGCCACCTTTTTGCTTTCTCTTTGTAAATTTTTGTATTTTCGAAAGCATTGAGTCTGAATTCCTCTAGCTCATTCAATTGGAGCAATCTTTTCTCTCCAACTAACTTGGCATCAAGTTTTAGGAATCTGGTGGTCCAGTAGGCCTTGTGTTCTAGTTCCACTGGCAGGTGACAGGCTTTTCCATACACAAGCTGGTTTAGAGAGGTCCCTATAGGAGTTTTGAATGCAGTTCTGTATGCCCATAGAGCATCATCCAGACTCCTTGCCCAATCCTTTCTACGGGTACTTACAGTCCATTCCAGGATTCGTTTTAGTTCTCTATTTGAGACTTCAGCCTGCCCATTTGTCTGTGAATGATATGGAGTTGCCACTTTGTGGCTAATTCCATATCGGATTAGAGCAGAGTCAAGCTGTTTATTGCAGAAATGAGTCCCTCCATCACTGATTAGTATTCTAGGGACACCAAATCTGCTGAAGATATGCTTCTGGAGGAGCTTCAGCACTGTCTTAGTATCATTAGTGGGTGTGGCAATTGCCTCTACCTATTTAGATACATAGTCTACTGCCACTAGAATGTAAATGTTTGAGTATGATGGTGGAAAAGGCCCCATGAAGTCAATACCCTATACATCAAATAATTCAATCTCTAAGATCCCTTGCTGAGGCATGGCGTAACCATGAGGCAGATTACCAGCTCTCTGGCAACTGTCACAGTTACGTACAAACTCTCGGGAGTCTCTATAGAGAGTAGGCCAGTAGAAGCCACATTGGAGGACCTTAGTAGCTGTTCGCTCACCTCCGAAATGTCCTCCATATTGTGATCCATGGCAGTGCCATAGGATCTTCTGTGCCTCTTCTCTAGGCACGCATCTGCGGATCATTCCGTCTGCACATCTCTTAAAAAGATATGGTTCATCCCACAAGTAATACTTTGCATCAGAAATTAATTTTTTCGTTTGCTGTCTACTGTACTCTTTGGGTATGAATCTCACAGCTTTGTAGTTTGCAATGTCTGCAAACCATGGTACTTCCTGAATGGCAAAGAGTTGCTCATCCGGAAAGGTCTCAGAGATCTCAGTAGGAGGAAGGGACGCCCCCGCTACTGTTTCTATACGGAACAGGTGATCAGCTACCTAGTTCTCTATCCCTTTTCTGTCTCTTATTTCTATATCAAACTCTTGCAGAAGAAACACCCATCTTATGAGCCTGGGTTTTGAATCCTGCTTTGTTAGTAGATATTTAAGAGTAGCATGGTCAGTGTACACAATCACTTTTAATCCTACTAAATAGGATCTAAACTTGTCAATGGCATAAACCACTGCAAGCAGCTCTTTTTCTGTGGTAGTGTAGTTCTTCTGTGCGTCATTTAGAACACGGATGGCATAGTAAATGACGTGCAAAGCTTGTTATGCCTTTGTCCTAATACTGCACCAATAGCATGGTCACTGGTATCACACATTAATTCGAATGGTAATGTCCAGTCTGGTGCAGAAATGACAGGTGTTATGACCAGCTTAGCCTTCAGAATCTCGAAGGCCTGCAAACACTCTGTGTCAAAGACAAATGGTGTATCAACAGCTAGCAGATTACTTAGAGGTTTTGTGATTTTTGAAAAATCCTTTATAAACCTCCTGTAGAATCCTGCATGTCCCAGAAAGCTTCTGATTGCCTTAACATTGGCAGGTGGTGGTAATTTTTCAATTACCTCTACCTTAGCTTGATCCACCTCTATTCCTTTGTTCAAAATTTTATGCCCAAGGATAATTCCTTCAGTCACCATAAAGTGACATTTTTCCCAGTTTAAAACCAGGTTAGTCTCTTGGCACCTTTTCAGAACAAGTGCTAGATGATCAAGACAGGAGCGGAATGAGTCTCAAAATACTGAGAAGTCATCCATGAAAACTTCCAGAAATTTTTCTACCATATCAGAGAAAATAGAGAGCATGCATCTCTGAAAGGTTGCAGGTGCATTGCACAGACCAAAAGGCATCCTTCTGTATGCGAATACTCTAGATGGACATGTGAATACTATTTTCTCTTGATCCTGAGGATCTACTGCAATTTGGTTATAACCTGAATAGCCATCCAAAAAGCAGTAATAGTCATGACCTGCTAGTTTCTCTAGCATCTGGTCTATGAATGGTAAAGGAAAATGATCTTTTATGGTGGCTGTATTGAGCCTTCTGTAGTCAATACACATACACCATCCTGTAACTGTTCTTGTAGGAACCAATTCATTTTTTTCATTATGAATCATTGTCATACCTCCCTTCTTTGGGACGACTTAGACAAGGCTCACCCAGGGGCTATCAGAAATAAGATAAATAATCCTAGCCTCTAGTAATTTAGTAACCTTTTTCTGCACCACTTCCTTCATGGCCGGATTTAACCGCCTCTGTGGTTGAACCACTGGTTTAGCATCATCCTCCAATAGGATCTTGTGCATACATCTGGCGGGGCTAATGCCCTTAAGGTCACTTATGGACCACTCAAGAGCTGTCTTGTGTGTTCTTAGCACCTGAAGTAGTGCTTTCTCTTCCTGTGGCTCTAAGGCAGAGCTTATGATCACAGGAAAAGTGTTATCCTCTCCCAGAAATGCATATTTCAGGGATGGTGGTAGTGGTTTGAGCTCGGGTTTAGGAGGCTTATCCTCTTCTTGAAGAGTTTTCAGAGGCTTTTCTGTTTCCTCTGGTTCCTCCAGATCAGGATGAACATCTTTAAAGATATCCTCTAGCTCTGATTCG
This sequence comes from Arachis ipaensis, assembly GCF_000816755.2. Taxonomy (NCBI): domain Eukaryota; kingdom Viridiplantae; phylum Streptophyta; class Magnoliopsida; order Fabales; family Fabaceae; genus Arachis; species Arachis ipaensis. The sequence goes on from NC_029787.2 coordinate 29,053,362, forward strand.
AGACTCTCAGTCATATTGATCTCTTCCACCAAGGAGTCAATAATATCAGCGCTCATGCAGTCATTTGATGTGTCTGGATGCTGCATAGCTTTGACAGCATTTAACTTGAACTCATCCTCATTGACTCTCAGGGTCACTTCCCTTTTTTGTACATCAATGAGGGTTCGTCTAGTTGCTAGGAAGGGTCTTCCTAGAATGAGAGTTGCACTCTTGTGCTCCTCCATTTCCAGTACTACAAAGTCAGTGGGAAAGGCAAATGGCCCAACCTTGACAATCATGTCCTCAATTATGCCTGATGGATATTTAATGGAGCCATCAGCAAGTTGGAGGCATATTCGGGTTGGTTTGACTTCTTCAGTCAAGCCAAGTTTTCTGATAGTGGATGCAGGTATTAGGTTGATACTTGCTCCAAGGTCACATAGAGCTGTCTTGGTACAAGCACCCTCTAATGTGCATGGTATCATAAAGCTTCCGGGATCTTTAAGCTTCTCTGGTAAGCTTTTCAGAATGACTGCACTGCATTCTTCAGTGAGAAAAACTTTTTCAGTTTCTGTCCAATCCTTCTTATGACTTAAGATCTCTTTCATGAACTTAGCATAAGAGGGTATTTGCTCAAGTGCCTCTGCAAACGGGATCTTTATTTCAAGAGTCCTGAGATAGTTTGCAAAGCAGGCAAATTATTTATCCTGTTCCGCTTGGCGGAGTTTCTGAGGATAAGGCATCTTGGCTTTGTATTCCTCAACCTTAGTTACTGTAGGTTTATTTCCTACAGATGTGGTTAGAGAAGCCTTCTTAGGAGGGTTACAATCAGCACTTGCAGGTGTCTGATCCCTCGTTGGCGTTTGAACGCCAGAACTGGGCATGGAATGGGCGTTTAACGCCAGTTTTCACCCATTTCTGGCATTTGAACGCCAGTAGTGGGCATCCACCGGGCGTTTGACACCAATTTTTCACCATTTTCTGGCGTTTGAACGCCAAAAGTATTCCTCTCTGGGCTCTTAATGTCCTCAGAGGGATTTTGAGCAGTGGTTTGGTCATCCTCTGTCAGTTATTCCTTTCTTGGCTTTCTGCTACCTTGAGCTGAATTATTCAATGTCTTCCCACTCATTAATTGAACAGCTTGGCATTCTTCTGTTATCTGTTTAGATAGCTGCTGTCTTGCCTGATCCAATTGTGCTTCTATATTCTGGTTAGCATTTTTAGTGTCTTGGAACATCTCCTTGAATTCTGTGAACTGTTCTGTTATAATAAGCAATTGCTGATTGAGTTCAGCAACTTGTTCTTGAGGACTAAGTTCAGTGGATACTGCTTTAGCCTCTTCTTTCGGGGAGGACTCACTGCTTAAGTACAGATGCTGATTTCTAGCAACTGTATCAATGAGCTCTTGAGCCTCTTCAATTGTCTTTCTCATGTGTATAGATCCACCAGCTGAGTGATCTAGAGATATTTGAGCCTTTTCTGTAAGTCCGTAGTAGAAGATGTTTAACTGCACCCACTCTGAAAATATTTTAGAGGGGCATTTCCTTAGCATCCCTCTGTACCTCTCCCAGGCATTGTAAAGGGATTCGTCATCCTCTTGTTTAAAGCCTTGGATGTCCAGCCTTAGCTGTGTCATCCTTTTTGGAAGGAAATATTGATTCAGGAATTTGTCTGATAACTGTTTCCATGTTCTTATGCTTGCTGTGGGTTGGTTATTTAACCACCTCTTAGCTTGATCTTTTACAGCAAATGGAAACAGTAATAATCTGTAGACATCCTAATCTACTTCTTTGTCACGTACTGGGTCAACAGTTTGCAAGAACTGTGCCAGAAACTCAGTAGGTTCTTCCTGTGGGAGACCGAAATACTGGCAAATTTGCTGCACCATGACAATGAGCTGAGGATTTAGCTCAAAACTGCTTACTTTGATGGGAGGTATATAGATACTACTCCCATATGCAGCAGTAATGGGGTTAGCGTATGACCCCAGAGTCCTTCTGGACTGTTCATTTCCGCTTAGGTCCATGATGAAGAAAAGAGAATTGATATGAATTGCAAATAAATTATATTTTTATTTTATTTAATTTAGTTAAAAACAACCGAAAAAAATAAAAAAATAAAGTAGAATAATTGGAAATTAAAATAAAAGTCCGAAAACTAAAATAATTGAGAGAATTTGAAAAATTTTGGATATGATTTTTGAAAAAGATTTTTGAATTTTGAAATTTCAAAACTAAGATAAGATAGAATAAAAATTTTAAAATAAAAATCTGAATTTTTAAATAAAATTTTCGAAATCTCAATTAAATAAATATGGAAGATATTTTTTAATTTAATGAGGAAAGAGAAAAACAATAAAATGACACCAAACTTAGAATTTTTAGATCAAAACAAGGAAAACAAACAGGAAAACTTTGAATATCAGGATGAACACCAAAAGCAACTTTTGAAAAATTTTTAAGAAAACTAAAACATAAAGGATACCAAACTTAAAAATTTTTATACCTTGAACACTAACAATTCGAAAAAATGAAAGAAAAATAAACTTAAGCGATTGACACCAAACTTAAAATATAAAACTAAACTCAAACGGAAGACTCTAAACCAAAAAATTTTTTTTTCCTAATCTAAGCAACAAAATAAACCGTCAGTTGTCCAAACTCAAAAAATCCCCGGCAACGGCACCAAAAACTTGGTGCACGAAATTGTAAATCACACTTTTCACAACTCGTACCACTAACCAGCAAGTGCACTGGGTCGTCCAAGTAATACCTTACATGAGTAAGGGTCGATCCCACGGAGATTGTCGGCTTGAATGCAAGCTAGGGTTATCTTGTAACTCTTAGTCAGGAAATTAGTAATAAAAATGGTTGGGTTTATAAAGAGTAAATAACATAAAATAAATAATACTTGTTATGTAGTAATGGAGAACAGGTTGAGGTTTTGGAGATGCTCTGTCTTCTGAATCTCTGCTTTCCTACGGTCTTCTTCTTCACGCACGCGAGGCTCCTTCCATGGCAAGCTATATGTTGGTGGATCACCGTTGTCAATGGCTACCATCCGTCCTCTCAGTGAAAATGGTCCAAATGTGCTGTCACCGCACGGCTAATCATCTGTCGGTTCTCACTCATGTTGGAGTAGGATCCATTGATCCTTTTACGTCTGTCACTACGCCCAACACTCGCGAGTTTGAAGCTCGTCACAGTCATCCCATCCCAGATCCTACTCGGAATACCACAGACAATGTTTAGACTTTCTGGATCTCAAGAATGCTACCAATTGATTCTAGCATATACCACGAAGACTCTTATCTCACGGATTTGAATGCTCTGTTGTCAGGAGAGGCAATCAAACTCGTGAACCAGGAACCAAAGAGATACACACTCAATCTAAGGTAGAACGGAAGTGGTCGTCAGGCACGTGTTCATAGTTGAGAATGGTGATGAGTGTCACGGATCATCACATTCATCATGTTGAAGTGCAAGTGAATATCTTAGAATAGAAACAAGCGTGATTGAATGGAAAACAGTAGTAATTGCATTAATCCACCGAGACACAGCAGAGCTCCTCATCCCCAACCATGGGATTTAGAGACTCATGCCGTAGAAAATATAAGTTCTAATGTAAAATGTCATGAGGTACCAAATGAATCTCTAAAAGTGGTTTTTATACTAAACTAGTGATCTAGGGTTACAGAAAATGAGTAAGCTAAGATAGATAGTGTAGAAATCCACTTCCGGGGCCCACTTGGTGTGTGTTTGGGCTGAGCACTGAAGCTTCCACGTGCATAGGCTATTCCTGGCATTGAACTCCAGCTTTTATGCCAGTTTGGGCATTTAACTCCAGCTTTTATGCCAGTTCTGGCATTTAACGCCAGAAAAGGGTAGAAAGTTGGCGTTTAGACGGCAGTTTGCGTTATCAAAACTCAGACAAAGTATGGACTATTATATATTTCTGGAAAGCCCAAGGTGTCTACTTTCCAACACAATTGAGAGCATGCCAATTGGGCGTCTCTAGCTCTAGAAAATCCATTTTGAGTGCAGGGAGGTCAGAATCCAACAGCATCTGCAGTCCTTTTTCAGCCTCTGAATAATATTTTTGCTCAGGTCCCTCAATTTCAGCCAGAAAATACCTGAAATCACAGAAAAATATACAAACTCATAGTAAAGTCCAGAAATGTCAATTTTACTTAAAAACTAATAAAAATACTCTAAAAACTAGCTAGATCCTACTAAAATTACCTAAAAACAATGCCAAAAAGCGTATAAATTATCCGCTCATCATCCACCATATCTGAGTAACTCATGTCCTCTCATTAAGTTGACTCATGGCTTCTCACTGTAGCCAAAGATGAAGCTCTAAGCAATCCACTCCCCTTCGCTCGCCACAGACAAGGTCGGATCTTCTGGATCAGAGAGTGCTGCTTTTCTGACTCTAGCCTTAGCGCTACAGAGACCTCAGTAACCCACGGTCAATGGGATTTCATGTCACGTATCCAAAGTTGCCCAGGTACGCTCTTGGAATCCGCAATGCATTCTCTAGCTTTAGTTCAATGCTATCCGGGTCAAGACTCGCACGGAACCCATGTAGAACAAGGATGAATGTCATGGTTCACCCCGATTCATTAAGTAGGGGTGTACATAGCCCGGCCCGGCCCGACCCCGAACACTTTAGGGGCTAACTTAGTGTGATTTTATCGAGCCTAGGACCGGGTAAGGGTCTCAAAAATAGACCCGATCATTATTTCGGGTTGGGTCCGGGCCATAGCTCGGATCACCCGAACTCGGCCCGGTGGCCCGATCATCATACACAATTAATATTTTGTGTTATTAGTGATGGATGATGGCTTTTCTTATGTGGAATTTAAATATTGTAAGCCTTAATATTTTGTATTATTAGTCATTATAAGATTATAAGTTAATGTTTTATGTTTAAAATGGATAAAACTTTAGACTAATGCATAATATTGTGTTATTTGTATTGATTTAAATATTTGGTGTTATTAGACAATATTAGTATTGATTATGGTTATGCTTTAATTTTAGAGAAGGGTTGGTTCTAATTATATTTTTTTAAGTGAATTTTACTATGTGAATTGTGAAATAATGGTTGGAGATTAGGTGATTTTTACATGCTAAGGACCCGGTTTTCACCCGGTTTTTATCCGGTTTTCACCCGGCCCGAAGGTGCGTAGGTTTCATCGAGTCTAGAATCGGGTTAGGGTCTAAAAATTAGGCCCGGTCTATATTTCGGGTCGGATCTGGGTTAAGCCAAACCCGGTGTGGCCCGGCCCATGTACACCCCTATCATTAAGATTGAAGAACGAGAACGCATAAGAGAATAGAATCAGACATATTGAAATAGAAACAGTAATATTATTAATCCATGAGAATCACGAGAGCTCCTAACCCTAACTTAGGAGGTTTAGTTGCTCATAGCTTACAGAAAATAGTAGTGAAAGGTTCGAATAAGCCAAAGATCTCTAACAAGGGTGATCTTTGTTCTATTTATACTATTCTAATGACTAAGGATTACAGAAATAAGATAGACTGGAATCTTAGTGCAAAAATTTACTTCTTGGGCCCACTTGGGGAGTGTCTGGGCTGAGCTTGGGGTGACTCCATGTGCTGGGACTCCTCTTGGGGCGTTGGACGCCAGGCTTGCTCTTTTTTGGGGCTTCCAAACGCCAGGTAGAGGGTCAGATGGGCGTTCAACGCCCGTTTTGGGCCATCATTTTGGAAGATAAGTATGGACTATTAACATTGGTGGAAAGCACTGGAAGTTAGATTTTCAATACCGTTAAGAGCGCGTCAATTGGACCTCTGTAGCTCCAGAAATGCTCGTTTGAATGCACGGAGGTCAGAATCTGACAACATCTGCAGCCCTTTTCTCTGTCTCTGAATCAGGCTTTTCCAAAAGTGATTTTTGCATAAAAACCTACTAAAATTTGATAAAACTTAACAAAACATAACTAAAAACTCTATGAAAATAATGCCAAAAAGCGTATAAAATATCCGCTTATCAGAACACCAAACTTAAACTATTGCTTATCAGAATCCGGATGATATTATTGATTTTTTTAGTTTAGCTTTTCTTGATTCATGAACACAGCTTCTTTTTTAGCCTGGCCGTGACCCTAAGCGCTTTGTTTTCTAGTATTACCACCGGATACATACACGCCATAGACACTTAACTGGGGGAACCCTTGGATTCGACTTTAGCTTTGCTTAAAGGCCCAGACAGTAGTGTCCAGAGTTCTTAGGCACACTCTTTTGCTTTTGGGATCACGACTTTAACTGCTCAGTCTCAAGCTTTTTACTTGACACCTTCACACCACAAGCACTTAGTTAGGGGAAGCAGTTCATTTGAACTTTTTAGGCAAAGATTTTGTTTCTTTAGACCCTCCTAATCATTGATGCTCAAAGCCTTGGATCCTAGCTCTCCTTTTCCTTCCTTTTGAGCATTTTTGGATTTTGCTTTTGCTTTTTCTTTTCTTTTTTTTGTTTTCTTTTCTCTCTCTCTCTCTCTCTCTCTCTCTTTTTCACTGCTTTTTCTTGTTTCAAGAATCAATTTTTTTTTTGGATTTTTCAAATCACCAATAATACTTCTCCTTTTTATCATTCTTTCAAGAGCCAACACACTTTACTCCAATGTCAAATACGCACTGTTAATTCATGCATTCAGAAAGTAAAAGCAAGGCCACCACATCAAATAATTGGACAATTCTTATTATATAACTCGAAATTATGTATCTCATTTTTCTCTTTTTCAAATAGATTTTTCTTTTAAGCATGGTGAGAAATATAGACCAAACGTAAGTTTGGTGTCATATGTACACTATCCACAAAGGAGGAAGGACGCAAAAGGAAGATGCCTAGGGGCTGGAAAAACAAAAATATCCCTACTAAGGGCTTTTCACCATGGAAGAGGGAAGTGGAAAAAAGGGACACCAGCATATTGCTGCAAGCCCAACCCTACCTTATACAGTGGACAAGATCCTGTCTTTTGAGTGTCTCATGCTAATCCATGAGAGCACAGGAAGGACGCTCCCAGTAAGGAGTGAGGATTTATTCCTCTATGACTATCTTTCTCCTTGAAAGGAGTTGTCCGTCAAGATAATGACATTAAAGAAGCGCTTGTTGGGAGGTAACCCAACCTTAATTAATTATTTATTTCCTTTTATTTTGTTTTGTTTTTCTTTTAGGGTCATGATCATATGCAGTTTGGTATTGTTTGTTGGGAGGTAACCCAACCTTAATTCATATTTTCTCAAGAACGAGCAAAACTATTAAGTTTGGTATTGCAAAAGCTTTGCTTTTTGACTTCTACCACTCCTAAGTATGGCACCAAAGACTAGTAAAACCTCAAGAAAGAGGAAGGGAATGGCATTTGCCCCCACAAGAAGAGGATGGAGCAAACTAGAAAGCATGCACATGAGCCTGTGCAGCCACCTCAACAAAGGCAAATGAGTGACATTTAAGAGATCAAGCATCACATTGGATCCTCAAGGAGGAGCACTAGCCGCCATAATTAAAGGTGGACTCGTTTTCTTTTACTTCCTTTCCTTTTCTGTTTTCTGTTATATTGTTTGTTTTCCTGTTCTAGTTGCATGATCATTTGCATTGATATCTTAAATTTGGAAAATATTCTATATATCTCTCACTTTACTTAAAAGAAAATTTTTATTTGAAAAGAATTGAGAGATGCATGAATTTCAAGTTTAAAATAAGAGTAGTTTAATTATGTTGAGTGATAAACCCCAATTTTGTGGTTTATATTGTGTAGAATTTGAGGGGATTTGTCAATATTTTCCACACTTATTCACAAGAATTGCATGGTTTTGTGTTCTCTTCTTAATATTGCTTCATGATGGAAAACATGCTTCTTTTGCCTTAAAATTGCCATATTTTGATCCTCTTTTATTACCATTCGATGTCGTGATGTGTTTGTTGAGTGATTTCAGAGTTTATAGGGCAAGAATGGCCTAGAAGAGAGAAAGAAAGCATGCAAAGTGGAAGGAACATGAAGAATTTGATATTGGAGAATTCAGCATCGACGCGCACGCGCACCTCACGCGCACGCGTGGGTGCAGAAAGTTGGGAATGGCGCGCGAAGATTGGTGCCCGAAGATTGGCACATCCGCGTGGATTAGCGAAATCTCCATCGACGCGCACGCGTGCTGGACGTGCACGCGTGGATCGCGAAATTCAAGCGACGCGCACACGTGCATGACGCGTACGCGTGACAAGCTGCACGTGACCTCATTAAAAGAAATCGTGCCTGGCGATTTCTGAGGCTTAACAGGCCCAAATTCAAGTTTGTTCTACATGGAAAAGACCCAAGAATTCTAGGGAAAAAGGGGGGATCATTCATTACACACTTAGACACAATTTTAGCTATTTTTTTGGTTTTTGTTCTTCTAGAGAGAGAAACCCTTATTCCTCTCTAGATCTAGTTTTATTTGATCTTTCCTTGTTGAATTCTAAATTGGATCTTGTTGATTTCTAGTTCTGATTACTTAATTTGAATTCCTTAGTATAATTTTGTTTAGATCTTGTGTTAGATTTATATTTTCTTGTCAATTGTCATTTTCTACTCATTTTGTGAATCTTGTGGATCTTGAATTGTTAATGTTACATTGATGATTTTCATGATTAATTGTGTTGTTTGAGTGATTTTCCATTGATAATTGTTAGTGGGTACCTTTTAATTTCAATTTAATTGCATTTTGAATATGTCTTTTAGTAATGCTTACCATGTGTTTGATTAAATGTTTCCTTTTATTATGGAGTAGTTTTCCTTACTCTTAGCCTAGGCTAAGGGAATTGGGTAAACTTGAGTCATTGGGTCTAATAGAATTGATTATTTGAAAACCCTTAGTAGTCAATTTGATAACCATTGACACTAGCCTACTACTAAGTCAATTGGTAGCTAGGTTGGACCTTATGGATTGATGTTGACCAAGCCATTTAATATCCTTCAAGTATAGAAGTAAACTTAATGAGTTTGGTTCCTCATAATTGTCAAGATATGGTTATTAGACAAGGATAGTGATCCCAATTCCTATACCTAGCCAAGAGTTGCTTTTAGTATTCATATTTGAAAACCAAAAATTTCAATTGCTTAATTCTAGTTATAATTACTTGTTTAGTTTTAGAGTAGAATTATATTGGAAGTTCTCTTATTAGTTTAGATTTGCTTACACCTTGCTTAGTTACTTGAATTAGTTTCTTGAAGTTTAAGATTTCTTGCTTGATTAAGCCTCTTAGTTTAATTTCTTGCTCATGACTTGCAACCCCGGAATTCTAACCAATGTTGATGCACATGTTTGCCCATTCCTTGTGAGATGACCCGAGGTTTGAATACTTCGGTTACTTTTATTGGGGTTGAACTTGTGACAACAAATTCCTTAAAATTTGAATTGAGGATTATTTGTCAGTTAAGGGCTATACTGGCAACACGAATATTTTGTGAAATTCTTTACCGACAATAGTCCGACCGTCAAATTTTTGGCGTCTTTGCCGGGGAATGGTTGCAACGTATGCCTTGATATTGGATATGTGAATATGTGAATAGTGTAGATAGTTTACTTGCTTTCAATACTTAGTTGTAGTTTAGATTTCTTTTGTACATGTGCTATGACTCCCAAGTTTGATGACTCAGTCTCAATCGAATTCTAGCTTAGCCGAGTTTGACCTTGAGATTGAAAGAACTTTATTACACACTCAGCAAGCTAGACGACGGCTGAACTATACGGCTAGTACTTCGGCCTCTCTTGAGGAGCATACCGAATCACTAGACGGTACAGAGAGTGACTTGGAGTCCGCTACTTCATATTCTTCTATTGGCACCATTAATACATCTTTGTATCCCACAGGTGAACCATACATGGCGGAGCCACGCCGGATCACTTTGCATGAACAAGGGGCTCCGGATATCATACTTCAACCTTTGCAAGCAAGGTATCCCAACCTTGATCCAAACTTTGAGTTGAAGAATAGCTTGATAAATCTACTTCCCAAGTATCATGGGCTGCCGGGTCAAGACCCCATCCGACATCTAAGAGATTTTCAAGTTACTTGTTCTACGGCTCGAAGGCATGGAGCCAATGAGGTGGCTATTATGGTTTTTTCCTTTCCCTTCTCTCTTGAGGGGTAAGCAAAAAATGGTTTTATTCGCAACCGGATGAGATTGTGACCAATTGGGATTTCTTGAGAAGAGAGTTTCTAAACAAGTTTTTTCTGTCGGAGAAGACCGACTACATCCGGAAGGAGATCTCGGGTATAATGCAAAAGGACCAAGAGAGTTTGTATGAGTATTGGACTCAGTTCAAGAGGCTATTGGAATCTTGTCCACACCATGGATTATACACTCACTTGCTCATTAGTTACTTCACCGGTGGTCTTTGTGCGGAAGATCGAAGATTGCTCACCGCTTCTTGTGGTGGTTCCCTTTCCAAAAACAAGATGGCGGGAGAAGCTTGGAGCTTGATAAATGATGTTGCCAAGGCTACACAACATGTAAGGGTAAAAAGCAACCCCCTCAAGGGTGTGGTAGAAGCACCACCTTCTGAAGCAAGCTTAACTAAGGTGCTTGGGGATATGACCACCATCCTTACGGAGATGCATAAAGAGCAAAAGGCATTCTATTCCATCCAAGCCATCCAAGCCCCAGCCCAAGTTTCTCAACTTGAAGGCCCTCCTAGAATTTGTGGTTTGTGCTCTAGCACCACACATTACACCGATCAATGTCACCAAATTCAAGAGGAGTACACCCTTGTCGTGGCCAATGTGAACTACAACAACCGTCCACCCTACCCCTCTCAAGGCCAAAATAACTACTCTCATGGCAATAATCACAATCAAGGATGGAGGGATATACACAAGGGAGAAATCAAAATCAAAGATGGAACAACTTTTCTTCTCACTACAACAACAATCACCAATTCTCATCCCAATACCACCATAACAACAACCACCAAGCCAACCAAAATCATCACAACCAAAACCAAAACAACTACGCCAAGTACCAAGCACCACATCAAAGGTAACACTCCAACCAAGCCTCTTCATCTTCCACCAACCAAGTTGATGAGTTTAGAGCTACAATGAAGAAACAAGAGGAGAATAACAAGGCTCAATTCAATACATTGAGTGCACAATATGGTAGCATGAGTGCTCAATTAGCCAATCTCACCGACATGATTTCAAGGTTGTCTATGTCCTCCTCAAACAATAACACCAACCAACCCTCAAGCTCTTCTAATCTTCCATCCTAACCCCTTCCAAATCCAAAGGGCGGTCTCAACGCCATCACTCTATGGTCGGGAACTACATTGGAAGAGATACCTCCTAGGGTCATGGAAGACATTCATGAGGAAGAAGTGGTTGTTGAAGCTCCACATGAAGAAGAGGAGGTGGACAAGAGGCATGAGGAAGAAGAAGAAAGCCTTAAGGAATCCAAAAGAAAAGCTATAGTGGACGAATCCATCCTTATCCCATTCCCCTCCATGGTGAAGAAAGCAAAGAAGACTCCGGAGTTTGATTTAAATATGCTTCAAGTGTTCAAGAAGGTCGAGGTAACGATACCACTTCTTGATGCTATTCAACAAATTCCAAAATATGCAAAATTTTTGAAGGACTTGTGTACACACAAGGATAGGATAGAAGAGTTGGATACATTACCCTTGGATAGTTCAATTTCTTCCTTAATGAAGCCTATTCCAGAAAAAATGTGGTGACCCTGGACCGTGTTTGGCGTCTTGTCATATTGGTGGGTGTACTTTTCATGATTGTATGTGTGATCTAGGGGCTTGCGTAAGCATCACACCACTTTCTATCTTTGTGCAGTTGAACTTAGCTCCATTAAAGAAGTCGGTGGTGAAATTTGCCTTAGCTGATAAAAGTGTGATCACTATGATGGGAATAGCAGAAGATGTACTTGTGGCGATCAAGGATTTGGTATTTCCAGTTGACTTTTACATCCTTGAAATGCCCCCAACAAAAAATAGAAGCACCTCCTCCGTTCTACTTAGTAGACCCTTCCTAAAGACCTCTAAATTCAAGCTAGATGCCTTCACCGGCACATATTCTTTTGCGGTCGGAGACAAGACTATCAGGTTCAATTTGGAAGAAGCCATGAAACACCCTCCCAAAGAGCATTCCGTTCTCCGATGTGATGTAATCGATGAGGTGGTAGCGGAGGTGCGAAGAGAAGACCACAACAAGTGGTGCTACCCTTGTTGAAGAGACAGATGACCAAGAGGGTGAACAAGAGAAAGTTGTTGAGAATGAACTCCAGGAGCTTGATGAAAAGGAACCTCAACTTGAGGCAAAGAGTGAACTGAAGCCTCTTCCATCTCATTTGAAGTATGCTTTCTTAGAGGACAACCAAATGTTTTCAGCCATTATTGCTAGTGATCTTTCTAGTGAAAAAGAAGGAAAGCTCCTAGATGTTCTAAGAAAGTACAAGAGAGCAATTGGTTGGAGCCTGGCCGATATTGTGGGGATTGACCCCCGCAAGTGCATGCATCGTATCTTTCTCCAAGAGGGAGCTCGGCCAGTTAGGCAACCGCAAAGAAGGCTCAACCCCACCATCCTTGACGTGGTGAAGAAGGATGTCACTAGGCTACTTGGTGCGGGTATCATATATCCGATTTCTGACAGTGAGTGGGTGAGCCTGGTCCAGGTTGTTCCCAAGAAATTAGGTATCACTACGGTTAAAAAGGATGATGGTGAAGTGGTCACCAAGAGAGTGCAAAACGCTTGGCGGGTGTGCATCGATTATAGAAGGTTGAATACCGCTACAAGAAAGGACCACTACCCTTTACCCTTTATTGATCAGATGTTAGACCGATTGGTGGGTAAATCCCATTATTGCTTTCTTGATGGCTTCACTGGTTACTTCCAGATTTACATTGCTCCTGAGGATCAGAAAAAGACAACATTCACTTGTCCCTTTGGCACCTTTGCTTACAAAAGGATGCCATTTGGGCTATGCAATGCACCTGCTACTTTTCAGCGGTGTATGACCAGTGTCTTTTCCGATCTGATAAAGAATTGTCTGGAAGTCTTTATGGATGACTTCAGTGTTTATGAAACTTCATTTGATAGTTGCTTGGAGAACTTGGCCAAAGTCTTAGCTAGATGTGTTGACACTAACCTTGTCTTAAATTTTGAAAAATGTCACTTCATGATGATACAAGGTATAGTGTTAGGACATGTAGTGTCTTATGAAGGCATTTCTGTAGACCCGGCCAAGGTCGATGTATCACCAATTTACCTCACCCCTCGTCTATGAGGGAGGTCCGTTCCTTTTTGGGGCATGCAGGATTTTACAGGCGCTTTATTAAGGATTTCAGCAAGATTGCTTTGCCATTGTCGCGCCTACTCCAAAAAGATGTGGACTTTGAGTTTGACAGTGTATGTGTGAGTGCGTTTGAGGAGTTCAGGAGAGTTATTACCACGGCACCGATTGTGCGAGGCCCCAACTGGATGCAGCCATTCGAGATAATGTGCGATGTGTTAAACCATGCTGTAAGTGCTGCACTTGCACAGTGCGATGGTAAACTCCCTTATATCATTGCTTATTCTTCAAAAACATTGGATGCGGCACAATCCAACTATACCATTACAGAAAAAGAACTCATAGCTATTGTTCATGCTTTAGATAAATTCTGATCTTATTTGCTAGGATCCAAGATAGTGGTATACACGGATCATGCAGCTTTGAAGTATTTGCTGACAAAGAATAAGTCAAAACCTAGGCTCATACGTTGGATCTTGCTCTTGCAAGAGTTTGACATTGAGATTAGGGATGGAAGCGGGTCTCAAAATTTGGTTGCGGATCATTTGAGCCGCCTTGAGAATCTGAAATATGACCCATTTCCGATTGATGACTCATTCTCATTGGATAGTTTGCATGCTGTGTCGGATAGCTTTCTTGGTTTGCACCAATAGCGAACTACTTGGTTGCTAAGATCTTCCCTCCTAACTTTTCTAAACACCAAAGGGACAAGTTGAGGAGTGATTCCAAATACTACATTTGGGATGACCCTCACTTGTGGAAGAGGGGAGTGGACCAAGTAATTCGAAGATGTGTCCCAGAATATGAAATCCAACCCATTTTTGAAGCTTGCCATTCGTCCGAGTGTGGCGGCCACTTTGACCCACAACGGACAGCTAAAAAGGTGTTGGATTGTGGATTCTGGTGGCCAACCTTATTCAAAGATGCTAATCGACTCTGTGTGTTGTGCCACCAATGTCAGAAGTCGGGAAATATGTCCCAAAGGGATGAAATACCTCAACAACCGATGTTGTTCTATGAGATCTTTGATGTATGGGGCATAGACTTTATGGGACCATTTTCCAACTCAAGTGGGTATCTCTATATTCTATTGGCGATTGACTACGTATCAAAGTGGGTAGAAGCGATACCTACCCGCCTTGATGACGCAAATACCGTGATTTCTTTTATTAGAAATAACATTGTATGCCGCTATGGGTCGCCACGAGCAATCGTGAGCGACCAAGGTTCCCACTTTTGCAACAGAAAAGTAGAGGCACTGCTTAAGCGCTATGGGGTATTGCACAAGGTTGCAATTGCTTATCACCCCCAAACCAACGGACAAGCAGAGGTGTCCAACCGGGAGATTAAGCGAATTTTGGAGAAAGTGGTGAATCCACAAAGGAAGGATTGGAGCTTCCGGTTGGGAGATGCACTATGGGCGTATAGGACGGCCTACAAGACTCTGTTGGGGATGAGTCCCTTCTGGATTGTCTATAGTAAGGCATGCCACCTTCCAGTGGAGATTGAGCATAAAGCCTATTGGGCGGTAAAGCAGTGTAACATGAATTTCACCAAGGCGGGTGTAGCCAGAAAATTGTAACTAGAGGAGCTTAAGTGTCTTAGGAACGAAGCATATGAGAATGCTCGAATCTACAAGGAAAAGACTAAGGCATTTCATGACCACCATATCCGGAAGAAGGATTTTCAAGAAGGTGATGAGGTTCTCATCTACAACTTGAGGCTTAGATTCATGTCTGGCAAGCTCCGTTCTAGATGGGAAGGACCATTCAAGGTGAAGGAGGTAAAGCCTAATGGAGTGGTGGAATTGTTTGACCCTAGAAGCGAGGCAACTTTCAAGGTGAATGGACATAGAGTGAAGAAGTACCATGGCTACAAATCTCCAAGGGAGCTAGAGGTGTTCCTGCTTACGGATGCACCCAGGGGAGAGCTTTCTACCCAAATCTGGAGTCCAGCGCCAGAAAAGGATCCAAAACCAGAGTTGAACGCCCAAACTGGTATAGAAACTGGCGTTCAACTCCACAAATGGCCTCTGCACGTGCAACACTCAGGCTCAGCCCAAATACACACCAAGTGGGCCCAGGAAGTGGATTTATGCATCAATTACTTACTCATGTAAACCCTAGTGACTAGTTTATTATAAATAGGACCTCTTACTATTGTATTAGGCATCTTTTGATCATCTTTGGATCTTTGGTCTCAGTTTTATTCCATTGTTCATCTTAGGAGACTATTGATCACGTTTTAGGGGGCTGGCCATCTCGGCCATGCCTGGACCTTCACTTATGTATTTTTAACGGTAGAGTTTCTACACTCCAAAGATTAAGGTGTGGAGCTCTGCTGTTCCTCAAAGATTAATGCAAAGTACTACTGTTTTCTATTCAATTCATCTTATTTCGCTTCTAAGATATCCATTCGCACCCAAGAACGTGATGAAGGTGATGATTATATGTGACACTCATCATCCTTCTCCCTTATGAACGCGTGCCTGAC
>NC_029787.2:29069327-29072300 GCF_000816755.2 Arachis ipaensis
AATTGAGGGACTTGAGCAGAAATCAGATTCAGAGGTTGAAAAAGGACTGTTGATGCTGTTGGATTCTGACCTCCCTGCACTAAAAGTGGATTTTCTGGAGCTACAGAACTCGAAATGGCGCGCTTCCAATTGCGTTGGAAAGTAGACATCTAGGGCTTTCCAGAAAGATCAGAGCACCAAGCTCTGGAGCCATTACCAGGATTTGTTCGAGCCTGGAGATCACAATTTCGTGCACCAAGTTTTTGGCGCCGTTGCCGGGGAGTGTTTGAGTTTTCGGCAAGCTTTTGGTCCGGTAACATCAGTGCCAGATTCCCTTTTGATCCGGCAACAGCACCAAGTTTTTGGCGCCGTTGCCGGGGATTGTTTGAGTTTGGACAACTGACTATTCATCTTGTTGCTCAGATTGGGTAACTTTCTTTCGTTTTCTTTTCAAAAAATTTTCAAAAATATTTCAAAACTTTTCTCATCTGTTTTCGAAAAAAAAGAAAATTGTTTTCAAAAATTTGATTCAAAATTTTTAAGAATGAATTCTAGTGTTTCATGAAGCATGTGAAGCCTGGCTGGCTGTAAAGCCATGTCTAAATTCGTTTGGACTGAGGCTTCCAACCATCACTTTTATACAACTGTAGGGTATGTCAGGCATGTCATATCTGAATTACACGCTGAAGCTTGGCTGGCCATTGGCCATGTCTAGTGTTTTGGACCGGAGCTTTCATTGAAAGCTTGGCTGGCTAGTGAGCCATGTCTAATTCCTGGACTGAAGCTTTAGACTAACATGGCAAGATTCCTGGAATTCATATTAAAAATTTTGGAAATCCTTATTTTTTCTTTTTCATACTATTTTCGAAAAAAATCCAAAAAAATTAGAAAATCATAAAAATAAAAAATATTTTGTGTTTCTTGTTTGAGTCTTGAGTCATATCATAAGTTTGGTGTCAATTGCATATGCATCTTGCATTTTTTCGAAAATATCATGCATTCATAGTGTTCTTCATGATCTTCAAGTTGTTCTTGGTAAGTCTTCTTGTTTGTTCTTGATGATTTTTTGTTTTGTGTCTTTACATGTTTATCATATGCATTCTTGAATTCTTAGTGTCTAAGCATTAAAGAATTCTAAGTTTGGTGTCTTGCATATTTTCTTTGCATTAAAAATTTTTCAAAAATGTGTTCTTGATGTTCATCATAATCTTCATAGTGTTCTTGGTGTTCATCTTGACCTTCATAGCATTCTTGCATGCATCACATGTTTTGATCTAAAAATTTCATGCATTGCATCATTTTAGTGTTTTTCTCTTGCATCATAAAAATTCAAAAATCAAAAAAATATCTTTCCATTTTTCTCTCATCAAATTCGAAAATTTGAGTTGACCTTTTCAAAAATTTTTAAAATCAAGTTGTTTCTTATGAGTCAAATCAAATTTTCAATTTGAAAGGGACTTGAGCAGAAATCAGATTCAAAGGTTGAAAAAGGACTGCTGATGCTGTTGGATTCTGACCTCCCTGCACTCAAAGTGAATTTTCTGGAGCTACAGAACTCGAAATGGCGCGCTTTCAATTGCGTTGGAAAGTAGACATCCAGGGCTTTCCAGCAATATATAATAGTCCATACTTGCAAAAAACTCCTAATTGCTTTGACATTACTTGGTGGAGGTAGTTTTTCAATGAGTTCCACTTTAGCTTTGTCCACCTCAATGCCTCTATTAGAGATTTTGTGGCCAAGGACTATTCCTTCTGTGACCATGAAATGACACTTTTCCCAGTTTAATACTAGGTTAGTCTCTTGGCACCTCTTAAGCACCAAGGCAAGGTGGTGTAGGCAGCTAGGAAAAGAATCTCCAAACACAGAAAAATCATCCATGAAGACCTCAATAAATTTTTCAATCATGTCCGAAAAGATGGACAGCATGCATCTTTGGAAAGTGGCAGGTGCATTGCACAATCCAAAGGGCATGCGTCTATAGGCAAAAACTCCATATGGACAAACAAATGATGTTTTCTCTTGATCTCTAGGATCAACTACTATCTGATTATAGCCTGAGTATCCATCCAAGAAGCAATAGTAAGCATGTCCTGAAAGCCTTTCAAGCATCTGATCCATGAATGGGAGTGGGAAATGATCTTTTCTGGTGGCTTCATTGAGCTTCTTGTAGTCTATGCACATCCTCCACCCAGTGACAGTTCTTGTGGGTATGAGTTCGTTCCTCTCATTTGGCACCACAGTTATGCCACCTTTCTTGGCTTTCAATTCGGTTATGTCTTGACTCATGGTTGCAAGCATTTCTTCTATCCTGTTTAATTGATCTTGAAATTGTTGGTTCGGATTAGGTTGAGCAGGTTGATTATTTTGGCTATGATATGGTGGTTGAGAGTAAGTGTTTTATGTGGCTTGGTATGATCTTTGGTTGGAGTTTTGGTATGTGGACTTGTTATGTTGGTTTTGCTGGTTTCCCCACCCAAAGTTTGGGTGGTTTTTCCAGCCTGGGTTGTAAGTGTTGGAATGTGGATCATATGGTTGCCTTTGTTGATTTCCTACATAATTGACCTCTTCCCAATCACCTCCTTCAGTGCTTTCTTCCTCTTGATCTTGTGTGTGAATTGCAGCCACTTGTTTTGTTTCTAATTTCCTGGTGAGCTCTGCTAGTTGCTTGGCAAACACCTTGTTTTGGGCTAGAATTGTATCAACATGGTTCAGCTCCATGACTCCCTTAGTGTTGTGTCTCTCTGATGCATAGTAGTACTCGTTTTCAGCCACTGTCTTAATCACTTCAATGGCTTCTTCCACAGTCTTTTTCCTGTTCAATGAACCTCCTGATGAATGGTCTACAGCCTTCCTTGATTCATAAGACAGTCCATCATAGAAAATATGCAATTGCACCCAGTCATGGAACATGTCTGGTGGGCATTTCCTTGTCAAATCCTTGAATCTCTCCCATGCCTCGTAGAGAGTTTCACCATCTTGTTGTCTAAACGTAT
>NC_029787.2:29072556-29073538 GCF_000816755.2 Arachis ipaensis
ATTCTTTCTTCTTTTGCTCGAGGGCGAGCAACATTCTAAGTTTGGTGTGGTAAAACAATTATGTAAAGGATCTATAGCTCAGTGGTAGAACATTTGACTGCAAATCAAGAGATCCCTGAGATACCTCAGGGGATACATTTTCTTCCACACAATTATTGGAAGCAACTAAGGGTGGAACATCAAGAGCACTCCATCATCCTTCATGAAATCAGAGAAAATCTAAAAGCAATGAAGGAGGAGCAGCAAAGACAAGGAAGAGACATAGAAGAGCTCAAGGACATCACTAAGGTGGATTCATTCCTTGTTCTTACTTTCTCTACTTTTCGTTTTCTATATTATGTGCTTATCTATGTTTGTGTCTTCATTACATGATCATTAGTAGTAGTGACTTTGTCCTAAAGTTATAAATGTCCTATGAATCCATCACCTCTCTTAAATGAAAAATGTTTTAATTCAAAAGAACAAGAAGTACATGAGTTTCGAATTTATCCTTGAACTTAGCTTAATTAAATTGATGTGGTGACAATACTTCTTGTTTTCTGAATGTATGCTTGAACAGTGCATATATCTTTTGAAGTTGTTGTTTAAGAATGTTAAATATGTTGGCTCTTGAAAGAATGATGACTAGGAGACATGTTATTTGATAATCTGAAAAATCAGAGCTCCCTAACCCAATGAAAGGGGGTTTAGTGAGTCATAGCTCTGAATTCAATTACAAAGATATGAAAACTAGCCAAATGCAAAAGTAAAAAGTGCCTCCTAACTTAAATTCTATCCTATTTATACACTTTCTATATTGAGCTTCTGTTGTGTTTCTTGGGCTTTGAGTCCTCTCCCTGCTTTCCTTTTGCCTTGGGTTTATGATCCATAATCTTGATGAGGCTGCTGATCCAAAATCTGTAACATTCATTGAGCCAACTTAGTGATAATCAAATAATGACACATGACTCAATAAATTGAAATTTCAGACTCATCAATCCTT
>NC_029787.2:29073591-29106286 GCF_000816755.2 Arachis ipaensis
ACCAAGTGGGCCCCGGAAGTGGATTTATGCATCAATTACTTACTCATATAAACCCTAGTGACTAGTTTATTATAAATAGGACCTCTTACTATTGTATTAGGCATCTTTTGATCATCTTTGGATCTTTGGTCTCAGTTTTATTCCATTGTTCATCTTAGGAGACTATTGATCACGTTTTAGGGGGCTGGCCATCTCGGCCATGCCTGGACCTTCACTTATGTATTTTCATACGGTAGAGTTTCTACACTCCATAGATTAAGGTGTGGAGCTCTGCTGTTCCTCAAAGATTAATGCAAGTACTACTGTTTTCTATTCAATTCTTCTTATTTCGCTTCTAAGATATCCATTCTCACCCAAGAACGTGATGAAGGTGATGATTATGTGTGACGCTCATCATCCTTCTCCTTTATGAACGCGTGCCTGACAAACACTTCTGTTCTACATGAATTAAGCTAGAGTACCAATGACTTACATAAGTATTTCTATCCCTATTTTATTAATTAATATTCGAAAACACCATTATCACTTTATATCTGCCTGACTGAGATTTACAAGGTGACCATAGCTTGCTTCATACCAACAATCTCCATGGGATTCGACCCTTACTCACGTAAGGTATTACTTGGACGACCCAGTGCACTTGCTGGTTAGTTGTATCGAAGTTGTGACAATTATGAATTAAGATCAGAGCACCAAGCTCTGGAGCCATTACCAGGATTTGTTCGAGCCTGGAGATCACAATTTCGTGCACCAAGAAGCTTAAGTGACTGACCGTCCAACTTAAGGACATTAAAGAAAAGTGCTTGGTGGGAGACACCCCACCGTGGTAAGATCTTCCTTGTGTATACCTTCTTGCTTCTAGCTTTAGAATCTTGTGAATTTTGTGAATTCTTGATGATTGTTGATTGCTTAGGAATGCTAGCTTTGTTGATTTTGTTGAATTGTTAGGATATTCATATAGATTTCATTACTCTTGGTATGGATGAATTGTGAAGTTAGAGAAAATGCTTTATTTTGAATAGTGCATGAATTGGTGAGTGTTTTCTTGACTATCTAGCTTGAATACCTGATAGGAATGTTTTAGAATAGCTTTCTCTATGTTGTAAAAAAAAAAAGGGATGCACGCGTAAGCGTGCAGGACGCGTGCGCGTCCCTTGCATTTTTGCAAGTCTGAGCATCTGACCCGAGAGTTGCGCGGCCAACGCGCAAACAATGCGCGAAATGCGCAAAAGCATATTCACGCGTACACGTGAAGCGCGCCCGCGCGTCCCTTACCCCCAACCCTATCCACGCGTACGCGCACACGACGTGTATGCGTCGGTTGCTCTGCGTGCCATTCTTGGTATATTTAACTCGAGAGTTGCACGAGCATTGCGCAAGCATTGCGCCCAACGCGCAACTCCTCGTCATGCGTGCGCGCACTTGACGCTCACACATCATTTTGCCATCGTCCATTCCACGCGTGCACGCACATGACGCGTACGCGCGGGTCGCCCAGCACGCATTCCCTCAGTACTTGGCACCCGAGACTTGCGCGAGCGTTGCGCGCGCTGTGACGCGTCCGCGTCCCTCGCCTGTTTCCCTACCCATGCGTGAGCGTGGGTGGCGCTCGCGCGTCTCTCCCCTTTCCTTCATTCCACGCGTACGCGTGGCGTGCGCGCCCGCGTCGATCTTGCGACGCAGATAATGAACTAGCGCTCCCTGTTTCAAACTTTCTTTCTTTCCTTTATTTCTTTCTTCTTCTTCTTCTTCTACTCTCTTCTCCTCCTTCCCTCTTCACCATTTCTCTCGCCCACCACCACGGGCGACTTCACCCACCGGCGACCACCACTTCCGGCGGTCCCAATTTCTCTCCCCTCTTCTCTCTTCTCCCTTTTTCTCTTACTGGCATCTCATCTTCTCTACTCCTCCCAAGGTCATATTCTTTTCCATTCTCTTTGTTTTTACTTTATGCTTTTCTTTCTTAGTTTCATGTCTTTATTTTCTCTTAATTTTTTTAGTTGTATTTTGTTAAATTCTCTCTTGTTTATTTGCTTCCCTCTTTTACTTTGCTATTTTTTATGGATGTTGAATTTTGCTATTACCTCTTGCTTTGATGGGTTGATTTGTTATCTTGTGAATTCATTGTGATTATGTGATGTTGTTTTGATATTGGGTATATCATTTTGGGATATTGTACCTTTGCATTTCTTCAATGTGCTTATGATTTGCATGTTGCACGCCAAGTGTTTGTTGAATTGCACCTATCATATTTTTAGTCAATTTTGACACTATGCTTCCAAATTGGTGCTCTTCTGTCAATACGCTTGCCTTCTCATTGCGCATTGCCCTCTTTCCACTTCATTTTACCACTCATAGGTGCATACCCATGACTTGCTTCTTTGGATCATATTGCAAGAATTGAGTTTCACCCCTCTCCAACTCCACTTTATTCCTTTTGTATGCCTTAATGTCTTGGAGTGAGATCGGATATTTGAATTTTTTGCGCTTTTATCTTTCTTGCATATGTCATTTGGGGTTGTTAGCGATGCTAGAGTTTATTCTTCTCATGCCTTCTTTGCATCCCCTTTTCACTCTTGCATCCCATGCTAGTGCATCGCTCCATTTTCACTAGTTGTCTTGCTTGCATGTTATAGCTGTCATGTTTGCATGATACCTTTTCTTTTGTGGCACTTTTTCTCACTAGCATGTTGTAATTCAAGTGTGGTCTCTTTGAGTTTAATGTCTTCTTTTTCCTCACTTTCTTTTCAGATGGCCATCAAGAAGGACAAGGAAAAAGCACAAAAGAAGCCGCCTTCCAAAAGGGCACCTCAAAAAGCCACCGCCAAAGAGCACCACACGCCCACGGCTAAACCTCTCCCCAATAAGGCGCGAAGCATCATTAAGATTGATAACCAAGAGAAGGACAAACCAGCGAGAGATTCCACTAGGTTTCCCAACCGCTATTGCGAGCTAATGTTCCCCATCGTGATTGCACGGAATTACCATTCTGAACCTCTTCTTAACCCTCCGGGTCATGTAGTTCAGTTTATCATACCTCGCATTGAGCGACGGGGATGGGGCTTTCTCATGAGGAGACCACAGGAAGCTAATCTCTCATGGGTAGTAGAGTTCTACACCAATTACTTCTCACCTTCTCTTCAAACTGTCTTCATGCGCCGGAAGCAAGTTCCAGTTTCCGAGAAAACTATTCAAGAGGTACTTCGAGTCCCACCCGTACCGAATGAGGTAGATGGTTACCAAGAGGCCCTCCGCCAGCGTGATGCCTTCGACTTTGTTTTTAATTGGGACGCTGTGCACCGGGTCATTGCCGAACCGGATACATTTTGGACCCGAGGACACCTCAGGCCCCGACCCAAGGGCATTCTTGCGTATTTTCTAACTGTAGAGGCTTGAGCATGGACCCAAATCTGGTCTCATTACGTGTTTTCCAGCACTCACGAGACCTTGATCACCGCGGACCTCGCCTTGTTAGTTTGGTGTATACTCACAGAGCGGCCGGTCAACATTGCTCGCCTCATCCACCAAGCCCTGGGTCATGTTTATGCCAAGGGTAACCTACCCTTCCCGGCCTTGGTGACAGAGCTAGTTGCTACTGCTGGTGTTCCCCGGGAGACTAAGGATCGAAAAGCAATGATTCCGGTAGACGACAATGTGGTCCCAACCGGAAAATATCTCAAGCCTCCGGCGGAACACAACACCTTTGAGATAGCTGCCCCCTCGGTTATTCCTACCATTTCTTCTACATCACAAGGATCTTCTCACCAAAGGCTTGAAGACCTCCACAAGAAGATAGATAGATATGAACGACGGAACCAACGCCAATATGCTTACATAAAGAAGCTTTTGAGTTGCTTGACTCCTTCTGTGGAAGAACCGGAGATCTCCACATCCATCTCGTACTTAAGTGAAGAAAGCACTCGCGAACGGGATAGTGGAAGTTCCAAACTCGATCGCCACTTGCGTCTTGCTAGTAGCACGGAGGACCGTGCTAATTCTTAAAGTGTGGGAGGTCGTTCGACCGATCTCCGTGGGTAGTAATCTCCTCTTTTCAACATCTAGGGACTTTATTTCTCTTTTGTTTTATTAATTAGGACACCTTCCATGTTTAGTAATTTGTCTCGTTTGTTAGGACTACTTGGTTAGGGTGACGAATTCTTTTTCAAGAAACTGTATTTTCAGGGTACCCTACCAATTTTGAAAAAAAAAAATTGTGATAAACTTGCTTGAAGAATGTATTTTGGAACATAGTGTTTGAGCTAAGAACACAAGCATGTGAGTTTTGAGCCTTATTGTGTGGTTATATCTTCTAACCACTTATTTCCCATTCTTGTGTGCAATATTCTCTCTCTATGATTGCAATCCTTGCTTTGTCTGATTCTATATATCTATTACTTTGTGTATGAATGCATTTACATGGTTGAGGCCATCATTTCAATAGTCACTTTTCCCAAACGGCCTTAACCCTTTTATCTACCATTGCTAACCAATTTTGAGCCCATGATAAACCCTTTTTGTTCTTAAATGGAGCACATCAACACCCCTAAGTGAAAAATAATGAATGTCCCTGGATTTGAATCCTTGATTAGCTTAGGTGAGTGAGGGTATGTATCATTTAAATGGGAGGATGTACTTGGGAATTTAGGTAGATGTAAAGGTGTGTCTTTGTAGTTGTAATTGAAAATTCTGGAAATTGGGAACATACTCATGTATTAAATGATTAAACTATATGCATTGACACTTTTGTACATGAAACCCCAAAAAAAGGACAAACAAAGAAAAATTTTTTTTTGTGTATATATGAGAATGAAGAAAAAATAATGTAAGAAAAAGAAATAGAAAAATAGAAGAAACAAAAAAATATGGAAAAAGAAAGCAATAAAAAGGGGACAAAAATGCCCCAAGGTAAAGTAATAATAACAATACATATGAGATGTGAATTAAAAAGAATGCATGAGTATGTGAAAAAGTGAAACCCATGGGTAGCTAGGTATTGTATTAGAATTATATAGGTTGTTTTATGTGTTCAGTGAGACCTTAGGTTAATCATGGATTCAAATGTTAAGCTCACTTGACCATATACATCCCTACCTTTACTCTAGCCCCATTACAACATATGAATAAGACCTCATGATACTTGTATGCATGCATTGAGTAATTGTTGATTGTTAGATAAAAGATAAATCTTGGAAAACATGATTAGGAGAGGATTGAGTGACGAACCCTATACACTTGAGCGAATAGAGCGGATACACTTCCGGTGAGGGATCGATGCTCAACTCCTTGTTCCCGGCTTTCACAAGCATTCATCTAGCGAGTTATATGCACTTCATGTTGATGTTCAAATTGGTAGGATTTATGGACTACATGTCATTTTCACCCTATATGCTCATATGTGTTCTTGGAGGATAGATTTACCCTTGACCAAGTAGGTAGATGCCTTTACATTAGTTGCATGCATTCATTTAGGTAATTTGCACTTCATGAACCTTTTCTTCCCATGGTCTTTGGTCTTTTTATTTTTAGCGTGAGGACATGCTTGGTTTAAGTGTGGGGAGGTTTGATAAACCCTAATTTTGTGGTTTATATTGTGTAGAATTTGAGGGGTTTTGTCAATATTTTTCACACTTATTCACAAGAATTGCATGGTTTTGTGTTCTCTTCCTAATATTGCTTCATGATGGAAAATATGCTTCTTTTGCCTTAAAATTGCCATATTTTGATCCTCTTTTATTACCATTCAATGCCGTGATGTGTTTGTTGAGTGATTTCAGAGTTTATAGGGCAAGAATGGCCTAGAAGAGAGAAAGAAAGCATGCACAAGTGGAAGGAACATGAAGAATTGGATTTTGGAGAATTCAGCATCGACACACACGCGCAGCTCACGTGCACGCGTGGGTGCAGAAAGTTGGGAATGGCACGCGAAGATTGGCGCATCCGCGTGGATTAGCAAAATCTCCATCGAGCACGCGTGGATTAGCAAAATCTCCATCCGCGTGCTGGACGCGCACGCGTGGATCGCAAAATTCAAGCGACGCGCACGCGTGCATGACGCGTATGCGTGACGAGCTGCACGTGACCTCATTAAAAGAAATCGTGCCTGGCGATTTCTGAGTTTCAACAGGCTCAAATTCAAGCTGGTTCTGCATGGAAAAGCTCCAATAATTCTAGGGGAAAAGGGGGGGATTATTCATTACACACTTAGACACAATTTTAGCTAGTTTTTTAGTTTTTGTTCTTCTAGAGAGAGAAACCCTTGTTCCTCTCTAGATCTAGTTTGATTTGATCTTCCCTTGTTGAATTTTGAATTGGATATTGTTGATTTCTAGTTCTGATTACTTAATTTGAATTCCTTAGTATAATTTTGTTTAGATCTTGTGTTAGATTTATGTTTTCTTGTCAATTGTCATTTTCTACCCATTTTGTGAATCTTGTGGATCTTGAATTGTTAATGTTACATTGATGATTTTCATGATTAATTGTGTTGTTTGAGTGATTTTCCATTGATAATTGTTAGTGGGTACCTTTTAATTTCAATTTAATTGCATTTTGAATATGTCTTTTAGTAATGCTTACCATGTGTTTGATGAAATGTTTCCTTTTATTATGGAGTAATTTTCCTTACTCTTGGCCTAGGCTAAGGGAATCGGATAAACTTGAGTCATTGGGTCTAATGGATTTGATGATTTGAGAACCCTTAGTGGTCAATTTGATAACCATTGACACTAGCCTACTACTAAGTCAATTGGTAGCTAGGTTGGACCTTATGGATTGATGTTGACCAAGCCATTTAATATACTTCAAGTATAGAAGTAAACTTAATGAGTTTGGTTCCTCATAATTATCAAGATATGGTTATTAGACAAGGATAGTGATCCCAATTCCTATGCCTAGCCAAGAGTTGCTTTTAGTATTCATATTTGAAAACCAAAAATTTCAATTGCTTAATTCTAGTTATAATTACTTGTTTAGTTTTAGAGTAGAATTATATTGGAAGTTCTCTTATTAGTTTAGATTTTCTCACACCTTGCTTAGTTACTTGAATTAGTTTCTTGCAGTTTAAGATTTCTTGCTTGATTAAGCCTCTTAGTTTAATTTCTTGCTCATGACTTGCAACCCCGGAATTCTAACCAATGTTGATGCACAAGTTTGCCCACTCCTTGTGAGACGACCCGAGGTTTGAATACTTCGGTTACTTTTATTGGGGTTGAACTTGTGACAACCAATTCTTTAAAATTTGATTCGAGGATTATTTGTCGGTTGAGGGCTATACTGGCAACGCGAATATTTTGTGAAATTTCTTACCGACGATAGTCCGACCGTCATTGAGTTGGTGGCATTGCTTTTGTTTTTTGAATGTATGATTAAACAGTGCATATTTGAAGTTGAAACTTTAGAATGCTGGATCTTGAAAGAATAAGAAAAAAGGAAAGATATTATTGATAATCTAAAAAATCGATAAAATTGATTCTTGAAGCAAGAAAAAGCAGCAAAAAGAAAAAGAAAAAACATGATGCAAAAGAAAAAAAATATATGCATGCGAAAAAGAAAGAAAAAAATGGCGAAAAGAAAAAAATAAAAAGCAGAAAAATCCATTACTGCCCAAAAATGCAAGAAAAGGAGGACAGATTGAAAAGGCCAATAACCCTTTAAACCAAAAGGCAAAGGTAAAAGGACCCAAGGCTTTGAGCATTAATGGATAAGAGGGCCCAAAGGAATAAAAATTCTGGCCTAAGCGACTAAACCAAGCTGTCCCTAACCATGTGCTTGTGGCGTGAAGGTGTCAAGTGAAAAGCTTGAGACTGAGCGATTAAAGTCGTGGTCTAAAGCAAAAAGAGTGTGCTTAAGAACTCTGGACACCTCTATCTGGGGACTCTAGCAAAGCTGAGTCACAATCTGAAAAGGTTCACGCAGTTAAAGTGTCTGTCGCATTATTGTATCCGATGGTAATACTGGAAAACAATGTGCTTAGGGTCACGGCCAAGACTCTGAAAGCTGTGTTCAAGAATAAAAAAAAAACTGAACTAGGAGAGTCAATAATATCATCTGGATTCTAACTTCCTAAAGATGCCAACCATTCTAAATTTCAATGGATAGTGAGATGCCAAAACTATACAGAAGCAAAAAGCTACTAAGTCCCGCTCATCTGATTGTAACTAAGCTTCATTTGAAACTTAGAGATTTATTGTATCTTAATTTTCTTTTTATCCTACTGTGTTTTTAGTTGCTTTGGGACAAGCAACGGTTTAAGTTTGGTGTTGTGATGAGTGGATATTTTATACGCTTTTTGGCATCATTTTCATATAGTTTTTAATAGTTTTTGTTTAGTTTTTATTGAGTTTTTATAGGTTTTAGCGTTAAATTCATATTTTTGGATTCTACTATGAGTTTGTTTTTTGTTTTTGTATAATTTCAGGTATTTTCTGGCTGAAATTG
This sequence comes from Arachis ipaensis, assembly GCF_000816755.2. Lineage (NCBI taxonomy): Eukaryota > Viridiplantae > Streptophyta > Magnoliopsida > Fabales > Fabaceae > Arachis > Arachis ipaensis. The sequence goes on from NC_029787.2 coordinate 29,082,028, forward strand.
AGGAGTTGGAGCAAAAGTCTGATTCAGAGACAGAGAAAGCACTGTAGATGCTGTCCAGATCTGACCTGCCTGTATTCAGATGTTGTGGCCGACTATATTATTCCTAGCACCCTTGCTACCCATGTCAGACTTAAAGCTACTTTGCTACTTTGGGCTATTATAAAAGGAAAGAAAATAGCCATTGTGCCTTTGATCGACACATTGATTTTGGAGCAAAAGTCTGATTCAGAGACAGAGAAAGCACTGCAGATGCTGTCCAGATCTGAACTCCTTGCACACGGAAGAGCTTTTCTGGAGTTACAGAAGTTCAAATGGAGCTCTCTCAACGGCTATGGAAAGCTGACTTGTAGAGCTTTTCAGCAATATATAATGGTTCATACTTTGCTTCGGATTAGAAGGCCCAAAACTGGCGTCCAACGCCAGCTTCATACCCCCTCCAGGCGTCCAACGCCCAAATAACAGAGCCCAATGTCCAAATGCCCAGAGAGGACCCCCTAGCTGGCATTTCATGCCCTAGAGACCTCATAGCACGTGGATCTCATCAAAGCTTAGCCCAAACACTCACCAAGTGGGCCCCAGAAGTGGATTTTAGCACTAAATATACTGTTTTACCCTTACTAATCATCTGTTTAGTATTTAAAGTGTATTTTACATAATCATTCGAATAATATACTATCATTTAGCATATTTCCGTGTATCACTTTGTTTTTATCATCATTATGAGTTTCTAAACATCCTAGGTTGAGGGGAGGAGCCCTGCTGAGTCTTATGAATTAATAAAGTATTACTGTTTCTCTTCGATCCGTGTTTGATTAATTCTAAGATGTATATCCGATCTTCATCATGATGAATAGGATGATCTGACAAATTAGCTCTGTTCATCATATTAAGACGAACGTGCTTGACAAACACCCGCGTCTACTTGGGTTCAAAATGCGTCTTTCATCGGACAATGACGAGCCAACAGCTATGTTTATACATCTCTCAGACGGCTAATCCACAACTTCGTTGGAGATTTCTCGAGACATCAGTTCAGCCGATTTCTAGGGAGATTAGGGTCTCTGTGGTAGAGGCTTGAACCCAAGGTGCAGCATTCTCTGATCCAGAAGATCTGACCTTGTCTGTGGCATTTTGAGTAGGATCATTAAGGAGAATGAACTGTACGAGCTTCACCCTCAATCAGAATGGATCTGCACTAAACCTGGGGTTCAGATCTGGAGGAGTATTGGCAGATGCTCAAACCAGTGTCAATCATATACAGTCTGCCATTGAAGAAATCACTCACAAGCAAAGAGAGCAGTAATATCGGAGTTAATTCAGAAAGACAAAGCAACTCCAATCCTTTACCTTATCCCTATTAGTGATTTTAATATATACAATATATGCCTTTCATACATTACTCTTACAACTCCATATATGACATAAAATCATTCTCCTTCTGATCTTCCTGACTAAGACCTGCAAGATAACCATAGCTTGCTTCAAACCACAATCCTCATGGGATCGACCCTAACTCGCTCAGGTATTGCTTGAATGATCCAGTGCATTGCTAGTACTGCTGTACGAAGGTGTGGGGATTCGTGCGCACCAGGATGCGTTCAACGTAGGTTGGAGCTGCATTGGATACAGGTAGGGGTACTGCTTTTTCGAGCTCAAAGATGAGGATCGTCCATGGCCCAAACTAAACATCCATTCTTGACATATGCATATCGTTTTGAAGCTCTAAATCTTAGCTTTCTAACGCCGCTAAACTGCTTTATTTGGACATCTATAGCTCAAGTTATGCCCACTGGAGTATGAAGAGGTCAGGGTTGCATTAAATGCAGATGAGAGCTGCGTTAGACTTGAGGTGGGCTGCGTTCAACGCAGGAAAGGGTGGCATTAGACGCAGGTCTACTATAGACATATGCATATCCCTTTGAAGCTCTGGATGTTAACTTTCTAACGCCGCTATAACTGATTTATTTGGACCTCGATAACTCACGTTATGCTTGCTGAAGTATGAAGAGGTCATGGTTAACAACATTTGCAAATTCTTTTTGAACTTTGCTAGGGCTTGTTTTCAATTCTTGGTTCCCTAGGAGGTTGCTTCCTTTTGCATCCTACCTTCTTTGGTTCTTGCCTAAAATCTTTTACAATTTTTTAGACATACCAAAACTTAAAGCAACTCCAAAAAATATTAATTAAAGCATAAAAATCTCAATTAAAATAAAAAATCACTAATTTTATTCAAAAAAATAATTAAAAAATTAAAAAGATGCTAATGCATCAACACTTAGTAGATATCATGATATTTGAACGCTAGTTATTTTTCCTTCACTTTTGATAGTTTTTCGAGGAATAGAACTTTTACTGTATTTAAGTTATCCCAAATTCCAAATTAAAGGCTCCTGCAAGGGCTAGGACTGTGGGTGTCAATTGTAATATATGTATATAAGTTTACTAAGTACTTACTAATGGACATTATGTATTTTAGATTCTGATGTATTTATTATAACTGGTGTGATGTATCAAACTGAACTCTCGTGGCATTATATGTATGATATATGTTTTCTGTTTTATATTTTACTATATTGATTTGTTATTTTATTTAGATATGTGGTGCACGAAATCGTGATTGTTCATTCCCCAGCAACGGTGCAAAAAACTTGGTACACACGTTCATAATCTCAATTCTGTTTTACAACTCCACACAACTAACCAGCAAGTGCACTGGGTCGTCCAAGTAATAAACCTTATGTGAGTAAGGGTCGATCCCACGGAGATTGTTGGCTTGAAGCAAGCTATGGTCATCTTGTAAATCTCAGTCAGGCAGATTCAATTGGTTATGAGGTTTTGATAATTAAAATATAAATAAAATATAAAATAGGATAGAGATACTTATGCAATTCATTGGTAGGAATTTCAGATAAGCGTATGGAGATGCTTTGTTCCTTCTAAATCTCTGCTTTCCTACTGCTTTCATTCAATCATTCATACTCCTTTCCATGGCAAGCTGTATGTTGGGCATCACCGTTGTTAATGGCTACTTCCCGTCCTCTCAGTGAAAATGGTCCAAATGCACTGTCACCGCACGACTAATCATTTGTCGGTTCTCGATCATGTTGGAATAGGATCCATTGATCCTTTTGCGTCTGTCACTACGCCCAACACTCGCGAGTTTGAAGCTCGTCACAATCATCCCTTCCCAGATCCTACTCGGAATACCACAGACAAGGTTTAGACTTCCCGGATCTCAGGAATGACTGCCAATAATTCTAGCTTATACCACGAAGACTCCGATTTTTCGGAATGGAGGCTAAGAGATACATGCTCGATCTAAGGTAGAACGGAAGTGGTTGTCAGGCACGCGTTCATAGGTTGAGAATAGTGATGAGTGTCACGGATCATCATATTCATCATGTTGAAGTGCAAACAAATATCTTAGAATAGGAATAAGCTTGAATTGAATAGAAAAATAATAGTACTTTGCATTAATTCATGAGGAGCAGTAGAGCTCCACACCTTAATCTATGAGGTGTAGAAACTCCACCGTTGAAAATACATAAGTGATAGTGGTCCAGGCATGGCCAAATGGCCAGCCTCAAAGGTCTAGGGACTAAACATCCAAAAGATGGTCAAAAAGACTTTCTGAAATAAATCACTAAAAGTATTTTTTATACTAAACTAGTAGCTAGGGTTACAGAAGATAAGTAATTGATGCAGAAATCCACTTCCGGGCTCACTTGGTGTGTGCTTGGGCTAAGCATTGAGCTTTCATGTGTAGAGACTCTTTTTGGAGTTAAACGCTAGGTTGTAGCTTGTTTCTGGCATTTAACTCTGATTTGAAACCTGTTTCTAGCGTTTAGCTTTAGAATAGGGCAGGAAGTTGGTGTTTGAACGCCAGTTTGTGTCATCAAAACTCGAGCAAAGTATGAACTATTATATATTTCTAGAAGCCCTGGATGTCTACTTTCCAACGCAATTAAGAGCGCGCCAATTGGGTTTCTGTAGCTCCAGAAAATCCATTTCGAGTGCAGGGAGGTCAGAATCCAACAGCATCTGCAGTCCTTCTTCAGCCTCTGAATCAGATTTTTGCTCAGGTCCCTCAATTTCAGCCAGAAAATACTTGAAATCACAGAAAAATACACAAACTCATAGTAAAGTTCAGAAATGTGATTTTTATTTAAAAACTAATAAAAATATACTAAAAACTAATTAAATCATACTAAAAACTACTTAAAAACAATGCCAAAAAGTGTATAAATTATCCGCTCATCACAACACCAAACTTAAATTGTTGCTTGTCCCCAAGCAACTGAAAATCAAATAGGATAAAAAGAAGAGAATATACTATAAATTTCAAAATATCAATGAAACTTAGCTCCAATTAGATGAGCGGGACTAGTAGCTTTTTGCCTCTGAACAGTTTTAGCATCTCACTTTATCCTTTGAAGTTCAGAATGATTGGCATCTATAGGAACTCAGAATCTAGATAGTGTTATTTATTCTCCTAGTTCAGTATGTTGATTCTTGAACACAACTACTTGATGAGTCTTGGCCATGGCCCTAAGCACTTTGTTTTCCAGTATTACCACCGGATACATAAATGCCACAGACACATAACTGGGTGAACCTTTTCAGATTGTGACTCAGCTTTGCTAAAGTCCCCAATTAAAGGTGTCCAGGGTTCTTAAGCACACTCTTTTTGCTTTGGATCACGACTTTAACCGTTCAGTCTCAAGCTTTTCACTTGACACCTTCACGCCACAAGCACATGGTTAGGGACAGCTTGGTTTAGCCGCTTAGGCCAGGATTTTATTCCTTTAGGCCCTCCTATCCATTAATGCTCAAAGCCTTGGATCCTTTTTACCCTTGCCTTTTGGTTTTAAGGGCTATTGGCTTTTTGCTCTTGCCTTTTTGTTTAAAGAGCTTTTGGCTTTTTCTGCTTGCTTTTTCTTTTTCTTCTATTTTTTCGCAAGCCTTTGTTTTTTCACTGCTTTTTCTTGCTTCAAGAATCGATTTTATGATTTTTCAGATTATCAATAATATTTCTCCCTTTTCATTATTCTTTCAAGAGCTAACAATTTTAACATTCATAAACAACAAATTCAAAAGACATATGTACTGTTCAAGCATTCATTCAAAAAATAAAAAGTATTGTCACCACATCAAAATAATTAAACTAATTTCAAGGATGAATTCGAAATCATGTACTTCTTGTTCTTTTGTAATTAAAACATTTTTCATTTAAGAAAGGTAATGGATTCATAGGGCATTCATAGATTTAAGACATAGACACTTAAACACTAATGATCATGTAATAAAGACATAAACATAAATAAACATAAAGCATAGAGAACGAAAACAGAAAAAATAAATAGACAAGGAGATTAAAGAACGGGTCCACCTTAGTGAGGATGGCGTCTTCTTCCTCTTGAAGAACCAATGGTGTTTTTTGAGCTCCTCTATGTCTCTTCCTTGCCTTTGTTGTTCCTCCCTCATGGCTCTTTGATCTTCTCTAATCTCATGGAGAATGATGGAGTGCTCTTGGTGCTCCACCCTTAGTTGTCCCATCTTGGAACTTAATTCTCCTAGGGAGGTGCTGATTTGCTCCCAAAAATTTTGTGGAGGAAAGTGCATCCCTTGAGGCATCTCAGGGATTTCATGATGAGAAATCTCCTCATGCTCTTGTTGAGGTCCATGAGTGGGCTCTCTTGTTTGCTCCATCCTTTTCTTAGTGATGGGCTTGTCCTCTTCAATGAGGATATCTCCCTCTATAACAATCCCAGCCAAATTGCAGATGTGGCAAATGAGGTGAGGAAAGGCTAACCTTGCCAAAGTGGAGGACTTGTCAGCCACCTTGTAGAGTTCTTGAGGTATAATCTCATGAACTTCCACTTCCTCTCCAATCATGATACTATGGATCATGATGGCCCGATCTATAGTAACTTCAGACCGGTTGCTAGTTGGAATGATAGAGCGTTGGATGAACTCCAACCATCCCCTAGCCACTGGCTTGAGGTCAAGCCTTCTTAGTTGAACCGGCTTGCCTCTTGAGTCAATTTTCTATTGAGCTCCTTCCACACATATGTCCATGAGGACTTGGTCCGACCTTTGATCAAAGTTGACCCTTCTAGTGTAGGGGCGTGCGTTTTCTTGTATCATTGGCAAGTTGAACGCCAACCTTACATTTTTCAGACTAAAATCTAAGTATTTCCCCCGAACCATTGTAAGCCAATTCTTTGGGTTTGGGTTCATACTTTGATCATGGTTCCTAGTGATCCATGTGTTTGCATAGAACTCTTGAACCATTAAGATTCTGACTTGTTAAATAGGATTGGAGAGAACTTCCTATCCTTTTCTTCTAATCTCTTGTCGGATCTCCAGATATTCGCCCTTTTTGAGCTTAAAAGGGACCTCAGAGATCACTTTTTTCTTGGCCACAACTTCGTAGAAGTGGTCTTGATGGACCTTTGAGATGAATCTCTCCATCTCCCATGACTCAGAGGTGGAAGCAATTGCCTTTCTTTTCCTCTTTCTTGAGGTTTCTCTGGCCTTAGGTGTCATTAATGGTTATGAAAAAATAAAAAGCAACGCTTTTACCACACCAAACTTAAAATGTTTGCTCGTCCTCGAGCAAAAGAAGAAGGGAAATAGTAGAAGAAGAAGAAAATGGAGGAGATGGAGGGGAAGTGTGTATTCGGCCAAGGGGGGAAAGAAGTGTTTGTGATGTGTGAAAATGAGGTAGTGTTGAGGGGTTTATATAGGGGTGGGGGAGGGTTAGGTTTCGTGTATTAGGGTTGGGTTTGGGAAGGAAAGGATTTTGAATTTGGAGGTAGTGGGGTTTTTGGGGAAGAGTGGATGGATGTGATTGGTGAAGGGTATTTTTGGAAGAGATATGGAGGTGATTGGTGAAGGCTATTTGGGGAAGAGTGTTATGAAAGGGTGTAAAGAGGAGAGAAGAAGAGGTGGGGCAGGTGAGGATCCTATGGGGTCCACAGATCCTGAGGGGTTAAGTTCTTAGCATCCCTGCTCCATTTAGGGGTGCAAAACACCCTTAGAGTGCACTTCTGGCGTTAAACGCCAGGTTGCTGCTTGTTTCTGGCGTTTAACGCCAGCTTTTCTCTCATTCTTGGCGTTAAACGCCAGACTGTAGCTTATTTTTGGCGTTTAACACTAGCTTGATGCTTCTTTCTGGCGTTAAACGCCAGTTTGATGCTTCTTACTGGCGTTTAAACTCCAGTAAGCTCTTCCTCCAGGTTGAGCTATTTTTAATGTTGTTTTTCATTCTGTTTTTGATTTTTCAGTTGTTTTTGTGACTTCACATGATCATCAACCTAAAGAAAACATAAAATAACAATAGAAAATAAATAGATATAATTAAATAACATTGGGTTGCCTCCCAACAAGTGCTTCTTTAATGTCAATAGCTTGACAGTGAGCTCTCATGGAGCCTCACAGATAATCATAGTAGGGTTGGGGCCTCTCAACACCAAACTTAGAGTTTGGTTGTGGCCTCCCAACACCAAACTTAGAGTTTAAATGTGGGGGTTTTGTTTGACTCTGTATTGAGAGAAGCTTCTTATGCTTCCTCTCCATGGTTACAGAAGGAGAACCTTGAGTCTTGAATACAAGGTAGTCCTCATTCAACTGAAGGACCAACTCTCCTCTGTCAACATCAATCACAGCTTTTGCTGTAGTTAGGAAGGGTCTGCCAAGGATGATGGATTCATCCCCGTCCTTCCCAGTGTCTAGGATTATGAAATCAGCAGGGATGTAAAGGCTTTTAACCTTCACTAGCACGTCCTCTACTAGTCCATAAGCCTGTTTCATTGATTTGTCTGCCATCTCTAGTGAGATTCTTACAGCTTGTACCTCAAAGATTCCCAGTTTCTCCATTACAGAGAGTGGCATGAGGTTTATCCCTGACCCCAGGTCACACAGAACCTTCTCAAAGGTCATGGTGCCTATGGTACAAGGTATGAAGAATTTTCTAGGATCCGGTTTCTTCTGAGGTAATGTCTGCCTCATTAATGCACTCAGTTCATTAGTAAACAAGGGGGGTTCATCTTCCCAAGTCTCATTACCAAATAACTTGGCATTCAGTTTCATGATTGCTCCTAGATACTTAGCAACTTGCTCTTCAGTGGTGTCTTCATCCTCTTCAGAGGAAGAATATTCATCAGAGCTCATGAATGGCAGAAGGAAGTTCAATAGAATCTCTCTGGTCTCTGTATGAGCCTCAGGTTCCTTTGGTTCCTCAAAGGGGAACTCCTTTCTGTCCAGAGGACATCCCATGAGGCTTTTCTCACTGGGACTCACGTCCTCCTCACTCTCTCCAGGTTCGGCCATGTTGGTCATGGTTATGGCCTTGCACTCTCTCTTGGGATTTTCTTTTGTATTGCTTGGGAGAGTACTGGGAGGAATTTCAAAAATCTTCTTACTCAGCTGACCCACTTGTACCTCCAAATTTCTAATGGAGGACCTTGTTTCAGAATAGCTTTGTTCAGAATTCTCTGTCTGTTGCTGAGAAGATGATGGAAAAGGTTTACTATTGCTAAACCTATTTCTTCCACCATTGTTATTGAAGCCTTGTTGAGGCTTCTGTTGGTCCTTCCATGAGAGATTTGGATGATTTCTCCATGAAGGATTATAGGTGTTTCCATAGAGTTCTCCCATGTAATTCACCTTTGCCATTGCAGGGTTCTCAGGATCATAAGCTTCTTCTTCAGAAGATGCTTCCTTAGTACTGTTGGATGCAGCTTGCAATCCATTCAGACTCTGAGAAATCATACTGACTTGCTGATGAGCGGATAATTTATACGCTTTTTGGCATTGTTTTTAAGTAGTTTTTAGTATGATTTAGTTAGTTTTTAGTATATTTTTATCAGTTTTTAAATAAAAATCACATTTCTGGACTTTACTATGAGTTTGTGTGTTTTTCTGTGATTTCAGGTAATTTCTAGCTGAAATTGATGGACTTGAGCAAAAATCTGATTCAGAGGCCGAAGAAGGACTGCAGATGTTGTTGGATTCTGACCTCCCTGCACTCAAAGTAGATTTTCTGGAGCTACAGAATCCCAAATGACGCACTCTCAATTGCGTTGGAAAGTAGACATCCAGGGCTTTCCAGCAATATATAATAGTCCAAACTTTTTCCGAGTTTTAATGACGCAAACTGGCGTTCAAATGCCAACTTCCTACCCTATTCTGAAGTTAAACGCCAGAAACAGGTTGCAAATCAGAGTTAAACGCCAGAAATAGGCTACAACCTGGCGTTTAACTCCAAAAAGAGTCTCTATACATGAAAGCTCAATGCTCAGCCCAAGCACACACCAGGTGGGCCCGGAAGTGGATTTCTGCATCATTTACTTATTTTCTGTAACCCTAGCTACTAGTTTAGTATAAAAACTACTTTTAGTGATTTATTTCACATCTATCTTTTGGATATTTTATGTTCAGAGATCACGTTTAGGGGGCTGGCCATTCGGCCATGCCTGAACCACTTTCACTTATGTAATTTTCAACGGTGGAGTTTCTACACCCAAAGATTAAGGTGTGGAGCTCTGCTGCTCCTCATGAATTAATGCAAAGTACTATTATTTTTCTATTCAATTCAAGCTTATTCCTATTCTAAGATATTCGTTTGCACTTCAACATGATGAATATGATGATCCGTGACACCCATCACTATTCTCAACCTATAAACGCATGCCTGACAACCACTTCCGTTCTACCTTAGATCGAGCGTGTATCTCTTAGCCTCCATTCCAAAAGATCGGAGTCTTCGTGGTATAAGCTAGAATTATTGGCGGTCATTCCTGAGATCCGAAAAGTCTAAACCTTGTCTGTGGTATTCCGAGTAGGATCTGGGAAGGGATGACTGTGACGAGCTTCAAACTCGCGAGTGTTGGGCGTAGTGACAGATGCAAAAGGATCAATGGATCCTATTCCAACATGATCGAGAACCGACAGATGATTAGTCGTGCGGTGACAGCGCATTTGGACCATTTTCACTGAGAGGACGGGAAGTAGCCATTGACAACGGTGATGCCCAACATACAGCTTGCCATGGAAAGGAGTATGAATGATTGAATAGAATAGAAGTAGTAGGAAAGCAGAGATTCAGAAGGAACAAAGCATCTCCATACGCTTATCTGAAATTTCTACCAATGAATTGCATAAGCATTTCTATCCTATTTTATATTTTATTTATATTTTAATTACCAAAACCTCATAACCAATTGAATATGCCTGACTGAGATTTACAAGATGACCATAGCTTGCTTCAAGCCGACAATCTCCGTGGGATCGACCCTTACTCACGTAAGATTTATTACTTGGACGACCCAGTGCACTTGCTAGTTAGTTGTGCAGAGTTGTGAAAAAGAATTGAGATTATAAACGTGCGTACCAAGTTTTTGGCGCCATTGCTGGGGAATGAACAATCACGATTTCGTGCACCAAGTTTTTGGCGCCGTTGCCGGGGATTGTTCGAGTTTGGATAACTGACAGTTCATCTTGTTGCTCAGATGAGGTAATTTTATTTTAATTTTAAGTTTTTTTATTATTTTTATTTTTGAAAATTTTTCAAAAAAAAAATTAAATTATTCTATGTTCTTCAAAATTTTTAAGAATGAATTCTAGAGTTTCATGAGATATGTTGAATCCTGGCTGGCTGTTAAGCCATGTCTAATCTTTTGGGCCGAGGTTTTAACTATCTTTAGAAGAGCTTCTTTGTCTTTCTCAGCAAATTAGCTGTTGTATGTGATGTTCTGCTGAAGCTTGGCTAGCCATTGGCCATGTCTAGTATTTTGGACCGGAGCTTTTACTGAAAGCTTGGCTGGCTAGTAAGCCATGTCTAATTCCTGGACCGGAGTTTTAGACTAACATTGCATGATTTCTAGAATTCTCATTAGAAATTTTGAAATCCTTATTTGTCTTTTTCCAATTAATTTTTGAAAAATCCAAAAAAATTAATAAAAAAAAAAAACCAAAAGTTTGATGTTTCTTGCTTGAGTCTAGTGTCATTTTTTTAAGTTTGGTGTCAATTGCATCTTTTTAATTTTTCTTAAAAATTTTCGAAAACTCATGCATGATGTTCTTCATGATCTTCAAGTTGTTCTTGATGAATTTTCTTGTTTGATCTTTGCATTTTCTTGTTTTGTGTCTTTTCTTGTTTTTCATATGCATTCTTGAATTATTAGTGTCTAGAGAATAAAAATTTGTAAGTTTGGTGTCTTGCATGTTTTTCTTTTCTTAAAAATTTTCAAAAAACATGTCCTTGATGTTCATCTTGATATTCAAAGTGTTCTTGGTGTTCATCTTGACATTCAAAGTGTTCTTGCATATTTTTCTTGTTTTGATTCATAATTTTTATGTCTTGTGTCTTTTTTGTGTTATTCTCTTTCTTCATTAAAAATTCAAAAATAAAAAAATATCTTCCCCTTATTCTCTCATAAATTTTGAATATTTGAGTTGACTTATTCAGAAATTTTTAAAATTTAGTTGTTTCTTATGAGTCAAGTCAAATTTTCAATTTAAAAATCCTATCTTTTCAAAACCTTTTTCAAAAATCAAATCTTTTTCATTTTTCTCTTGTGATTTTCGAAAACTTTAAAAATGATTTTCAAAATCTTTTTCTTAATTACATTTCATAATTTCAAAATCTTTACTAACAATTAATGTGATTGATTCAAAAATTTTAAAGTTTGTTACTTGCCTATTAAGAAAGGTTCAATCTTTAAATTTTAAAATCATATCTTTTAGTTTCTTGTTAGTCAAGTAATCAACTTTAATTTCAAAAAAATCAAATCTTTTTAATTTCCTTTTCAAATCCTTTTCAAAATAAATTTCAATCATATCTTTTTCAAAATTAATTTCAAAATCCCTTTTCTAACTTCTTATCTTTTAAAAATTGATTTTCAAATATTTTTCAATTAACTACTTGACTTTTTGTTTGATTTTAACATTTTCGAATTCTTCCCCCTCTCATCTCTTTCTATTTATTTATTTATCTACTAACACTTCTCTTCTACTCATAATTCGAACCAACTCTTCCCCTCTGTGTTTGAATTTCTCTTTTCTCATTCTTCTATTCTTCTCTTCTTCTACTCACATAAAGAAATCTCTATACTGTGACATAGAGGATTCCATATTTTCTGTTCTCTTCTTTTTCATATGAGCAGGAACAAGGATAAGAACATTCTTGTTGAAGCTGACCCTGAACCTAAAAGGACTCTGAAGAGGAAGCTAAGGGAAGCTAAGGCACAACTCTCTGGAGAGGACCTGACAGAAATTTTTGAAAAAGAAGGAGACATGGCCGAACCTAATAACAATGGCGGAGATGCAAGAAAGATGCTTGGTTACTTTATTGCACCCTCTTCCAACTTCTATGGAAGAAGCATCTCAATTCCTGCAATTGGAGCAAACAACTTTGAGCTTAAGCCTCAATTAGTTTCTCTAATGCAGTAAAATTGCAAGTTTCATAGACTTCCAATGGAAGATCCGCATCAGTTTTTAGCTGAATACTTGCAAATCTGTGACATTGTCAAGACCAATGAAGTTGATCCCGAGGTCTACAAGCTTATGCTTTTCCCTTTTGCTGTAAGAGACAGAGCTAGAACATGGTTAGATTCACAACCAAAGGAAAGCCTGAACTCTTGGGATAAGCTGGTCAGTGCTTTCCTGACCAAATTCTTTCCACCTCAAAAGATGAGCAAGCTTAGAGTAGAAATCCAAACCTTCAGACAGAAGGAAGGAGAATCCCTCTATGAAGCTTGGGAAAGATATAAGCAACTGATCAAAAGGTGTCCTACTGACATGCTTCCAGAATGGAGCATCATATGTATATTCTATGATGGTCTGTCTGAGTTGTCAAAAATGTCATTGGACCATTCTGCAGGAGGATCTCTTCATCTGAAAACCCCTACAGAAGCTCAGGAACTCATTGAAATGGTTGCAAATAACCAGTGCATGTACACCTCTGAGAGGAATCCTGTAAACAATGGGACGCCTCAGAAGAAGGAAGTTCTTGAAATTGAAACTCTGAATGCCATATTGGCTCAGAATAAAATATTGACTCAGCAAGTCAATATGATTTCTCAGAGTCTGAATGGATTGCAAGCCGCATCCAACAGTACTAAAGAAGCATCTTCTGAAGAAGAAGCTTATGATCCTGAGAACCCTGCAATAGCAGAGGTGAATTACATGGGAGAACTCTATGGAAACACCTATAATCTTTCATGGAGAAATCATCCAAATCTCTCATAGAAGGATCAACAGAAGCCTCAACAAGGCTTCAACAATAATGGTGGAAGAAATAGGTTTAACAATAGCAAACCTTTTTCATCATCTTCTCAGCAACAGACATAGAATTCTGAACAGAGCCATTCTGGCCTGGCAACCATAGTCTCTGATCTATCCAAGACCACACTAAGTTTCATGAATGAAACAAGGTCCTCCATTAGAAATTTGGAGGCACAGGTGGGTCAGTTGAGTAAGAAGATTACTGAAACTCCTCCCAGTACTCTCCCAAGTAATACAGAAGAAAACCCCAAGAGAGAGTGCAAGGCCATCACAATGACCAACATGGCCAAACCTGGAGAGAGTGAGAAGGACGTGAGTCCCAGTGAGGAAAGCCTCATGGGACGTCAGCTGGACAGAAAGGAGTTTCCCTTTGAGGAACCAAAAAAATCTGAGGCTCATACAGAGACCATAGAGATTCCATTGAACTTTCTTCTACCATTCATGAGCTCTGATGAATATTCTTCCTCTGAAGAGGATGAAGACATCACTGAAGAGCAAGTTGCTAAATATCTAGGAGCAATCATGAAGCTGAATGCCAAGTTATTTGGTACTGAGACTTGGGAGGATGAACCCCCTTGTTCACCAATGAACTAAATACATTAATGAGGCAGACATTACCTCAGAAGAAACCGGATCCCAGAAAATTTTTCATACCTTGTACTATAGGCACCATGACCTTTGAGAAGGCTCTGTATGACCTGGGGTCAGGGATAAACCTCATGCCACTCTCTGTAATGGAGAAACTGGGAATCTTTGAGGTACAAGCTGCAAGAATCTCACTAGAGATGGCAGACAAATCAATGAAACAGGCTTATGGACTAGTAGAGGACATGCTAGTGAAGGTTGAAAGTCTTTACATCCCTACTGATTTCATAATCCTAGAAACTGGGAAGGATGAGGATGAATCCATCATCCTTGGTAGACCCTTCCTAGCCACAGCAAAAGCTGTGATTGATGTTGACAGAGGAGAGTTGGTCCTTCAGTTGAATGAGGACTACCTTGTATTCAAGACTCAAGGTTCTCCTTCTGTAACCATGGATAGGAAGCATGAAAAGCTTCTCTCAATACAGAGTCAAACAAAGCCCCCACATTCAAACTCTAAGTTTGGTGTTAGGAGGCTACAACCAAACTCTAAGTTTGGTGTTGGGAGGCCACAATCAAACTCTAAGTTTAGTGTTGAGAGGCCCAACCCTGCTCTGATTATCTGTGAAGCTCCATGAGAGGTCACTGTCAAGATATTGACATTAAAGAAGTGCTTATTGGGAGGCAACCCAATGTTATTTAATTATATCTATTTATTTTCCATTGTTATTTTATGTTTTCTGTAGGTTGATGATCATGTAAAGCCACAAAAACAACTGAAAAATCAAAAACAGAATGAAAAATAGCATTAAAAATAGCACACCCTGAAGGATAAGCTTACTGGCATTTAAACGCCAGTAAGAAGCATCAGACTGGCGTTTAACACCAGAAAGAAGCATCAAGCTGGCGTTAAACGCCAAAAACAGGCTACAGTTTGGCGTTTAACGCCAGAAGTGTACTCTAAGGGCATTTTGCACGCCTAAATAGAGCAGGGATGCTAAGTCCTTGACCCCTCAGGATCTGTGTACCCCACAGGATCCCCACCTACCCCACCTCTTCTTCTCTCCTCTTCACACCCTTTCATAATACTCTTCCCCAAATACCCTTCACCAATCACATCCATCCACTCTTCCCAAAAAACCCCACCTACCTCCAAATTCAAAATCCTTTCCCTTCAAAACCCAACCCTAATACACGAAACCTAACCCTTTCCCCAGCCCTATATAAACCCCTCAACACTACTTCATTTTCACATATCACAAACACTTCCTTCCCCCCTTGGCTGAATACACACTTCCCCTCCATCTCCTCCATTTTCTTCTTCTTCTACTATTTTCCTTCTTCTTTTGCTCGAGGACGAGCAAACATTTTAAGTTTTGTGTGGTAAAAGCGTTGCTTTTTGTTTTTTCATAACCATTAATGGCACCTAAGGCCAGAGAAACCTCAAGAAAGAGGAAAGGGAAGGCAATTGCTTCCACCTCTGAGTCATGGGAGATGGAGAGATTCATCTCAAAGGTCCATCAAGACCACTTCTATGAAGTTGTGGCCAAGAAGAAAGTGATCCCTGAGGTCCTTTTCAAGCTCAAAAGGAGTGAGTATCCAGAGGTCCGATATGAGATTAGAAGAAGAGGATGGGAAATTCTCTCCAATCCTATTCAACAAGTCGGGATCTTAATGGTTCAAGAGTTCTATGCAAATGCATGGATCACTAAGAATCCTGATCAAAGTATGAACCCGAATCCAAAGAATTGGCTTACAATAGTTCGGGAAAAATACTTAGATTTCAGTCCGGAAAATGTAAGGTTGGCATTCAACTTGCCAATGATGCAAGAAAATGCACGCCCCTACACTAGAAGGGTCAACTTTGATCAAAGGTTGGACCAAGTCCTCATAGACATATGTGAGAAAGGAGCTCAATGGAAAATTGACTCAAGAGGCAAGCCGATTCAACTAAGAAGGCATGACCTCAAGCCAGTGGCTAGGGGATGGTTGGAGTTCATCCAACGCTCAATCATTCCCACTAGCAACCGGTCTGAAGTTACTATAGATCGGGCCATCATGATGCATAGTATCATGATTGGGGAGGAAGTGAAAGTTCATGAGATTATACCTCAAAAACTCTACAAGGTGGCTGACAAGCCCTCCACTTTGGGAAGGTTATCCTTCCTCACCTCATTTGCCACCTCTGCAATTCGGCTGGAGTGGACATAGAGGGAGACATCCTCATTGAAGAGGACAAGCCCATCACTAAAAAGAGGATGGAGCAAACAAGAGAGCCCACTCATGGACCTCAACAAGAGCATGAGGAAATTCCTCATCATGAAATCCCTGAGATGCCTCAAGGGATGCACTTTCCTCCACAAAACTATTGGGAGCAAATTAACACCTCCCTAGGAGAATTAAGTTCCAACATGGGACAACTAAGGGTGGAGCACCAAGAGCATTCCATCCTCCTCCATGAAATTAGAGAAGATCAAAGAGCTATGAGGGAGGAGCAACAAAGGCAATGAAGAGACATTGAGGAGCTAAAGCACTCCATAAGATCTTCAAGAGGAAGAACTAGCCGCCATCACTAAGGTGGACCCGTTCTTTAATTTCTTTGTTCTTTATTTTTCTGTTTTTCGTTTACTATGCTTTATGTTTATTTATGTTTGTGTCTTTATTACATGATCATTAGTGTTTACGTATCTATGTCTTAAAGCTATGAATGTCCTATGAATCCATCACCTCTCTTAAATGAAAAAATGTTCTAAAAACAAAAGAACAAGAAGTACATGATTTTGAATTTATCCTTGAAATTAGTTTAATTATTTTGATGTGGTGGCAATACTTTCTGCTTTCTGAATGAATGCTTGAACAGTGCATATGTCTTTTGAATTTGTTGTTTATGAATGTTAAAATTGTTGGCTCTTGAAAGAATGATGGAAAAGGAGAAATGTTATTGATAATCTGAAAAATCATAAAATTGATTCTTGAAGCAAGAAAAATCAGTGAACAAGAAGAAGCTTGCGAAAAAAAAATTTGCGAAAAATAAAAGAAAGAAAAAGAAAAAGCAAGCAGAAAAAGCCAATAGCTCTTTAAACCAAAAGGCAAGAGCAAAAAGCCAGTAACCCTTTAAACCAAAAGGCAAGGGTAAAATAAAAAGGATCCAAGGCTTTGAGCATTAATGGATAGGATGGCCTAAAGGAACAAAATCCTGGCCTAAGCGGCTAAACCAAGATGTCCCTAACCATGTGCTTGTGGCGTGAAGGTGTCAAGTTAAAAGCTTGAGACTGAGCGGTTAAAGTCATGATCCAAAGCAAAAAGAGTGTGCTTAAGATCCCTGGACACCTCTAATTGCGGACTCTAGCAAAGCTGAGTCACAATCTAAAAAGGTTCACCCAATTATGTGTCTGTGGCATTTATGTATCCGGTGGTAATACTGGAAAACAAAGTGCTTAGGGCCATAGCCAAGACTCATAAAGTAGCTGTGTTCAAGAATCAACATACTGAACTAGGAGAATCAATAACACTATCTAAATTCTGAGTTCCTATAGATGCCAATCATTCTGAGCTTCAAAGGATAAAGTGAGATGCCAAAACTATTCAGAGGCAAAAAGATACTAGTCCCACTCATCTAATTGGAGCTAAGTTTCACTGATATTTTGGAATTTATAGTATATTCTCTTTTTTTTTATCTTATTTGATTTTCAGTTGCTTAGGGACAAGCAACAATTTAAGTTTGGTGTTGTGATGAGCGGATAATTTATACGCTTTTTGGCATTATTTTTAAGTAGTTTTTAGTATATTTTTATTAGTTTTAAAAAAAATCACATTTCTGGACTTTACTATGAGTTTGTGTGTTTTTCTGTGATTTCAGGTAATTTCTGGCTGAAATTGATGGACTTGAGCAAAAATCTGATTCAGAGGCCGAAGAAGGACTGCAGATGCTGTTGGATTCTGACCTCTCTGCACTCGAATTGGATTTTCTAGAGCTACAGAATCCCAAATGGTGCGCTCTCAATTGCGTTAGAAAGTAGACATCCAGGGCTTTCCAGAAATATATAATAGTTTATACTTTCTCCGAGTTTTGACGATGCAAACTGGCGTTCAAACGCCAACTTCTTGCCCTATTCTGAAGTTAAACGCCAGAAACAGGTTGCAAATCAAAGTTAAACGCCAGAAATAGGCTACAACCTGGCGTTTAACTCCAAAAAGAGTCTCTACACATGAAAGCTCAATGCTCAGCCCAAGCACACACCAAGTGGACCCGGATGTGGATTTCTGCATCATTTACTTATTTTCTGTAACCCTAGCTACTAGTTTAGTATAAAAACAACTTTTAGTGATTTATTTCACATCGATCTTTTGGATATTTTATGTTCAGAGATCACGTTTAGGGGGCTGGCCATTCGGCCATGCCTGAACCACTTTCACTTATGTAATTTTCAACGGTGGAGTTTTTACACCCTAAAGATTAAGGTGTGGAGCTCTGCTGCTCCTCATGAATTAATGCAAAGTACTATTATTTTTCTATTCAATTCAAGCTTATTCCTATTCTAAGATATTCGTTTGCACTTCAACATGATGAATATGATGATCCGTGACACTCATCACTATTCTCAACCTATGAACGCGTGCCTGACAACCACTTCCGTTCTACCTTAGATCGAGCGTGTATCTCTTAGCCTCCATTCCGAAAGATCGGAGTCTTCGTGGTATAAGCTAGAATTATTGGCGGTCATTCCTGAGATCCGAAAAGTCTAAACCTTGTCTGTGGTATTCCGAGTAGGATCTGGGAAGGGATGACTGTGACGAGCTTCAAACTCGCGAGTGTTGGGCGTAGTGACAGACGCAAAAGGATCAATGGATCCTATTCCAACATGATCGAGAACCGACAGATGATTAGCCGTGCGGTGACAGCGCATTTGGACCATTTTCACTGAGAGGACGGGAAGTAGCCATTGACAACAGTGATGCCCAACATACAGCTTGCCATGGAAAGGAGTATGAATGATTGAATGGAAGCAGTAGGAAAGCAGAGATTCAGAAGGAACAAAGCATCTCCATACGCTTATCTGAAATTCCTACCAATGAATTGCATAAGCATTTCTATCCTATTTTATATTTTATTTTTATTTTAATTACCAAAACCTCATAACCAATTGAATCTGCCTGACTGATATTTACAAGATGACCATAGCTTGCTTCAAACCGACAATCTCCGTGGGATCGACCCTTACTCACGTAAGGTTTATTACTTGGACGACCCAGTGCACTTGCTGGTTAGTATTGCGGAGTTGTGAAAAAGAATTGAGATTATGAACGTGCGTACCAATTTTTTGGCACCGTTGCTGGGGATTGAACAATCACGATTTCGTGCACCACTTGCTGAGTAAATATTTTATTCTGAGCCAATATGGCATTCAGAGTTTCAATTTTAAGAACTCCCTTCTTCTGAGGCGTCCCATTGTTCACAGGATTCCTCTCAGAGGTGTACATGAACTGGTTATTTGCAACCATTTCAATGAGTTCTTGAGCTTCTGTAGGGGTTTTCAGATGAAGAGATCCTTCTGCAGAATGGTCCAATGACATTTTTGACAACTCAGATAGACCATCATAGAATATACATATGATGCTCCATTCTAGAAGCATGTCAGTAGGACACCTTTTGATCAGTTGCTTATATCTTTCCCAAGCTTCATAGAGGGATTCTCCTTCCTTCTGTCTGAAGGTTTGGATTTCCACTCTAAGCTTGCTCATCTTTTGAGGTGGAAAGGATTTAGCCAGGAAAGCACTGACCAGCTTATCCCAAGAGTTCAGGCTTTCCTTAGGTTGTGAATCCAACCATGTTCTAGCTCTGTCTCTTACAGCAAAAGGGAAAAGCATAAGCCTGTAGACCTCGGGATCAACTCCATTGGTCTTGACAGTATCACAGATTCGCAAGAATTCAGCTAAAAACTGATGCGGATCTTCTATTGGAAGTCCATGAAACTTGCAATTCTGCTGCATTAGAGAAACTAATTGAGGCTTAAGCTCAAAGTTGTTTGCTCCAATTGCAGGAATTGAGATGCTTCTTCCATCGAAGTTGGAAAAGGGTGCAATAAAGTCACCAAGCATCTTCCTTGCATCTCCACCATTGTTATTGGGTTCGGCCATCTCCTCTTTCTTTTCAAAAAATTCTGTCAGGTCCTCCCCAGAGTGTTGTGTTTTAGCTTCCTCTTGAGAGTCCTTTCAGGTTCTGGATCAGCTTCAACAAGAATGTTCTTAGCCTTGCTCCTGCTCATATGAAAAAGAAGGGAATAGAAAATATAGAATTCTCTATGTCACAGTATAGAGATTTCTTTATGTGAGTAGAAGAAGAGAAGAATAGAAGAATGAGAAGAGAGAAATTCGAACAAAGAGGAGAAGAGGTGGTTCGAATTATGAGTAGAAGAAAAGTGTTAGTAGATAAATAAATAAATAGAAGAAGGTGAGATGAGGAAGAATTTCGAAAATAAAATAAAATAAAATAAAAATATTTTTATTTTTATTTTAAATATTAGTTATAATTCGAAATTTAAAAAGAAAAATTAAATTAAATTAAATTAAAATTTAAAACAATTAGTTAATTAAAAAAGAATTTTGAAAAAGAGGGGAGGAGTTTTCGAAAATTGGAAAGAGAAGAGTAGTTAGTTGGTTTTGAAAAAGATGTGATTGAAATAGAAAACTTTTAAAATCAAACAAAAAGTTAAGAGGTTAATTGAAAAATATTTGAAAATCAATTTGGAAAAGATAAGAAGTTAGAAAAGGGATTTTGAAATTAATTTTGAAAAATATATGATTGAAATTTATTTTGAAAAGGATTTGAAAAGGAAATTAAAAAGATTTGATTTTTTGAAATTAAAGTTGATTACTTGACTAACAAGAAACTAAAATATATGATTCTAAAATTTAAAGATTGAACCTTTCTTAATAGGCAAGTAGCAAACTTTAAAATTTTTGAATCAATCACATTAATTGTTAGTAAAGATTTTGAAATTATGAAATGTAATTAAGAAAAAGATTTTGAAAATCATTTTTAAAGTTTTCGAAAATCACAAGAGAAAAATGAAAAAGATTTGATTTTTGAAAAGGGTTTTGAAAAGATAGGATTTTTAAATTGAAAATTTGACTTGACTCATAAGAAACAACTAAATTTTAAAAATTTTTTGAATAAGTCAACTCAAATATTCGAAATTTATGAGAGAATAAGGGAAAGATATTTTTTTATTTTTGAATTTTTAATGAAGAAAGAGAAAAACACAAAAAAGACACAAGACATAAAAATTATGAATCAAAACAAGAAAAATAAGTAAGAACACTTTGAATGTCAAGATGAACATCAAGAACATGTTTTTTTGAAAATTTTTAAGAAAAGAAAAATATGCAAGACACCAAACTTACAAATTTTTATTCTCTAGACACTAATAATTCAAGAATGCATATGAAAACAAGAAAAGACACAAAACAAGAAAATGCAAAGATCAAACAAGGAAATTCATCAAGAACAACTTGAAGATCATGAAGAACATCATGCATGAGTTTTCGAAAATTTTTAAGGAAAATTAAAAAGATGCAATTGACACCAAACTTAAAAAATGACACTAGACTCAAACAAGAAACATCAAACTTTTGGTTTTTTTTTTTTATTTTATTAAATTTTTTTAGTATTTTTTGAAAATTAATTTTAAAAAAGAAAATAAGGATTTCAAAATTTCTAATGAGAATTCCAGGAATCATAATCATGCAAGGTTAGTCTAAAAACTCCGGTCCAGGAATTAGACATGGCTTACTAGCCATCCAAGCTTTCAGTGAAAACTCCGGTCCAAAGCACTAGACATGGCCAATAGCCAGCCAAGCTTTAGCAGAACATTACATACAAAAGATAAATTGCTGAGAAAGACAAAGAAGCTCTTCTAAGGATAGTTGAAACCTCGGTCCAAAAGGTTAGACATGGCTTAACAGCCAGCCAGGATTCAACATATCTCATGAAACTCTAGAATTCCTTCTTAAAAATTTTGAAGAACATAGAATAATTTATATTTTTTTGAAAATTTTTCGAAAACAAAAAGAATAAAAACAAAAACTTAAAATTAAAATAAAATTACCTAATCTGAGCAGCTAGATGAGCCGTCAGTTGTCCAAACTCGAACAATTCCCGGCAACGGTGCCAAAAACTTGGTGCACAAAATCGTGATTGTTCATTCCCCAGCAACGGCGCCAAAAACTTGGTACGCACGTTCATAATCTCAATTCTGTTTCACAACTCCGCACAACTAACCAGCAAGTGCAGTAGGTCGTCCAAGTAATAAACCTTACGTGAATAAGGGTCGATCCCACGGAGATTGTCGGCTTGAAGCAAGCTATGGTCATCTTATAAATTTCAGTGAGGCAGATTCAATTGGTTATGAGGTTTTGATAATTAAAATATAAATAAAATATAAAATAGGATAGAGATACTTATGCAATTCATTGGTAGAAATTTCAGATAAGCGTATGGAGATGCTTTGTTCCTTCTGAATCTCTGCTTTCCTACTGCTTCCATTCAATCATTCATACTCCTTTCTATGGCAAGCTGTATGTTGGCATCACCGTTGTCAATGGCTACTTCCCGTCCTCTCAGTAAAAATGGTCCAAATGCGCTGTCACCGCATGGCTAATCATTTGTCGAATCTCGATCATGTTGGAATAGGATCCATTGATCCTTTTGCGTCTGACACTACGCTCAACACTCGCGAGTTTGAAGCTCGTCACAGTCATCCCTTCCCAAATCCTACTCGGAATACCACAGACAAGGTTTAGACTTTTCGAATCTCAGGAATGACCGCCAATAATTCTAGCTTATACCACGAAGACTCCGATCTTTTGGAATGGAGGCTAAGAGATACACGCTCGATATAAGGTAGAACGGAAGTGGTTGTCAGGCACGCGTTCATAGGTTGAGAATAGTGATGAGTGTCACGGATCATCATATTCATTATGTTGAAGTGCAAACGAATATCTTAGAATAGGAATAAGCTTGAATTGAATAGAAAAACAATAGTACTTTGCATTAATTCATGAGGAGCAGCAGAGCTCCGCACCTTAATCTATGAAGTGTAGAAACTCCACCGTTAAAAATACATAAGTGATAGTGGTCCAGGCATGGCCGAATGGCCAGCCTCAAAGGTCTAGGGACTAAACGTCCAAAAGATGGTCAAAAAGACTTTCTAAAATAAATCACTAAAAGTTGTTTTTATACTAAACTAGTAGCTAGGGTTACAGAAGAAAAGTAATTGATGCAGAAATCCACTTCTGGGCCCACTTGGTGTGTGCTTGGGCTGAGCATTAAGCTTTCATGTGTAGAGACTCTTTTTGGAGTTAAACGCCAGGTTGTAGCTTGTTTCTGGCGTTTAACTCTGATTTGCAACTTGTTTCTGGCGTTTAACTTCAGAATAGGGCAGGAAGTTGGTGTTTGAACGCCAGTTTGCGTCGTCAAAACTCGGGCAAAATATGGACTATTATATATTGCTGAAAAGCCTTGGATGTCTACTTTCCAACGCAATTGAGAGCGCGCCAATTGAGTTTTTGTAGCTCTAGAAAATTTATTTCGACTGCAGGGAGGTCAGAATCCAACAGCATCTGCAATCCTTCTTCAACCTCTGAATCAGATTTTTGCTCAGGTCTCTCAATTTCAGCCAGAAAATACCTGAAATCACAGAAAAATACACAAACTCATAGTAAAGTCCAGAAATGTGATTTTTATTTAAAAACTAATTAAATCATACTAAAAACTACTTAAAAATAATGCCAAAAAGCGTATAAATTATCCGCTCATCAATATGCTTTGAATCACATTAAAAAAATTATAAATCTTGACTAACTCATGAATTATAATATGTGTAACAAGCTTATACTTATATACGTAATATAAAGTCTAGAGTCTCATAGGTCAACTGAATGATAATACCTGACAATTAGCATTAGTCATGACGTGTTGAGAATTAAGTCGTTACATAAAAGAGGTTGGTAGTGAGCAGTTTCCATGGTGGCTACAAGAAATAGAGGGA
This sequence comes from Arachis ipaensis, assembly GCF_000816755.2. Lineage (NCBI taxonomy): Eukaryota > Viridiplantae > Streptophyta > Magnoliopsida > Fabales > Fabaceae > Arachis > Arachis ipaensis. The sequence continues at coordinate 29,105,949 of NC_029787.2, forward strand.
TGGAAGATGACTCAAAAGACAACGGCAACAGTGGAAGAAGTGGTGGATCTAGTGATCAAATAGGGAAGGATGAATGTGTATATCTGTTGCTTTGTCTATGATCTGTATGTATTTTACAGAAAAGAAAAAAGGATAAAAGGAAAAGGTTGAGTGAAGAGGAGAGAGAATAGAGAAGGGAGAAGGAGGCATTGTTTGTCATTTTCATCAAGTCTGTTTGTCAACTTCTCATCACTTTTCATCAATGAAATGGAATCACTTGACGGTAGGTTATTTTTGTCAAATTTTAAAAATATTTTGTAATTATTTTATTATTAACATCTTTTTTAAAACTTTCTTTG
>NC_029787.2:29106697-29130688 GCF_000816755.2 Arachis ipaensis
ATATATATATTAAAAAATGATCTCAAATTAATTATTATGCAACTTTATTATCACTAATTCCGCAAATTTATTATTTCGCAAATTTATTATCACTAATTCCATTAAATTGAATAAATATTACATTCATGATTTATATATTAAATTTGTTGTTTTTTCATTAACAAAAATTTTTTATACCAATATTATGTAAATGTTATTATATTAAACATTGATAAGCAATTTAATATCAAATTCTTTTTTTTTTTTCTTTTGAAGAATGTAACCGCTATAATGTACAGCACATAGCAGCAAAGCATATGCTACATAATAATAAAAACATTTAACAAATGAGATCAAAGATACAAGATATAAGATACAACATACATATTCATCCAAGATTTTTTGTTGTGATTATACAATTTAAACCAGTAGTGTACTAAATTATCAAATTTTTTAATGCTAATTTCAAAACTAAAACTTTATGCACAGTTAGTTATTTTACTTGATAATAATATACCTTTTAGAATAGAATTCTATTCTAACACTTAAATAAATTACAAATTATTATCAAACAAAAGCAAAAATTATGTTGACACTGATTTTAAATTTAAACATTCTTATTTATTTGAATTGAATTTTTATGTGTAAAAATATTGTGGTGTTGGGAAGAAGAGTTGCTTTGGTTCTATCCTTGATTGTGGTTGTTTCATTGAGCATTGTCCATCCACCCTTCATTAGAGCTATTACCATGGGAGTAATTGCTTTGATTTTGAGGTTGATAGGGTTGACGGTTGTTGTAGTTGTTGGCTACCCTAAGAGTGTAATCACCTTGGACTTGAGGGCATTGGTCGGTGTAGTGTGAGATACAAGAGCACATATAATCACAGAAATCGAAACATTTATCTATTCAACCATGAGGTACGTCAGCCGCGACTCCCTAGATACGAAAAAATTATGCATCATTCTCAAACCTGTCGTAGTTTTAAATAGATCATATATTAATTCTCTTTCTCTAAAAATATAGAAGTTGGGTTTGTGCACCAATATCCGCCATAAAAGGTCCCAGCCATAATAGGTGAGAAGCTATATGACTCAATTCCAACATAATTACTCGAATATAACTGACTCTTTTGGATACTTGAATATTTTTCAACTCTTCTGATCTGTAATCAATCCTATTTTTGATAGGAGCAGTTGACAGTCAAATTCTATTTTTCTCATTATTTTTGTATATTCTTTTTAATAATCCATATTTGTAGTAATGAAATACTTTTGTTCCTCCCAAAAATAAAAAAGAGTAAAAGACAAATAGGTCCCTGACCTTTTAAAATGCGGACATTTTCGTCCCTCAAGATTGAAAAATATATTTCGATCCCCCACGTTTTAAAACGGCCGACAATTATACCCTTCCGTCCGTTTTGGGCCAAAAACAGCAACGGAGCCAGCTGACATGGAGGGGTAGTAAATGACGTGGCCGTTACACTTGTTGAAGTGGATTGGGACGAAATCTTAGTGGACAAATTTGTCCCTTATGTGCAAAACGATGCCGTTTCCACCAGTGAGCCCTATTTCATCTAAATGCTAGGTGGAAGTCATGGCCGCTGCTGGTGCGATCGTCCATGATGAGTGAGGGGGTTCTTCATGCACAAGACCTGGACGAGGATCTTCATGCGCTGTTGCAGGAGGATGTGATCGAGATGGGGTTGTGCCGAAGTGCTTCTGCGGCGTTTATGCCATTCTTTACAAGTCAAGAACAGCATCTAATCCCAAGAGGATATTTTTTGAGTGTCCATTCTTCAAGGTGAGCGATTATTTTGATAGTAGTTGGATGAGACTGTTCTGTGTCTAATTATGGCGTTATCTGAAAAATTGCTCTAGGTTAAAGAACGGTGTTGCCAGTACTTTGTCTGGCTTGATGAACACTTGAAAAAAATTAAGGCCATGGAGTCTGAAGCATTGGGTGCTGTGGATGATGTTGGAGGTGTAGACGTTGAAGATCAAGTGGTGCAAAGTCAGGAATTGAAAAAAAATTCAACTGGTGCAAAGTCAGGAACTGGAGAAAAAATGAAAGAGTTGGAGAGGAAACTGTTATGTATGGAGAATGAGAAAAAAATGAGTATGTGGCATATTGCTTGATTAGTGTAGTTGTTTTTGTTGTTTCTGTATGTTTTTTAAAGTGGTGAGGATGAATTGATGTACAATGTTGATGATGTAATGAAAATTGCCATTGTTGGCTATTTAATGAAAATTGCCATTGTTGAACAAGTAAAAAATACTGTGAATCAGCTATTATATAAGGTAGTACTTCTGCATAGATTATGACCAAAATGTAAATAACAATGTATCTGTCTTAATCCAAAACATAACAGCATAGGTTTGCCACAAAATAACAAAACATCTGGTTGGCATATAAACAAGTTTGCCAAACTACGATAAGTAGACAGTGTTGTTTAATTCATACTAAAGACTAGGACAAAAAAACAAAAATTCATTCAGTAGTGTTCAGTTCTTCTGATTGTTGGATCCAGGAGTTGGGATGAAATTCATTCCTATGGCCTCACTGCCAGCGACTTTCAAGGTCTCCTCTGATGTAGCGACACTGGCACTGGTGCTTTGAGTCTGGGTTGTATCTGGGGGTGGAGTTGGTGGTGAATTTGAAGGTGGATTTGCACTGTTCGGGGCCTTCTGATTGTCTGCTTGGGTCTGAATTTAGAGGCAGCAGCTGGAGTTTTGGGTTGCCCCATTCTTGGCAGCTGGGATGGAGGCCTAAATGGAGGTTGGACTAGAGCAGATGGTGTTGTTGCTGCAGCATTCTGGCTGATGACATCATTCTGCAAAAGTAACTGATGCGTGAGCATTTTGTCTATCTTTTCCTAGTGAATTTGCATCTAATTTGTTGAGTTTAATTAAGAATCAATTATATTTTAGCCACTATGGATGCTATTTTGAGTTTTGTGCAATTTTATTTAATTTAGGTAGCATTCGGATGGATTTGATGAAGTTTCTGCAGAGAAAGAGAAGAAGCCAAGGAGATGACCAGTGAATATCGACGCGGACACATGGCTCATGCGACCGCGCGGAATGGAGGAAATCGCAATGACACGATCGCGTGCCTGACGTGATCGCGTGGACTGAAATCTGCACAAATGACGCGAACGCGTGGACGACGCGGACACGTCATATGCGCCACGTGCAAAAAACGCAGAAAAACGCTGGGGGCAATTTCTGGGCTGTTTTAACTCAATTTTCAAGCCCAGAAAACACAGATTAGAAGCTGCAGAATGGACAGAACAAGTGGTCCCCACCCATCAACTGAAGATCTGTTAATTAATTCAAATTTAAATTCAAATCTTAAATTAGGAAAAGATATTATTTTAAGTTTAATTTTAAATATTAGATTTTAAATTTATTAGGATTAGTTATAAAAAGGGATCTGATGCCATCAGATTGGAGGTCTGTACATTTTACCTGAATCCTTATTTTCTCTTTTCCATGAGCAACTAAACCTCCACTGTTAAGGTTAGGAGCTCTGTCTATTTCTATGGATTAATTTTATTGTTTTTTCTATTTTATTTATGTATGGATTTATAATTTAAGAATTGTTTTCGCTCTTTATTTTATGAATTTGGGTGGAACGGAAGTATGACCCTCTTTCTATTTGAGTTCCTGTAAAACTTGGAAAAGCTCTTTACTTGAACAACAGCTTGAAAACATATTCTCCTAAATTTTAATTATTTGGACTTAACGGGATACGTGACATATAATCCTTTTATTTTTGGGTAATTAGAGTTTTTGTGGCATATAAACTGGAATTTGATTATCACCCTCTAATTGGAATTAATTGACCAAGGAATTGGCTGTTGATGAATTTTAGAGGAGACTAGAAAGGTCTAAGGAATTAAGGTCTAGTCACATATAGTTTGCCATAAATTAAATCCTACATGATTAAAATAGTTAGTTAGAAAAATTAATCCGAAAAAATAGATAACTCTGAAACCTTAACTATCTTCTCCATATTTTATTCCCAACTTATTTATCTGCCTATCTTTAATATTTTTTATATTGTTTAATGTCTTTTATACTGCATCTCAACACTATTTTCTGTTTGTCTAACTAATCCTATCAAATGTTATTGTTGTTTAATCCATCAATCCTCGTGGGATCGACCCTTACTCACGTAAGGTATTACTTGGTACGACCCGGTGCACTTGTCGGTTAGTAAGTGTGGTTGTAAATTACCGCACCAAGTTTTTGGCGTCGTTGCCGGGGATTAATTGTGATTAACAACTATTAGTTGTTTGATTGCTTAGATTAGGCATTTTAATTTTTATTTTAATTAAATTTTACTTTTAAATTTTCGAAAAAAAAAAATTTTTACGTTTATATTTTTTTCCGTTACACTTCCCTTTTTTTTTCTTCTTCTTTCGTTCTTCCCTCCCCTGTTACGTTGTCCTTTCTTTTTTTTCTTTTATTATTTAAATAAAAAAATATATATAAAATAAAAAAAATCTACAAATATTTTTTTTAATTTCTGAAATTAAGTTTGGTGTCCCCTTAGTTGTTTATTCTTCCTAGTTATTTTATTTATTGAGTTTAATTCTCCTCTATGTTCTTTCTTCTTTGCTTGCTTGTCAACCACATGGTGCGTTTAATCCTATTTGGTGTTTTGTGCTAAGGAAAAATAATGGAGAGAGATTATATGGGTTACTACTCACACCCGAGTAGTGATTCATATCATTATGAATGGGGAACTACCCAAATTTTGGTTGGCAAGGTCAAAACCAAAGAAACTTCAGTGCTCCATGTTCCAACTATCAAGAGCCACCACCTCCCTATTCATATCAAGAACCACCATCTCCATATACATACCAAGAACCATCATTTTTCTACCCATATCAAGAGCCACCATCTACATATTCTTCCCAAGAGCCATCCTCTTTTTACTCTTATCAAGAACCATCACCTCCTCCTTATTCATTTCAAATACCATCAGATATTGAGCTTCTCATGAAAGAATTCTTACATGATATAAAGACAAGTGTCAAAAATATAGAGAAGCATGTGCAGTCGATTATCAAGTCACAGGAAGAGGAGCAAGCAAATTCCTTCTCAAGAGATATAATGCAAGATCCTATAGAAGAAAGTGAGGAAATCAATCAAAGGAGTTCATACTCCAGTAAATTAGAGAACTTTCCACCCTCACATATGGAAGAAGAGGAAGATGCACAACCTCCCATGCCTTGGTAAGCAATGAAGAAGAGATTGAATTAGAAGAGAGCTACCAAGAAGAAGAGGTTGAAATTGAGGAAGCTTGCAAAGAGATGGTAGAATTCAAAGAAGAACACAAGGAAGTGGAGCTTGCAAGACCTCTTCCAAAGCCATCACCATCCAATACAATATTCAAGTGGGTAAAATTCCTATCCTTAACCTTTACGTTCCCACTTGAATATGGGCTACTAGAGACGGATGGTCAACTTAGAGCTCTTTGTGGCATTAAGAGTAAGAGGAAGATGGTTAGTGGTAAGAGTTGTCAAGCAAGGTTCAATATGGTTGCATGCTCCAAATTGAAGTGCAAGGATTGGTGTAGAACTCAATTGAATGGGTCTAGAAGGTTGTTTAGATGTCTCTGTGAGAATTCAGATCAATTGCCACCCGGTGGGAACAATGGTGATCCACAAGAAGACGGATGTAAGAGCAAGGTTTGGAACCCTGAGATTCATTCCCACAATCAACACTCTTGGGGTCTTGTCACTTGCTTTAACTTGCTCAAAGGCGTTATGCGCCTAGTTTGGGATCCCGGTAGCCATTGGAATTACAAACATTGGTGGAGATTTCTAGATCAGTACAAGCACAAGCCACCATGACAAGAAGCTCACAACAAGTCCAACTTAAGGACTTTAACTAAAAGTGCTTGGTGGGAGACAACCCACCGTGGTGTGATTATTCCTTTTCATTCTTAGCTTTATTTTGTTTTATTTTTATTAGTAGTAGTTTTCTTACCTATTTGATTTTTATTAAGTTCTTACTAATTTTCTGATCATGCAGCTATTTTATCACAGCAACCGAACACCTCAGGCTAAAAAAAAAAAGAAAGGCACACGACGCGCAAGCGTCATTGACGCGAACGCGTCAATCATGTGTGCGTAAAAAATAAAAATTGACAGAGAGTTGCGCAGGAGTGGCACCAGAATGAAGCCTTTCGCACACACAAGCCCATGCGGACGCGTACCCCACGCGTGCGTGTCATTCATGATTTTGCCACTTCACGCGACCGCGTCATCGACGCGGACGCGTGACATGAAGAATCGACGTAAAAGGTGTCTGGACAGAGAGTTGTGCTGGCTTGAGGCAAGATGTGTGCTAAAAGCACAAATTTGGTCACGCAGACGCGTGCCCAACGCGTCCACGTCATTTGCATAAATGGCCATGCACGCGAACGCGTGCATGACGCGAACGCGTCGTATGAGAATTTGGCTCCCAAGCCATGCGAACAGAAAGTCACGCGGGCGCGCGGCTGGCTTCGCGCGAATCGCACAAAATCCAGGGCACGCGGCCGCGTGCCTGACGCTAATGCGTCATTATGAAGAATGCACGACGTACGCGATCACGTGCTGCACGCGAACGCGTCGCTTGCGCCGCCCAGTTTTTTTTTCTCTCTCTCTCCCAATCCTAATTCTCTCTTATTTTCTTGTCCTTTTATTTTTTCTTTCATCTTAATATTTGTCTCTTCTATTTTTAGTTCTTATTTGCTTGAGGACAAGCAAACCTTTAAGTTTGGTGTTGACGCTGCGCTTATAGGTTTTCTAGTACAAAAGGGAGGTGAATCATCTTCGCAAAGGAGCACAACCTGAAAAATAAAGCGACCGCTAGGATAATTAAGGTGGTTGAGTTCCTTTCATTTTTTTATTCCTCCCCTCTTTTTCTATGTTATGTTCCGGTTTCCTGTTATTTTGCTTTGTTTGTTGCATGATCCTTTATTAGTTAGAATCCTAGGACTAGTTTAGTTTTCCTATTGCTTTAATTCTGAAAAGATGTCTCATGTATTACTCACTGAGCTTAAATCAAAAATAAAAAAATATAGGAGTGATATATTGCATGAGAAAGTGGGTCTATATTGAATAATAGTCTTATTTACTTAAATGTGGTGGTATTTTCTGTGATTCTGAATGCATGACATGAACAGTGCATATTTTTTTGATAGTGAAGTTTATGAATGTTAAAATTGTTGGCTCTTGAAAGAATGATGAAAAAGAAAAATGTTATTGATAATCTGAAAAATCATAAAATTGATTCTTGAAGCAAGAAAAAGTAGTGAAAAACACAAAGCTTGCAGGAAAAAAAAACAAAAGAAAAAAAAATTAAAATAAAATAAAGAAAAAAAACAAGTAGAAAAAGCCAATAACCCTTTAAACTAAAAGGCAAAGGGTAAAAAGGATCCAAGACTTTGAGCATTAATGGATAGGAGGGCCCAAAGGAATAAAATCCTGGCCTAAGCGGCTAAATCAAGCTGTCCCTAACCTTGTGCTTGTGGCGTGAAGGTGTCAAGTGGAAAGCTTGAGACTGAGCGGTTAAAGTCGTGATCCAAAGCAAAAAGAGTGTGCTTAAGAACTCTGGGCACCTCTAACTGGGGACTCTAGCAAAGCTGAGTCACAATCTGAAAAGGTTCACCCAGTTATGTGTCTGTGGCATTTATGTATCCGGTGTTAATACTGGAAAACAAAATGCTTAGGGTCACAGCCAAGACTCATAAAGTAGTTGTGTTCAAGAATCAACATATTGAACTAGGAGAATCAATAACACTATCTGAATTCTGAGTTCCTATGGATGCCAATCATTCTGAACTTCAGAGGATAAAGTGAGATGCCAAAACTGTTCAGGATTGCAGTTGTAAACCCCACTATAAGAAGAGACATGAGCTTAATAGAACTCTCATTCTCATGCAAATTCACATCCTAAGCTTATATTAGTGTTGGTTGCTTGAGGACAAGCAACAGTTTAAGTTTAGTGTTGTGATGCGTGAGCATCTTGTCTATCTTTTCCGAGTGAATTTGCATCTAATTTGTTGAGTTTAATTAAGAATCAATTATATTTTAGCCACTATGGATGCTATCTTGAGTTTTGTGCAATTTTATTTAATTTAGGTAGCATTCGGATGGATTTGATGAAGTTTCTGCAGAGAAAGAGAAGAAGCCAAGGAGATGACCAGCGAATACCGACGCGGACGCATGGCTCACGCGACCGCGCGGAATGGAGAAAATCGCAATGACGCGATCGCGTGCCTGACGCGATCGCGTGGACTGGAATCTGCACAAATGACGCGAACGCGTGGACGACGCGGACGCGTCATATGCGCCATGTGCAGAAAATGCAGAAAAATGCTGGGGGCAATTTCTGGGCTGTTTTAACTCAATTTTCAAGCCCAGAAAACACAGATTAGAAGCTGCAGAATGGACAGAACAAGTGGTCCCCACCCATTAACTGAAGATCTGTTAATTAATTCAAATTTAAATTCAAATCTTAAATTAGGAAAAGATATTATTTTAAGTTTAATTTTAAATATTAGATTTTAAATTATTAGGATTAGTTATAAAAAGGGATCTGATGCCATCAGATTGGAGGTCTGTACATTTTATCTAAATCATTATTTTCTCTTTTTCATGAGCAACTAAACCTCCACTGTTAAGGTTAGGAGCTCTGTCTATTTCTATGGATTAATTTTATTGCTTTTTCTATTTTATTTATGTATGGATTTATAATTTAAGAATTGTTTTCGCTCTTTATTTTATGAATTTGGGTGGAACGGAAGTATGACCCTCTTTCTATTTGAGTTCCTGTAAAACTTGGAAAAGCTCTTTACTTGAACAATAGCTTGAAAACATATTCTCCTAAATTTTAATTATTTGGACTTAACGGGATACGTGACATATAATCCTTTTATTTTTGGGTAATTAGAGTTTTTGTGGCATATAAACTGGAATTTGATTATCACCCTCTAATTGGAATTAATTAACCAAGGAATTGGCTATTGATGAATTTTAGAGGAGACTAGAAAGGTCTAAGGAATTAGGGTCTAGTCACATATAGTTTGCCATAAATTAAATCCTACATGATTAAAATAGTTAGTTAGAAAAATTAATCCGAAAAAATAGATAACTCTGAAACCTTAACTATCTTCTCCATATTTTATTCCCAACTTATTTATCTGCCTATCTTTAATATTTTTTATATTGTTTAATGTCTTTTATACTGCATCTCAACACTATTTTTTGTTTGTCTAACTAATCCTATCAAATGCTATTGTTGTTTAATCCATCAATCCTCGTGGGATCGACCCTTACTCACGTAAGGTATTACTTGGTACGACCCGGTGCACTTACCGGTTAGTAAGTGTGGTTGTAAATTACCGCACCAATAACCAAATTATTCAGTTGTTCAAATGCATGGACAAGAATAAAGTGATTGGCATTATGAGTGTATTATTTAGGGGGGCTTACTGGAGACTTGTCTTACACAGCACTATTCTCAGCCAAACTTTCAGTCTGTGTCTGGCTTTGATCCTATGCAACATAGATCCAGCAAGAAAACAACATGGACAAATTAGTCCTTAAAAAAAAGTTATAATGACATCGTAACCACTGACAAAATTTAAAATGTACAGATTGATCCTAAAGCATAGCAAGGATACCTCTGGTTGAGGGGCTGATTGTGAAAGAGGAAGCAGCACCAAGGCTTGTGTGTTTTCATCAGTCTTCTTAGCTATTTTCTTTTTTGGTTTCCAGTTTGGGTTGCTTGGTGCTCCCTTACAGGTCTTATAGTTATGGCCTTTCTCATTGCACTTGCTGCATGTCACTTGAAAGCTTCTCTTAAGCTTGTCACCCTGAATATGAGCCTCAGCAGGATCCTTGTTGCGATTGTGTACCTTAGGCCTCCCAATATGTCGCTTGATGGGTCGTGGAGCAGGCCTCAACTGGTCAGCGGTTATCCAAAATTTCTCACTTGGAACTGGTTTTATGCAATGTGCATATGTCTTGTGAATAGATTCCATACATAACCAGGGATGCACATAATCATCTACCTGGTCATGCCTCTTTCTAATTGCAGCAATACCGTGAATGCATGGCATGTCTGAATCAAAATCACATAACATATTACCTAGTATTATATTAGATCAGCCTTAAAATCATTCAAAACATATTACCTAGCATTATATTAGATCAGCCTTAAAGAAAATCATTCAAAATTAAAGATATACCGGTCAATTGCCAAACATTGCATGAACAAGTGTGTTTGATCAAATCCACATCTACTTTGGTCTGCTTTCTACTAACTTGAAATCTTTTTCGTTCGTTATCTCCCACCCACTCAGCAATCCACCTGCTGCTGGGTTTTATCCGCCTCTACAACCTTTTCTCCTGAACGGGTGCAAGCTTTCCACTATGGTGCTCTAACAGCCTAATATGCTTGGTCATTCTCCGTATTAGGTAGCACCTAATTTCCTCACACATAGTCAAAACTGGCTTCATTATGTACTTAACCACTTTTGCATTAAATACTTCGCACATGTTGTTAGTTAGGTTATCCACCTTGGGGCCATGACTGAAAAAAGCCTTAACCCAAGTAGCTGGTTCAAACCTCATCAGATACTCCCATGCCACCTTATTCACCCCCTTCAGCTTCTCCATGGTCTCTTTGAACTCTGGTTCAGTGGTGCACCTAGCACAGTCCTATACTATGTCTCTAATGTGCATATCTTTGAACCTATTTATGAAGTTGTTTCACATGTACATGACACAATTCCGATGATATGCTCTCGGCATTACCTCCTTTAAGGCTGGTAGTAGACCCTGCCAACATATAATATTGTAAACACATATATGCATCAGTTTAAATTGCATTCACTAATATACAATAACTTTAATTGCAAACACATATATGCAGTATTCAAAATTTTATACACTACTATGCAGTAATATCCATTTCAAACACATACATGCACTAAATTCTATTTCAAATACATACATGCAGTGATTTAATATACTACACTAATATGCAGAAATTTAATTTCTAACACATACATGCATTATATTAATATCCTACACTAATATGCAGTAATTTAACATGCTACACTAATATGCAGTAATGTAGAAGTCTAACCTTTTGTTGGTCGGACATAAAGTTCTAACCTTTTTTTCTCATCCTATCATCTTCCTCATCAACACTGAAACAGTCCTCATCTGAAATAGTCTCCGAGTCAGTCGGAGGAGGTTTATACATTTCATCCTCCTCACTTTCTTTCCCATCATCAGCTTCTATGGATGGTGATAGTTGGAGCTTTCTCATGATGCTATCCACATCAATAGGGTCATCAAACTCTTCCACCCCTGCTTCTGCTGCAACACCTTCTTCCACTATCTGTGGCTCATCAACGGGATGGTCGAAGTAAATGTAGAATTTATCCGTGGTTAAATTCTTCATCTTGTTCTCTCGAAGTTCATTGATGCTTGCATCTCCTCTCAGAATGTGCAGTCCAGCCTCAAGATCACTGCTAGTTGGGTCAAACCAATACACTGCCCTATATGATGCATACCCCAAACCCTTGAATAATGTTACCAAATCTCCAAAATTCATGAAGTCTAAGTCCATCTTCGAAAATTTTTCAACTTTTCCACCAATATACTCAAGAGTTCCACTGGGTTTTCTACCAAAACGGCCTCCGTGGTGAAAAATAGGTACCACATACATATCATCCATCTGCATTATCCACAAGTATATAAATCAGAGATTAAACTCTATCTAATCAGAATTTCGAAATCAGTTAACTTCACATACCTTTTCCTCATTCTTTTACCCCAAAACAAAAAAAAACATGTAGTCCCCCCATATCCCAACCCCATGCATTCTCAATTAAACAACATACATACTCTTCATTATCACCCTTACCTCTGTAGATGATGGCAGCTTCTTCTCCATGCAAAGCTTGCCGTAACCTTCAACAACAATCACGTCGACTGACCACACCACCCCTTTCAACTGTAGAAAGTCGTTCTTTTTTTACAGGGAGAAGGGCGTTCCTGTTCTGATAGGGTTTTCTGTAATATGTGGAGTAACTCTTGGGTGTTATGGGGATTGCGAAGCTTCAAATATGGGGGATGGTGGAAACGGCGTCGTTTTGCACATAAGAGACGAATTTGTCCACTAAGATTTTGTCCCAATCCACTTCAGCAAGTGTAACGACCACGTCATTCACTACCCCTCTATGTCAGTTGGCTCCGTTGCCGTTTTTGGCCCAAAACAGACGGAAGGGTATAATTGTCGGCCGTTTTAAAACGTGGGGGATCGAAATATATTTTTCAATCTTAAGGGACGAAAATGTCCACGTTTTAAAAGGTCAGGGACCTATTTGTCTTTTACTCAATAAAAAATGATTGATTAAAAATATCTAAGATCCATATTCTCTAGATAATAATATGAAGATTGCAATAGATAATAAAAAACAGAAGATAATAAAAAACAGAGGTTTGCAGTAATGATTTTTCAATTTTTACACTGCGAAAAGTTCTATTTTTTTATTATTGAGAATTCTAGGCATCGATTAATATATACATTCAAACATTTTTGTAAAGAGGAATATATAAATAAGAAAAAAATTTATAAAATAAAATAATGCATGTTAATTAATAATAATATTAATTAAGTTGTCGAAAAATCACTTTAAGGTGTCTTAAATATCTGAATGAAAAAGGTAACATCTCTTCCATTGATTGTTTTGATAGACTAAAGACTATTTTTTTTATAAGTTGGTCTAGGAACTAGGATCAGTCCCAAGTTACACATGGAAAAATATCTTGAGATCCACTGGGTTCTAGAAGGGGTAGGATTACAAAAAATTGGGAATGGCTAAAGTACCAAAACTTGATGTGCTCATGGTTAAAATCTATATCATAAAAGTGTATTATAGAATTGAATTAGCTATTTGATTCACTTAAAACTTATAAGTATGAGCATGATGCTATCTTGGAAGAGATTACTCAAAAGACAAGGTCTTTGACCCTGTAATCAAAAGGAAAAAGGCTTTGCTAGTAAAGAATGAATATGAGAAAGAACTCTCAGATGATGAGTCAGGAGGAGAAAGATGAGCTTCCATGTTTAGAGTGCCAAAAAAGATCCAACTTAAACAGTGTAGAGGCAACCTTGTCAGAGGTAACAAGAAATGGAAGAGAAAAGTGGAAGATGTCGTCAACTACATTTGTGGGACAAAGGACACATCAAACCTAAGTGTCCTAAGTTGGTTAAAACTCTAAAAAACAACAAGAAAAGCTTCAAAAAGAAGGTTGTGGCTACCACTCTTAGTGACTTAGATAAAGAATATGAGAATGATGGAGATCCTGATGATATCGCCAACATGTCTTTTATATGGTTGACAATGATTCAGACCAGGAGGTAATGACTTCTGAACCTGGTCTTTCTTTTCTAGAACTTGAGATCATGTACGAAGAGCTTTTGGAGAATTCTCAAATGTTGTCCAATGCATATCTTAAAATAAAGAAAGTTGAAAATTCTAAAACATTTAACATATGAGACCTTAGAACCAGATCTAAGGATTGTTAGAAGGTAAATGAAACCTTGAAAAAGGAAGACAAATCAGTGCTTTCAAAAGTAACTATTTTTAAAGAGGAACACTCAAATTTAAAAGCTATCAATGAGTGTATCAAGAGAGAGTTATATTATTTTAAGTCTTAGAAGAAAGAATCTCAAAAGGCAGAGCCTTAAAAGATAGAACTTCATATTGAAAAAATTCACAAGCTATCCCATAAAGATAATCAAACTAAAGAAATGGAGATACTAGAGACCATACCTTTTTATGTTTGGGTTGGTGTATGTAAAGAATGCATATTTTGTTGCATCTATTGAAAACTTAAACATGACATAAAACAATATCATTAATTTAAGAGATAACATAATGACAATCCAAGAAGAAACCTCGTAGGAAACCTCAGAAAGAGGACCCTATGAAACTATAGAGGAGAGCTCATAAGAAACCTTAGAATAAGGGTTCTAAAAAACCTCAGAAACAAGTTTCATAGACTAAAAAATGATGTAAGACTGTCTGGGTTCCTAAGCCTAAGGTTTCTGTTAATGTAAGTATGTCTAAACTCTCAAACATCCAAAAGACAGAAAAGGTATATGGATAACAGATGTTTTAAGCCAATATTTTTTGTATAGGTAATGTGGATAAGAATGATCTAACTCATAATCTGCTAAGTGTTAGTCAATTGTGTGATAAAGATTATAGAATTATTTTTATGACCAATGTGAGATCATCAACAAAACAAATAGTTCTAGTGCTATGATTGCTAAAAGGATAAGTAATAATATGTGTTATACCTTGAGTATCTTATAAATCAGAATATAGGATTATTGTTTTCAACCATTGATAGCAAATGATTGTGGCATAAGAAGTTTAGTCATGCTCACATGAAACTCATTTCTAAGTTATTTTAGAAAGAGTTGGTAAGAGATTTTTCCAAAATCTCATATGAGAAAAATTCTACATGTGATTATTGTAAGAAGAAAAAATAGACCTAGGCCTCATTTAAGAGTATCAATACAATGAATACCTTTATGTGTCTTGAGCTCCTTCATCTTGATCTACTTGGTCCTATCCAAACAGTAAATATTAGTAAAAATTAAGTATTTGTAATTATTGATGATTTTTCAAAATTTACATTGATTATTTGCTTGTTTCATAAGGATGAGGCCTTTGAAAAGTTTGTAGAGTTTATTAAGAAAGTTTAAAATGGAAAAAGGCTTATAATCTCTACCATTAGATCTAATCATAGTCGTGAGTTTGTAAACTAATATTTTAAAATATTTTTTTAAAGAACTTAGCATTTTTAATAACTTCTCGTACTCCTATAACTCCTCAACAAAATGTAGTATTAGAAAGAAAAAAAGAAGTTTACAAAAAAAATATAAGAATATTTTTAAAAGCTAATTTACTAAAAGCATCCTTGGCCGAAGCAGTAAATACAACTTGTTATATTCAAAATAAGGTCGTCATAAGAATAATCCTTAAACTAACCTTTTATGAGTTGCAAGGCTTTTCTATTAGTTGCAAGCTTAGAAGCGATAAGAATCTAGCTTGTTTTTGTTCCTCTTAGAAGATCACATTGTATCAAATAGATGTGAAGTTAGCTTTCTTAATGGTTTCGTATCTGAGGAGATCTATGTGAGATAGCCACTTGGGTTTAAGGATAAAAGTATCCAAATCATGTGCTAAAGTCGGCAAAAGCTTTATATGATCTTAAATAAGTTCCAAGAGCTTGGTGTAATCATTTGAGTTCCTTCTTATATCAGAACAGGTTCAAGAGAGGCAATCTTGATACAATTTTGTTTACTCTCCATCAAAATAATTCTAGTTGTTGATATCTATATTGATGACATTAACTCTGTATTGATACAATTTTGCTAATTGAACTTATGTGAAATGCTACCAATCACCCTTGAATTATAAGCTTAAACTCTTCAATAATTAATGTATGATTCTTTATTTGTTTGAAGACAAGTAATGTCTCAAGTTTGGTATTGTGATCTATAAACATCTTTTAGTAGTTTTCATACTTAATTATCTTAGTAAAATAGTAATTTCTCTCCAAAACTCCTTATACTTTAGTCAAATATTCTTTGAATGCTTTATATTATGTTTTGTAGAAGAGCATTGAAGATTGTTGGGAAAACAAAGAGATGAAGAATAAAGAGGAGGCTATCCAAGCAAAGCAACCACTTCCAGAGAACTTTCAAGCTTGGCGTGCCATATTGCACCACGCCACCACATGCCAACTTCTCTTCACCATGAGCGTGCAAGGGCGTGTCATGGCGTGTGCACGCTGGGCCATTGTCCAGAGAGTCACAATGGAGAAGCAACAAGGGCGTGCCATACTAGGAAACGCCACCACATGCCAAGCCAAGCAAGGAAGCACTCCCAGGGAAAGAACCTTCGAAGGCGTGCCACACTAGAAAACATCAGGGCATGCCAACCTCTTCCTCCTTTAAGAAGCTCGAAGGCATGCCACACCAGCAAATGCCAAAGCATGCCAGCTGTAACACTCCATTATCCTAAGCCTTACCTCTAGCCGTAAAGCGAAGGATAACAAAGAGTCACGATAGTTCTAAAGCTCATACAGTAATAATAGTAGAAGAAAATATTAATACTAGAAACCCGATGAAGTAATAAAGTCCAAAATCGCATAAAGCAGATTTACAAAGCGTGAAGCGTTCACACACGATAACGAAAAACATAAAGGCACAAGATACAACATGAGACTTAATATAATAATAGTCAAGATATATATATATATATATATAAGTATGATAAACAAAAGAACTCTAGTCATAGCCCGCAGAGTTTAGGCCGACTAGTTACATACAGAAAATACAGAGTTTTTAAGTTAAAACAGCTTATACAACTTATCTCTCAAAGTAAGCCTCTAAGGCAACAGAGTTTAATAACAAAAGTGAGAGAACTACAACATAATAACCAAACCACAAAGATAACATAAGATCCTCTGCTCTGCAACCATCTGCAAATTCACTAAGGTGGGTTGCGACCTACATCTGAAAAACAACAATAACATATGGTATAAGAGCCGGAGGTTCTCAGTATAGTAACAGTGTCCAATATATAAGATATAAGGTTTCGGGAAATCAAAGGCAATCCTAGAACTTCACATCAACAGATATTCAAGCTTAACAAAATAAATAACTTAAACCAAGCACCATAAACATGGTTATCTAAACTTAGGGGAGATTTCTATCTAATACTAATCACACCGCTGTATCCCACAGCCTTCGCCAACCTAACCTCCGTGTGATCCCGTCACCACCGACTCCCGATCCTCCTCTACGACAGTAAGACACATTTAATGCAAACAAGTAAAGCACAGTTAATATTCAAGTATAACAGAAAAATCAACTAGCATATAGACATGTTATTCAAATAGGCATACTCAAGTAATAAAAGTAAACAAGCAGGTAGAAGATGCATATGATAAATGTCTATCCTATTTGGCTCGTGATATCACTTGTCAGTTCAAAATGTCAACCTGACACATCCCCGGGATATCGCCTTTCTACCATGACTAGGATATAGTGCCCTGCTCACTATTTCTAGTACCCAGCACTTTATCTTGCGTCCCGTGAGTTATAGTGCCCAACACACTCTTTCGGGTTATAGTGTCTGAGTTCACTCTGGCAGCATAAAGGTTATGTGAGCGGGAGACTGCCACAGCCCTCACATTTCAACGTAGGCAGGAGACTGCCTCGGCCCCTACGCCGGCACCGCTACCTCAGACAAGCGGGAGACTGCCACAGCCCTTGCCCGAGGCACGTAGCGACTTGCCAATCAGGACAATTCAGTATTCCTCAAGTTTACTAATCTCAGATCCATCTCAACTCATTCTCAAGTTCCAATCTCATCATCCATCATCACTACCTCAAGTTTTTCATCAACCCGACTCCTCGTTAGTTCACAAGACAAAACCACCCAACTAACATACCAAACCTAAGTCTCCGTCTTGTAAAACTCATATATAAATCCATTAGACTCAAACATAAACCCATCTATACTAGTTTAGGGCCTAATTATTAACCATAAGTCTTAAAGAGAAGTTAAAGAAGTCTGGAAAGTTAGAGAACCCTTAAAACTAAAGAAAAACACATTTTCAACAAAACAGGGGTTGTGTGTACGTACACCCCTATCGTGCGTACACACACGTTGAAAAAGGTACGTCCGCGTACGCATACACGAAAATTAGGTCATTTCAGATATGCATACCTGGGCTGCGTACGCAGGAGTGCTGGACAGAGGCCACCATCTGCGTATGAGGCATGGGTCCGCGTACGCAGGTGATCAGAATCCAAAAAAGTTAAGTTACAGAAATTTCAATTTTAGACCCCAAACTTTAAACGTTCATAACTTCCTCTACAAAAATCAATTTTCCTCAAACTTTATATCAATTTAAAGCTCTTTAAATCATATTTAATTTAAAATAATTTCTAACCAATTTTAAAAGCTGTGGCTCAAGTTATGATCCACCAAAATTCATCAAAAATAATTTTTTACCAAAGGAGATAATTCTCAAATTTTCTAAAACTTCCAAACCCATCCAACTCAAACATACTCAAAACAATCCCAAAATCATTATATACACTCTTCAAACATTTATCAATCACCTAACTATCAAAATCTCTCAATACTCCCCTCCTTCAACTTCAATTCCTCCTAAATTCACACCAAAATTCCTCAATCATCCATTCTCAACAAGAACCACAACAACCAATAATCCATATCATCATCAAGAATCATCATCTACCAACTTATATATACTTATCATCATATTCATACTCATATAACTTCCATCTAAACCACAATCAAACATAGCATTTATATATAATTAATCATACAACCACATTATTCAAACCTATCTTAAAGGCCACTAGCCTAAATTTCATGAAATATTATATACTACATAAAAAAAACTGAAATCATACCTTGGCTGATTACTCTCCACGTACAAAACCACTTCACAACAAGCTTTCAAGCCTTCACTCAACACCAAACAACATCAAGAACACTCTATATCATGAAAAACAACAAGAATCAAAGTTAGGATTTATGACATTCAACTAAACAAGGATTTAGTGATATCTTACCTTGTCCAACGAGTTTTAAGATAAAACCCACTACTCACCCAAGTTAGATTACATCTAACCAACAAGAACACAAAGAAACTTAACAACCCAAAGAGCCATTTTCGAAAATAACATAGGGCAGAGAAAATGGGAAAAAAGGAGTGAGTTTCTTACCACTTTGTTTAGATAAAAATGAAGAGCTTGACGAGAGCTTTGCGTGGCCGCAAATGGCTCGTCAATCGAAGCTCCGTAACTTAAGATATGGCCAAAAGAAGGAGGAGATGAATAGTGCTCTTCTTCTTCCTCTCTTCTCTCAAAACCAACGCTCCTCTCTTTGTGTGTGTGCTGAAAGCTCATTGAAATATGCTTTTATATGTTGGGCTTTTGCCCAACTTGGACCTGGTCCAACCGCGTAGCATTTTTGGTTCGTTTGGCCCAACTTTGGGCCAAAACCTTTAGAATAAGCGCCTGATTTGCTATTTGAAAAACTCATCTAAGGTTTTCTACTGTTTTATTCTCTCTGACACAGTATTAGACAGACTTAAGCTGGTACTGCCAGCTAATTTATCGGTACGCATTTTTACGCGAAAATTTTCAAAAGAGAACATTTTTTCACTCAGAAAAATCCACTGAATCCGAATCTCACATTTGTATTTAAAAAAACATTTTTATATTTTTGAACTTATTCCAAACAATTAAATTATTCTATTCTACTTAAGCGATTTTTCATGAAAACTCCGGTTCTTACACCATCTCCTCTCTTAGCTAACAACTATCGAAGGCATGTCACACTGCTACATGCCCTCACACGCCAGCCTCTTCTCTCTTCATGGGCGTGTAATGGCATGTTTTGGCGTGTGCACGCTGGTCCATTTTTCAGGAGAGCACTCCAAAGTCCACATCGAAGGCATGTCACACTGCAAAACGCCATCACACGCTAGCCTTATCATTCTTCATGGGCATGTAGTGGTGTGTCTAGGTGTGCAAACATTGGGCCAAAACCCAGGGATCCCCAAGAAGGCCACAACAAGAGCATGCCACATTGCACCAGGCCCTCCACACGCCAAGCCTAGCAAGCCTCTCAAGTGCCACGTTGAACCACGCCATGCTCACACCCACTCTTTTATCTTTGGGCCAAGTTCCAAGACTTCAAAAGAGCCTTGAAGTGCCATGCTAATTCATCTAAATATATCACAACTTCACCCAGACACAAGATTAAATATCAAGCCCATAAGATTGAGGAGAGAAATCACTAAGCTATGAATTTTAATCACAAAGAGAGCCGAAGATTAATTAGAAAGATGATTTGATTTTGTATGATTATGTTTTTTTTTTAATTCAACTTTTAGGTTTTATTAGAGGGAGATATAAAAAGTCCCCAAAAACTTTGGAACTTGACTTTTTGACCCTCAGTTAGTTTTGAATCCTTACTTTTCTCTTTTCACTATGAGTCACTAATCTCTTAAGTTAAGGTTAGGAGCTCTATTGATTCTAATAAATTGATGTTATTACATTTTTATCTTTGATTATTGCATTGATTCTTCTTAAGAAGTAAGTTTTCATTCTTTATTACAAGGGTTTTAGCATATTAGAAAATAGTTTTAATCTAAATTGAGTCCTATACTCACCTTAAAAAAGTTGTTTGTTAGGATTAAGTTTAAAAACTTCTCTCAATTCTATGGGTTTTGAAACTAGCTTGATAAATGATATCAAATTAACTAGGTTTAATTCTCAAGAATTGTGTGGCTCCTAAATTAGATATTGTGCTTAATCTCTCATCATAACAAATAGTTTAAGGAATTAAAAGTTTGCTAAGTTAAGAAAAATTGAATTTTCAAGGAATTGAGATTCCATAATTATGATTTGCCGTAAAGATATCATTGCATGATTAAAGTAGATAGTGAGAGTATTTGTTCTGAAGTTGATATACCTTTGAAACCTTAACGTTTTAATCATATCACTTCTACTCATTTACTGTTAGCTTTATTTACATTGTTATTTTAGTATTCAAATCACCTCAATTCAAGTTTTTAATTGTTTGACTAGAATAATCAATTAATCATTACTTGCTTAGTCCATTAGGTAGCGTTTGGTGGAGAGATAGAGACGAAAAGACTGAGATTGAGAGACAGAGATTAAGAGATAGAGATTGAAATAAATTTCAGTATTCTGTTTGGTGCAAAGTGGGAGACAGAAACTAAAACAAGAATAAAACTCTAATTTAATTTGCACAAAGAGTAAAATTAGAATTAATTAATTAAAATGAGGGTATTTTAGGTATAAAATATTATTAAAGTTTCAGTCTCCATCTCTAAAAAATTTAGTCCCATGTGTCCCTACTTTTTGGAGGTACTGAAATACTAAAATTTTAGGGATAGAGACAGAAATTTTAGTACCAATCTCTAAACCAACAAACATGATACTGAGTTTCAGTCTCCCAGTCTCTATCTCAGTACCTCAAAACAAACGTTACCTTAATTCTCGTGGGAACAATACTCATCCACTATGGTATTATTTAATATGATTCGATGCACTTACTGAGTTGTGGTATTGAACAATTCCGCATCAGCTATGCACTTCTAAGATATGGCAAATTAATGCAATTGCTTTTGATACTTCAAGATCACTTCTAAGATTATATATAGGTTCTGTAGTTTTTCTCAGGTTTAGTTATATCTAGTTTTCTTTGATTATTTAAAGGAAAATATTTTTTTTGAAAGAAAAAGCTCAACACTCAAGTGGAGCAAAGTAAGATAAAGACAAAAACTATAAAAGATAAACAATTCTTATAATATCATTCCGTAGCACATGAAAATGATTGATTCATGCAGTCTCTAATCCCTATTGTCTTGCTGTAAAAAATGACATCGTTTCTGCATAATCAAATAATCTATATAACTAAAAAGAACCCAATTAGCCAATACTTACGCGTCTCTTTTCTTATCAGTGCAGATCTCCAATTTTTAAAGTGCTTTTTTAAAATACCAGAAACAATTCACTCTTGTCCAAACACCGAAATCCAAAATACTTGAACAATTAGATAAAAATAGGTAATTTTTAAAATTATATTTATACTTGTTGATAATTAAAATCCTATCCGAGATGCAAGTGGAGATAACAAATTTACCCTTCTCAAATCTTATATAATTTTAGTTTGCAATTAATTACTTAAAGAAATATGCTCTAATGCTTTCGAAACTGAGCAAACCATTTGTAGATTTACCATGAATTTATAACACGCAGTGGAAGAAAAAAAGATAATCCTTAAAATTTATTTTGTGCTTAAATTTTATTCTAAAAATAATACATAGATCAGATCTAAATACTTTTAAATGCTTTAGTAAAAATCACTTTCTCCTTCGATGGTATGAAGGCACTATATGTATCCACACTAAGACTAACATTTGCTGTCAACTCTTTGACCAATGGACATCTGATCTAAATTGAGAAACCTCTTACAACTCTTTGCACGCTTTGTCCAAGAATTAGGTTCACATACGTTTATGTGTGTAGAGGTAAAGGAATAAAACCCTTGTATTTTATTCTCATCTCATTTCTCTACTCTTAGCATACATATATATATCATGAGATTTGTTATTAATTTTAAATTTGAATCTCAATTCAAATTTGAATCATATCTTACTATTTTAAACTTGAATCTTTCAAATTTATGAATCATATCATAACTCAATTTGAAACAGAATCAGTTAGGATCTCATCCAAATTTAGAATTTAAGTTTAAAAATAGAACAACTAATTATTCTCAAATCTCATTTAATATTCTCAATTATTATATTATTATTATATTCTTGGTGCTAGCAAAGAATATAATAATATTCTATTTGAATTAATATAATTATTTATTTGATCAAATCAAAATAATAATTAAATAATTCTACAACAAAGATTAAAACACTCGTTAGTTGTGATCCATAGGTTTAATATTAAGCGGGTAGTAAATTAGTCATACTAAATTTACTAATCAAGGTTGGCATCTAGCAACACTCCTCAACGACCCGATAGTTTGAAGTAATTTATTTTTACTAAGAACCTCAAAAGAACAAAGTATAATTCCTTCCATCTTTCTAGCCCTTGGTTAACCTTTAGAGTATGGTTTAATTGTCAAACTCTAACTTGTTACCATTATTATAATGAACTGTGAATGACCTAAGAAACTCATTTCTTCATTCATTCAATCCCCTTGACCAAGGTTTTATTCATCTCAATCATTATAATCATAGAGCTCAAACTATTTATTGAGAGTTGACGAATTCCTTATTGACTAATCATTAATTCCACAAGTATTTAAATCATACCCAATATCTATTCAACTAGCACCCTAGGATATTAGGTGTCCGGAATCAAAGTATAATAAATATATTGTTAATTACTATGGTAGTCGCAGGTCAAAGGAAACTCTATCACCATATTCATCTTGAGATATCCTATTGACAAATATGCGGTAATTATAACCATTAAGAATTCTCAAATTGAGTTAGTTCAATGGTCATATCTCTATATGCACCATCTATATATATAATTTAATAAATGAGAATTATTAATATTCATCCAATGAAAACCATTATATATATATATATATTGATCTTTTCGGATTATTAATGTCCTTTTTTTAATAATCCTATGACCAAGAACACTTTAGATTAAATTATAAAAGATTCATCTCTCAATATTGTGATTACTATCACAATGATAAATCTCTAAATTTAAACAATGACATTATTTATATTAATATTTTAATATAATAACAATAACAAATTATTTGACACGTAATTAATTGAATTGTAGTCATACTACTTATTTTCAACATCATTAGTAGTGATGAATTAATTGAATTTTAAGATTATATATATTATTTGTTAATTCATTAAAATTCAATGAGATGTGGAGCTAACACAAATTTGTTCCAAGTTATATTTTTATGTCTTTTTAATCTACTAAGAAAAGATTTAAAAAAATATGAACTTAAATTCCTTTCATACATAAATAAAAAAGTGAGTCAAATAAAAAATGTTGATAATTTCTAAAATGAAGTAAATAACTAAATAGCATAGAGTTTGTGAAACCAGAAGGAAAAATTCTGATAACTTTAGAATACTACTAGTTTAAATTGCATTATCACAATTAAAATGTTTGATAAATACATATATCTCATTTGTTAATTTCCTTTTTTATTATTATGTAGCATATACATACTTGCTGCTACGTATTGTAAATTATTACTGTTAGTTTCTGAAAAAGAAAAAAGAACTTAATATTAAATTTCTTATCATAGTTTGATATAATAAAATTTACAAATATTGA
>NC_029787.2:29130794-29131509 GCF_000816755.2 Arachis ipaensis
CAAATGCCCATAAAAAAATTTTTAAAAGATGTTTTTAACAAAACAGTCCGTGAATTGATTTGAAAATGTGACAAAATGATTAATAAATATTATTTTTTTATAAATGACAAAAACAAATTTCGTGTTTAGCAACGACTTATCTATTTAATTCGAATTTTTGTGAAAATATTTGAATAAATATTCAAAAGATACACACAAAAATTCGGAGCAAATATTTTATCTTTAGATTTTTTTATTTTTCAAAAAAAAATTGGCCATTCAAAATAAAATTTTTAAAAGAATTTACTTGATATAAAATTATCAAATTTTGAGGATAAAAATATCTTATTTTTCTAATAATATTTGCAAAAAAATTGCATCAAAAAATAATCTCTAGTGTCTTTTTTTATAATATATATATATTTACTATCTAATTTTTTCGTCACATTTTTAAATTTTTCTGAGATATTTTATCATTAACATTTTAGAGTTATTTTTGTTAGCAACATAAATTTTGTATTATTATTTTAGTAATTTACTTTTTTTTTGTGACTATTTTAGTAATTTACTTAAAATAAAAAGAAGGATATTTTAGAATGATTGAACAAGATTACATGAATTAAAATGTGACAATAGGCCTAGAATATTGACAATAGCCTCTCTCCCGAATTAAAAGTTGGAGTAGATATTTAAATTAGTTTTTAAAAAATATTAGATCAGACAATTAGATCAGACA
>NC_029787.2:29131969-29132795 GCF_000816755.2 Arachis ipaensis
ACGAAAGAACCAATATGTTTGATAAAAATAATTCTCAAGGATTTAAAAAAAATAAAAATTTATTAAAAATTAAAATATTTAATCTGTAATTTGTTGAGATTAATTTTACATATTTATTTTAAAAGTTATCATTTTAAAATAAACTCCTATTTAAGTGAATTAGTTTTAAGGCTAAACACGTAAATGCAAATAAAATATCAAAGAATTGATATTCTTAATCGTTATCACTAAATTCAAGAGTTTATTATCTGTTTTTTTAAATATTTTTTTAATAGATTTAAAAAATAAAAATTACCCTTATTTTGAGGAGAATTGAGTAGAATTTGCACTTTTTATTTGTTATATTAAAAATACTATTTGTATATTAAAATTAGTCATTAAAATCAACTACCAATGTATTTATGTATAAATACATATATGTTTTAATTTATTTTCATGCGTATTTATATTCTAACATATATTTTATACTGATTGACTTTAATGGCTGATTTTAGTGTACACATAGCATAACTCTTGTTATATTATGATCGATAATATTTTTTTTTTTTGAATTATGGACGACTAGGATTTAATTTTAAATGTAAGACGTTTAATTTGGAATATAGAAATCAGATCCTCTAATTTTTTAGAGATACAAAAAATCGAACTCTAAAATTTTTAGAGTACAAAAATCGAATCTTTCGATTTTTAAAATTAGACCTTCCCATATCTACTTCAAAAATAATAAAAAAAATTAAAATTCAAAAATTAGAACCAGTAATTTCTATACCTTCCAAAATTTTAAAAAATATTCAAAATTACAACCTTAAACTATATCACTTATCAC
>NC_029787.2:29133261-29135127 GCF_000816755.2 Arachis ipaensis
GAACTTAGAAGTTGGGAACCGTTGGTTTTATCCAAAGGCAGTGACCGGTTGATGCCCTTTGATAGAGTAGACACCTTTACATGCCACTACCACACCTTTTGAAAGGGACACCCCTCACAGCTTTTTCTAATATCTCTCTCTCTTTTATGTTTTATCTCTGGCTGTCGTTATTGCTTCACTTAAAAGATACAACACCATATCATACATGTCTAAATTTACTTCCTCACCAAAACCACCTTTCTGCTTAGTTTGCAAAATTACTGTAGATTGCATCTGAGAGGGCCTCCCTTTTCTTGCTTTTTGCGGAACAACATTGCGTGCTTATGCTTTTGCATGGTTGTCCTTTCCCTTACCGTAAAAAAGATCGTTGTCCTTTCCCTTCAAAACTTGAAATTACTTTTATAACCTACTCATTAGGAGCTAAAAGCTCAAAACCAAAAAAAGATACTTGTAATTCTTGAAGGGGAAGAGAGTCACTGAGTCTAGACGATATTATGGTTCCTAAAGATATTTAATTCTTTTTTAGCATAAATATAAAAGTTTAATTAATATGTATCATAAAAATACATAAAAAGATTAGGAAAAGTAGAACCGCACATGAATCGGATAATATCCGCATATTCGCAGTAATTATCGGCATCTGATCTGAATTTTGTGGATATTATCCGATCCGCAGAGCCATCGGATCAAATCCGATCCGATCCACACTGTGGTAGGATCAGATTGCGGATTTGGCAGTGATATCCATGGATCTGATCCGCAAATCCGCATATCCGCACATCACATATAAATAGCATAGTTTAAAAAAATAAACCCTAATGTGATATGAATTTTAGTGTGTTATTTTATGAATTTTATGATATCTTATTTTTTATTTTTTATGTTGTACTTCGATTTAGAATAATTAAACTTAAATCTTGTGTTATTATTTTTTCTTTTGTTATTCAAGAGAACTTTTATTGATAATATTTTAGAATTAAATATGTTTAAACAGGTGAAAAGTGAATTTCTTTTTGTAAAAATAGCCAAATGAAATTTGAAAACATTTTTTTTAATTATGCGGATATACTCGATATCCGATCCGATCCGCATACTTGCGGATCGGATCGGATTGGATCCGACCTGAAAAATTGCTAATATCGTATCCGATTCGATCCGATGAGTGCAGTGCGGATCGGATAGAATTTTAGGCTATATCCGATCCGATCCGATCCCCCTAAGGAAAAGTATAGGTAACCAACAATTTTTTTGAACAATGTGTGAACAATGTGAATTAAGAGGATTAAAAGAGTAAATTTAATTAATAGCATTAAATTAGGGTGTAGTGTATTTTTATTTGATTGGTGGTTGTTCATGTTGTTCAAAATAGTCATTATTTATCTAACACTCTCCTAAAAATAAAAATATGGCACCGTCTACCTGGTTCAATTTTATGATTATGGAAACCTTGTATGTAATGTGCTCGGATATAGATTCATGAGGTACAAGATAAATCTGTAGCTTTTTGTGAGTGTCAGATGTAGAACTCAGACCCTGCAAGTTGCTTGATTTAAAAATTTTGCAGAACAAATTCGTTGGTCCAATTTAGAATTGGAAAAATTTGAAGCTCGCAAGAAGAAAATCGAAGCCTCCGTGTTTTTTACCTTTAACAACTAGGACTGTCTCACATGGTCTAAATTCTGTTACTCTAACACCATACAGATGTGAAGCACCTGTGTTCTCCATATCCCAGCCCAATCACATTGTTACTTCCATATTCAAATTAAAAAGGATCGTTTACCTACAATTCACAAACTACTGTAAAATAATTCTTTTTTAAATAAATAATAAATTCTTTTAGAATAAAGGACAAAAAAAAAGAATTAA
>NC_029787.2:29135156-29136623 GCF_000816755.2 Arachis ipaensis
TATACAATGCTTTATAAACATTCCATAGAAATTACTATAAGTTTGTATTTTATTTTTTGAGAAATTTAATTATGCAATTCACATATAAAATCAAATTTTGTTTGACTGCAAGAATTTAGATACTATTTTTAAAAGTCTATATTTCTTATAAAAAGTTCATAGAATATTAAAATTTTGTAATCCATTTTAAAGAAAAAGAAATGGATTGTGGCTTCCCGCCTTCCCCTGTCAGTCTTCCTTGCAAACCGTGTGTAGTCCATTCCTATTTCTACACCCCAATCTAGAGATAGTTTTAAAACAAAGTAAACAGTATGTGCATAATTGAATTTTTATTCAGAGAACAATTGTTTATTAAATTACCAAAAAAAATATTTAAAAATTGTTTATAGTTATTTTTATATTAATTTTTTTCCTAAAAATTCCATATCATTCATGAATAAAATTAATACATTAGTAGATTATGGGTTGTCAACCCCACTTAGAAGCCATGAAAACTTGATCTTGCTAAGAGTGGCAAATGGGTCGCGATTCTTCGGCTCAACTCACTTAACTCGTCAAAAAAGATAAATTTGGACTAGAATGTTGAGCTTGTCAAAAATATAAAGCCTTTAAATTTGCATTGTTTATCTCGTGGGTTTTGGCGGGAGACTGTTTTTTTTTTTTTTTCTTAAAAATAAAAGCTCAAATTTTAACCATTCTTCTTATTATTTACTTTGAGATAATATATCGATACCCAAATGATTTAAACGCTAACAAAATAGTACCTAAAAGACGTTATTGACAAAAAATTTTTTAAAAGATTTTAAAATTTGACAAAATAAATAGACGTTAATTCCTTCTGTTTCCATTAACGAAAAATGCTGAGATAGCTAACTCTCCCAACAATATATTTACCTAAAATTTTTAATTAATTTAAATAATACCAACGTGGAAAAACAATAAATTCCTAATAGAAGAGAGAGAAAGCTAAAATAGAGGAGAGAGAAAGGAAACGAGAGTGATACCGAGTGAGGCAGCCATCGATAACGCAGAAAAAGAAGACGAAGATTTTAAAGCGTAGCCATATCTCGATATGGGCACGCTCTAAAACCGTAGTTATATTTGGCACATATGGCCACACTCTAAAACCGTAGTCATATCTGGCACATATGGCCACGCTTTTAAAGCGTGGCGATAAGTCACCAAAAACGTGGCGATAGAGCAACCAGCACCCTCGCAGATGTAACCCTTTCAAAAGCGTCTCAATAGCTCTAAAAACGTGACGAAAAGCTATTGCTTCGATTTTTCAATTTTTCGCTACGCTTTAAAAGCGTAACAAAAGACGTGTTTTGTTGTAGTGACAGGTTGAGAAGGCTCGATACAAACAATATATTTTGTCCGCTTATTATAAACATAAGAACTTCAAATGAAACATAAGAAAACTAATTAAAAAGATATAAAAAAAATTACTAAAGATGTCAAGGTATC
>NC_029787.2:29136636-29139134 GCF_000816755.2 Arachis ipaensis
CAATCTGAGTCACTTCACTTTTTAGTTTGAGAAGGGTAGCAGAAAGAATATCTAAAGTTATTAGATTAGCGAAGAATTTAGGGTTTAGTTTGAGTTACTTTGTAGTTCGAAGAAGATTTGAGCAAATAATATATCATGTTTTTTCTAAGGTATCCAATCTAACTCTTATTTGAGAAAGTTAGTAAAATATTAAAAATCCTTAAATTAGGTTGTAATTTAGTCTGAGTTAAAAGTACAGGCTGAGAAGGCTCTATACAAACAATATATTTTGTACACTTATTATATTTGATGAATGCTCAATTATCATTTTAAGCTGAACAATTATATATTGTGGTGTACTTCTTCTTAATCCTTATCTCTTGCATTTACTACCTACTTATTTTTTTATGTTTAAAAGCCTTTCTGTTACATCTAAGATAATTGAAATAACCACCTTAAAAGTCGTCTAAAGTTTGCCAAAATCAAAGAAAGTGTTTTTTTGAAAACCCAGTATCATTGAATCTATTTTAAAAAGAACTCAAAGCCATCTTGTCTATTTTACACTAACTTGCATCTTCTTCACACAAGTCTAAAGACTTGAAGTACTTTTAAGTTTTTGTTTTAGATAAAAAAAAAATTTCAAAGTACAATTCAATCCCTTCTATTTAACTCCCTTTCTCGTGTGCTTTTCATAGTTTTAGTTGAATCATGCTTTGACTTAAATTACTTTCTCAACCCTTATCAAAGTAAGCATTGACTTAAATGGAATTGTAGCCCAATTTTAAAAGTAAAGATAATATTATTTTTTCTCAAATCTTCTTAGAACTAAGTAGTGATTTAGATTGAATACTACATCAATTTAAAAACTCTAGATATTCAACTCACTAATATAAGAATATTATAAATTCTTTCGTTGAGCCTTCTCAGGACTAGAGGTCACAAAAAACTAAATCAATTTACATAATGATTAATGAATTACATAGACTCATAATGTTTACATAGGAGTGTTGAGAAGTTTGAAAATTAACAACTCGATTGAGGCTAACATTTGGGATATAAGAATTTAAACTCTCACACGATAATATATATATATATATATAGCTAGCCATTTGTGGTGATGCTTTTAGCTATATATATATTATTAAAATCTTCTAGGTCATCATTATATTACTGTTTTCACTAATAGAATTCGAGTGTAGTGTTACATAGAACAACCATAACTTCAGGAGACCGGCTCTTAAAAGAGAATACTATATTATATATGAGCCGCAAGAGACTAATATTTAATTTGGAAAAAAGGCACTATATATATCATGACTCATATGTAACAGCTATCCCTAAGTAAAGACATATATACGTTGCTATCTGATGATCGAGAAGTTTTATTCTTCTCATGTAGTTCATATATATTGGAAAAATTACTAATGATTCCTTAAATCTTGACAAAATTAAATCGTCATGTTTTCTGTCCAACTAG
Source organism: Arachis ipaensis (assembly GCF_000816755.2). NCBI lineage: Eukaryota > Viridiplantae > Streptophyta > Magnoliopsida > Fabales > Fabaceae > Arachis > Arachis ipaensis. The sequence continues at coordinate 29,138,093 of NC_029787.2, forward strand.
CTTTTAATTTTGAAAAATCGCTTCGACACGAAAAATATTCGTGTCACGATAATATGCAAAAAATAAAAGGTCAATTAAGAATTAAGATGTAGTTAGGGGCCTCGTTAGCATGAAAATTATATAAAATTTTGGTGCATATCAAACATCGAGTTGCTTATATATAATTTGAATTTGTTAAGTACGAATAGGCAGGGTGCCGTCTCAATCATGCATGGCATTGTGGGGTTTGAATCGTGTAACTACTCATTATATGTACAGCTAGATGGAAAAATCCAGGTATAAAATAATTAGTATCTTATTTTTGTTCATTTAATTTATAATCATTATAGGTTAGATTGTATTCCCACTTAAATAATGTACTTATTTCATTTTAATAAGCTATAAAAATTAATTAAATTGGTGTCTCTAATAGAAATTAATTGAAGTATATAATAAACATTATCAAAAAGAAGGAAACTAATTATAGGTGACAAAATACATGCAGACAAACATATATACATTGTGATCATGACCAATTATAACGTACGATAAATCATTATTCTAGTGAGCAAGACCTATCAACCAACATCAAGTTTGAAAATGCAGCAAATATATTAAACAATCAATAATTGTACATCTAATGATTATTAAGATCATATTAATCAAGTTTGTTCGTAAAAGAATTTATTAATATATACTGTCAAATCAAATAATAATAATTAAAACTAATTACTTTATATTCATTTTTGAGGTTCAATATGCAATTAATGAATGCACTGTCGTTTCTTTGAACCTTTTGCTGCACGAACCTCATAAAGAATATAAAGAAAGTATACATATGTAATATTATTCCATCCTTCATAATCAATGCATCAACATCAAATCTGATTCTTCATACATTATTTGCATGGTACACACTTCAATTCTTTTTTCTGTGTCATTATTATACAGCTAATGGTGCATCAAGTAGTGTCGGGTGGATATAAAAGGCGGTATTCGTGTGCAAATTAACCAATAAAACAAGAATTTAATTTGAATGCAATATAAATATAAAATACATGTG
>NC_029787.2:29139148-29153558 GCF_000816755.2 Arachis ipaensis
TTGTTTAACTTAATTTTAATGTATGTTTTGTATTTTAATATATAATTTTTAGATTTTTTAAATAAATAAAATAAATATTTTAATTACACTATACGTTAATTTGAAAGTATATACAGATTTTTTATCAAGTGACTTATCTCGTTTACAATGTAAACGAGATAAGTATGACCATATCTTGTTTATATTGTAAATGAAATAAGACACGAACACGTGGCAACGTATCACGTTTATAAATGTGATATCTAAAAAATAGCTATTTAGTCATATTTCGTTTACACTGTAAAGGAGATACGTGGTATTAAAAAATATTTACACAATAAACGAGATAGAATATGACAAAAATCAACCCCTTATAAAAGGATCAGAAAATCGTTGGTATTCTTCATAAATCTCTCGATTCTTCTTTCTCTTCCGTTTTTCTTCAAAAAACATAGCAAAAATGTCTAATAGCAGTAATTTTTTTGTTGTGATGGTGTATCCCAACTATCATAAGAGAAACAATGACAGAGGGGTTATATTTGAGTTATGGTGTATCCTAACTCTGATTCGGTCAACCAGTTCACACTTAATTCACACAAATCCTAAAATCCAGTCTTCTTCTCCTTCGCCTCTTCTCCTTCGACCAGGTAGTCTCCGCCGCAGCCGGCACCGGAGCAGGCAACTAGCACCGGCACCCTGTTGTCTCCTTCAACGTTGAATGGACCTCACCTCTGTTTCTCTTCTTCTGCCTTTGGTCTTCTCCGCCGTCGTCTTCACCGTCGCCGACTCGCCGTCACAGGTGTGGGCTTCCGGTTCTTTTGCTTTTCATTTGCCTCTAGTCGTGCTTCTTGCCTCTAGGTCACAGCCTCACAGGGTTAGTACCACCCATTTCTCCTTCTTCTTACTTTGCCTCTGCCCATGTTTAGTTGTTGTGCTATCATTTCAAAAGAATAATATAAACTTACCTAGAAACCCTTATTTTAGTTTATCACTCTAGTGTGGCCTAAGAGGTATGATTTTTTTCTCTTTTTCTTTTTGACTGTAAAATTGTGATAAACTTAAGTTTGGTGCATTTTGTTCTTGTAAGTTTTCAATTGCACAGTTTTGTATGCAATGTATCAATGAACATAGCCAAAATTTCCTTTTTCTATTATGTTAAGAACATCTGTTGATAGATCATGAACAATACACTTAGAAGTGTTTCTACTTTTTTTTTCTGACTAAACATGAATTAAGTTTTAAAATTAAACGGATTTTTTGTGTGTGGAATTTGACATTGAAATTACCCAAATGCAGAAAAGTTATATATTTCCCCTGTAACTATGGTGGGTTTGGTTTACTGATAACTAAAGTTGATCTTAAAGTTGTACCATTTTAAAATTTGAAATATTTTGTCTAGTTGGGATGAGATCCAAATTGTTGTGTTTAACTTTCATGAGATCTATAATTATGTAAGGTGGAAAAAATATAAGTGGGGAAATATACACTTTTGATACTTGATGTAAAGTAGACAATGAGTCTGCTTATTAAATGCTATTAGGTTGCTCTTAAACTTCTCTAAGATGTAGTTTCATAGTGCTAATCCTTTCATAAATTAAGTACTAACTAGGCAGGATGATTGTTTATATGTAATTATGTTCATGAACTTGTGGTTTAAATTTATTCTTTCATTTCTATATGTTCTGAGATCAAATGAACTGTGCTTGAATATAATGCTCTGTAGCTATATAGCTTACAAAATTTATAAGTTCTTCTTTTAACTTCAGTAATCTTTTCTTGCTTCGGGTACTTGCCTTATCACTGAAGAGTGTCTCTTGAACAAGAATAGGAATCCTCATATGAGTAAGAACCAAATAGAGGATCAACTTAAGACATATCTTGGAGTCAGCAAGATTATATGGTTGCCCCGTGGATTGTATGGTATATAAACTTGATGCTGATCTTTTAGACTAAGAATCCTCCTATGAATTGATATTATAATGATCAGAATTTTGAATTTGGTGTAGTCACATATTTTTGTAAAGACCGTTTAAATTGGATTTAAAAGTGGTTTTAAAAGTGGGTTTTTTGTTAAAAAATCTGATTTGGAAATTGGATTTTAAAAAATTAGTTTTAAAACTGGATTTTTTGTTGAAAAATCTTGTTTTAAAACTGGATTTTTGGTTAAAAAATCTGGTTTTAAAATTGGATTTTAAAAAAAAAACCAAATTTTAGATTTGGATATTAAAAAATTGGATTTAAAACCGGTTTGTAAGTAAAACTGGATTTAAATTCTAAAACTGGTTTAAAATCGATTTTTGTTTTTTCAAACCGATTTAGAACTGGTTTTTCTCTTCAATCCAGTTCCGGTTTGGTTTCATGAACCACAAAACTAGTTCTGAAGTGAATCCAGTTTGGATTTTTAAAAATCCAAACCATGCCAACCCCTATCGATAGCCAAAAAAGTGGTTCCTCTGACGATGACGACGACAATGAGTTCATACCTAAGACTCCTGTTGGTGGATCAGTTAGATACCTTTTGCCTACTCTACCTCCAACTCCAAAGTTATCATCTGTACCCAGCCACTATCATATTTTGGAATTAGATGTGATGCATGAGGATACTCTGTATTCGAATATGGTTGCCAACAATTACAATACCGACGGTAGTGTAGAGTTTCGGGTTGGTTACAAATTTCAGAGCAGAGAGGCAGTGCTACAAGATGTGAAGAATTACAGCATCCGGGGAAGTGCCGAGTATTGAGTAGTCGAGTCCGATCGGTTAAAGTACCACGTACGTTACCAGCAATTAATGGATGGTTGTCCTTGGAGTCTCTGTGTTGCCCTCCGATGGTGTAAACTAATCAAATCAAAGTAATTAGTTATCTAACTTTCACTATGAGTAAATTATACGCCTAACTCATGTTACTAATTTGTCAATTAACCTAAACTGTGTTACCTCAATATTATCTAGTTTACTCATGTGTTAAAACACTAAATCTATAAAAGTTCTCAAAATAAAATCACATACACTTATTAATTTAAACAATACACTACAACAGTACCGACAAATAGCGGCAGTTCCGGAGGCATATTGCAGCGGTTTTTGCCCGCCATTAAACATATTGCGGCGGTTAAATACCCGCTGGGAGATCGGCCGCAGGCAAGCGGTTAGCGACGGTTTTAGCTAATCGTTGGAATAACCGCCACGTAATAAGAAATGGTTTTGCGACGATCATTACCCGCTGCCATAGGGGGTTTGCAAAATGTATAATAATTTTGCAAACCGCCGCTAAATAGCAGGAAAATGAAAACAACAATCGTTTTGCGACCGCCACCAAATTCCGGATTCCCATTAAAGTTTTAGCTTTTTTCATTATTTTGCCTCTTTTATAGTTGTCTGTTTTATTCAACTTTAATTTATTAATTACTGATTAATTTAAATAACTTCCAACCAAATAAAACAACAAAATAACATAACAAACTAAATTATATATATATGCAAACATAACATATATAATGAAATTGTCATAAGTGCATAATTTAATATAAAGTAAAATTTGATAATTTCAAGAAAATAAACATAAAATATTTAAACCATTAATAAATTCAATAGTATCTAATAACATTGACTGAAAGTCGTTATTTTTGTTGCAGGTCATGATTGCCAGAAGAAGATGGCCTTGCGTGCGATGAGCTTGGTGTACTGCCCAAATATTCCAGCTCACTACAAAAAATTATGGTAAAAACGGCGGTTTTTTTGGTATTTACGGTGGTTTGAACTGCCATTATTACCAATAATGGCAGTTTCGTAAGGCGACGTAATTCTGGGTGCCATTCTGGTTATTACGGCGATTTTTTGAAAACCGCCACAATTTCCTGGGTTAAAACGGCGGTTTTTGAATAGGTTAAAATGGCGGTTCAAAACCGCCGTTATTTCCAGGGTTAAAATGGTGGTTCTTAGATATGTTAAAATGGCGGTTTGAACAGCCATTATTACCCTGACAGAGTGGCATTTTGGTTGGTTAAAATGGCAGTTCAAACCGCCGTTATTTCCAGGGTTAAAATGGCAGTTTTTGGATAGGTTAAAACAGCAGTTTGAACCGCCATTATTACCCTGACAGAGTGGCGTTTTGGTTGGTTAAAACGGCATTCTTGTGTGAGTTTTATCCCGGGAACTTGTTCCAACATCTTTGTTTCTTGCTCCATCTTGTAAAGAGAATCTGAGATAGAAAATGACTCAAGTTCAGAAAATGATCATATACTAAGTGTATATGTATACAAAAAAGATGAAATACACTCTAATTATATATGGATATGAATGACATATGGAAAGCAGAAAAAAATAATTAAGATATATATATATATATATATACTGAAGCTAATTAAGCATATATATTATTGATCTTTTGGGTACATTATTATAAGGTGCAGGGATGAGAGAAAATCCAAAGAATGAAAGCACAAAGGAAAAGCACAAAGGGTATGAGATGAATGGCCTTTTCTCCTTGGGACTTATAATTAGACTTACCATTAATAAGATCGGTGATGCTCTCCTTCCCCTGACAGAGTGGCGTTTTGGTTGGTTAAAATGGCATTTTTGAACCGCCATTTTTACCCTGACAGTAGCATTTTGGTTGGTTAAAATGGCATTTTTGAACCACCGTTTTACCCTGACAGTGACATTTTTTATCGTTTAAAAAAAAAAATTTTACTGTTATTTTTATCGCGTTAAATAAATAATTTTGTGATTAAAATTTCACAATAGCAAATATATAACTCTTAAACAAAATATTAATACAATATATAATTTTTTATTATTGAAAATCAAAAGTAATAAGTCCTATACAAAACCTTGTCTTACTAAACTTACCAAAATACAAGCATTGCAAATTTGCAATAAACACTAATTAGTCAAATCTACCATCCAGTTCCTTAAACTATGTTAATCTCTAATAATGTATTTAAATCATCTAATAAGTGCTGTTTTTACTACTTAAAATATGAATATACAAGACAAGTAGCTTAGCTTAGCTAAGTGATGATGAATAAGATTTGGAGGCCAAAAGTTTTCTCCTTTTGTAATTAACTTTAAAACAAGCATGTCTTAGTTTTTTGGTCTCCTGTGTGAGTTTCATCCCAGGAACTTGTTCCAACATCTTTGTTTCTTGCTCTATCTTGTAAGGAGAATCTGAGATAGAAAATGACTCAAGTTCAGAAAACAATCATATACTAAGTGTATATGTATACAAAAAAGATGAAATACGCTCTAATTATATATGGATATGAATGACATATGGAAAGCAGAAAAAAAATACATATATATATATATAGAAGCTAATTAATTATTGATCTTATTGATCTTTTGGGTACATTATTATAAGGTTCAGGGATGAGAGAAAATCCAAAGAACGAAAGCACAAAGGAAAAGCACAAAGGGTATGAGATGAATGGCCTTTTCTCCTTGGGACTTATAATTAGACTTACCATTAATAAGATCGGTGATGCTCTCCTTCTTGCTATCATCATCATCAGAAACCGATAATAATGCAGAGTACAGATTACTATTATGCATTACTGGCAATCCAACTGAAGCTGTAGTTGACAAATCAATGAAGAATGTTAATAGGATAATTCTATGGTAAAGAAATTTGTGTAAAGAGAAGTGTATAAATTTATTTTTAAAAATTAATAACAATAAAATGACACATTTTCCTAAACTAGTATCTAACTATCTATGAGAGTAAATCTTCATCTCTTCACCATTTTTCCCCTTCACAATAACATGCACCTTAAAAGAAAAGATTCATTAATATGGAGAGATGAATAACACAAGATATAGGATAAGAGAAAAATCATAGCTTTCTATGTCTTAACATATCAGCGGAAAAGGAAAATTCCTCTACAAAAAATGATGAGCATCACACCAAATGGATGCCAACTGTCTAGTCACATAGAGGTGAGATTAAATATAAGTAAATTGCAAACAGAAAATATACCTGTTATTAGGGTCAATCTCAAGTGCTTTCTTGATATCAAATTCTGCCAAATCCAAGTCAGTTAACTGGATATATGCTTGTGCTCTTCTATAGAGTGCTTTCACATTTGTGCTCTCAAGGTCCAAAACCTGAATGTCCGCACACAAAAAAAGTTGTTTATTATGCAAGGGTCGATACTATACAAGATGTGATACGAGAGCCATACCTTTGTACACAATTTCTCTGCTTGTTTATAATCTTTCAACTTCAACTTGCAAGCTGCATCATTCAAATTGCAAGCAATCTTCAAGTCCTTGGCACTCTTCTTCTCTTTAATGCTGAAGTTGGTATCATATTCTATGAACTTAATAGCCTGCAAAAAGGTTTTAATAGTAGAAGCCTCAAATTACAATGAAACTGAAATTGAATATATGTGTATATTCCTGTATATGTGCGTGCATGATTACCTTCTCATATCTTTTAGAAGCTTTTGCATATTTACCAGCTCTAAACAGTGCATTCCCTTCTTCTTTCTTCTTACCAGCAGCTTCAATTTTCTCTGGAGTTTCTATGTCCCAAGATTCCTTATCCTATAAGAAATCATGAAGATTGTTCCAATGTGGGTATATGAATAGATACAACGAATGGATAAAACGGGATAGTAAAATGGTATGCCATTATTCTTATTTTGCCTTTTGTGCCAAGAACAGCAATTCTCTAGACAGATTTCCCCAAAGTTACTGTATATTTGACTGCTCCTATGTTTTAGGGAGGATATGCAAAACAGATTTAAGAATGAGTAGAGAAATCCAATTAATCTTTTACACTCAATTGGCAAGGCTTGACGAAAATTAATTAGTATATAAGAGATGGTTCTAATTCACAAGTAACTTGTATATAGGAATAAAAACAAGCATAAAAGGAGAAGCATATCAAATCTGGAATTTGCAGGTAATATAAGAAAGTGCAGTTTTATTATGCTATTTTTTTCAAATAATCACTCATCAGTACTTTCTTTGGAATTATGTCCAACAGCAGTTGCATGCTTAATATGAACGTTTTAAAAACCAAAGTACCGAAAATGGATATTAAATCACAGGATCTCTATTTGGATTTGTACTGATCATATCTCTGAGAACCTGTGATTGAATTGTCATTGAACTGGAAATTTTTCAAACTAAAAACATGGCCCACGTTCTGAACAGTTCAACCAATCAATTCAACCCAATTTTTAAATTATTGGCAAGTCTTACTTTACAAAAATATAATTTCTTCCACTGAAATTGAAACACAAATATGACCAAATCTTAATAGATCTCACAAGTCTCAGTTTTCGGCATACCTTCATAAAAGATACTAATTCAACCTCATAATAAAATGAAATGAAGTTATGAACAAAATAGCATTCATATCTTTCGCCGAAACACAAAATAAAAAATCACCAAATCATTGACAACTCACATTGTGGCTTTACAGTCAAAATTACTTTTTGTCCCTTCTTCATTGTTTTGATGGCCTTTGACAATGCAGGGTAAAAGTGACCTATCATAAAGTAACGACTAACATAAGATACAACACAAGCATAAGTATAAATTGAGATAACAAAGATGTGTGCCACACTTACCGTCTTCTACTGTGAACTCTACCCCATCAGATTTCTTTACAAGTGTTCCATCTTCAAGGCGTGCCTCATAATTAACTGTGGCACCAAGAGGGCAACACATAGTAAGGTACAGATGTCGACGAACTAACGGAGAAATCAAATATGAGAAATATGCATACCCAGAACTTCATCAGGATCCTTAGGGTTCTCCCATTTCTCTCCCTCAACAAGTATCTTCTTAAACAAACCACCATCCTTACATATGTCCTTCACACTAGTCCAAGACAACAGCTCAACATCAAATTGAAGAGTTGCTTTGGGCAGAATTGTGGGAGGAGAACCGGATTCACCATAAGCTAGCTCAGGTGGGATGGTGAAAAGGGCATTTTCACCTTTCTTCATGCTTCTAATACCTTCATCCCATCCTTTAATTACTTGCCCTACATATTTGAAAGTGTCACTTAGAAATATATTAAATGATGACTAGAGGTGCATCTCATAAATCAGCTACACATTAGTAGTATCAGCTGCACAAAGTTGATTTCAAATTAACAATCAAAACAACACAAAATCCATCAAACAATCCTGCATTGCTAACAGCTAAATCATTTCATAAACCAATCAAGCAGTCACTCTTCCAAATTCCAAAGCTTTCAACAAAGATTAAAGCAAGCACATCACTCACCTTGTCCAAGTGTGAACGTGAAAGGGGCTCCCATATCTCTTCTGGAATCAAACTTGGTGCCATCAAGCAGAGTCCCGGTATAGTGAACTGACAATAAATAAATAAATAAATAAATCAAACAACTCTAGTAAATTCCTTAAAAAAATTTTCTACAAACAGAAAACATAAAGAATAGATCTACTTGTTCACCTTTCTTTCAACTTCGGATCATGTATTCTTGGGTAAGGTCCTGCAGCAATTTTATGCAAATATAAATGAAAATCAAATAAGTAATAAATAAAATATTACAAGCAAATAAAATCCATAAAGAAAGGGCACAACAGCGCACAAGGATCCTGCTTGGTGGGCTCTAGGGAGAATGTACACAGCCTTATATTTAAAATCATTCAAAACTAATAAGTAAACTTGTGCTTTAATTAAATTTGGAGTAAACTTCAGATTAGTTTTGATTAGTTATCCTCTCAAATTGTTTGAATTTCAGTTTTCTTCATGGCATAGATTCTAACAAAGAGCTGAATTTATTTCATAGCTACAACGACAATAATGAAAAGTATGCCACCAAACAAGGAGATTGAAATTTATTAATCTCATATTGCCAGAGACAAAAGGAAAATGGAGATTAGCTACCTCCCATTTAGATCCCCACACCATATCAAAGGCTTGTCTGAATTTTGTGTAACAAATTCTAGAATCCTTTTGTCCCATTTTCTTCTCCTTTGAAATGAGTTTGGTTCCTCTTTCCACCCATTATTTGGAGCATATGTATTCAACAACCGAAGGGTTTCGAATTCAACCAAGATTACTCTGCCATCTGGTTCATGCTTTGAAGCTGGCAGCAAAAAAAGTTTTCTATAAGCATTAAAGAAAACTTATTGGTTAGAATATAAAATATAAAATATAAATAATACAATAGTTTAGAAAATAATTGTAAAATCTCACATTCTACAAATAATTCAGCCACGTAAGATCATGAAGGAGAGATTAAACCACCAATTTAGAAGCACAACAAAAGCTGATATACAAAACCACCAATTTAGACACATTAACCATCACACACACATAAAAACAAACACATGGTGCTCAAAACTCAAAATAAGCTACAATTCCTATCTCTCAAAGCCCTAACAATCATACAATTAAGATTTCATGCCTAAACTTTAATTATTAATCAAATTGAACAATCAATATAAGAACAAATATATAGTAATTAATTATATTATTATACCGCAAAATAAAAATAAAAAATTAAAGAAGGGACAAGAGAAAGGACGAGAGAGATCTATAATACTTATAGAAGAACTGAGGAAGTATGGGAGAGTTGTGCTTGTTCTGCTTGTGATGGCTTGGATTTTAGAGATCTTCAATAGAAAGATGTCACCAGAGAAGACGCTGAGGGAGGCGCTGAGGATTTTGGCGGAGAAGGCGCAGAACTAGGACGGAAAGGAGAGGAAGTTGGAGGTGATGTCACTAGAGGAGATTACCACGGGAGGAGATGTCGCCGAAGGAGGTCGTCGCCGGAGAAGATCCGAGATCCGAAAGAAGATCCGAGATCGTCGCACTAGCTAGGGACAGTGACTATGGGAAAACAACTTCGACAATGGGAAAGAAGGAGTGTGTGGCTTGGAACTTTCGACAGTTGAAGACGAAGCGGTGGTGGTAGCAATGGATTGAGGAGGACGACAAGGGAGAGATAGAAGCGAGATTGAGGCATCCGTTTAACGTATATTCACAGTGTTTCAGTTAGGGATTGCTTTTTTCATTTTATATATGTGGGATAATGGCGGTTTAAAACTGCCATAATCACTAGAACCGCCACCAAATAGAAAGTCAGTTACGGCAGCAACAAAAAATGTCATAATGTTTGAATATTACGGCGGTTCTTCAAACCGCCGTAATATAAATGCCATTTTAAACCATTTTTTTGTAGTGGCTCTTCAGCAACGTCAGAGGGCAAATCGTCTCCTTGCTATCAGATTAGATATCCTAAAAGCTTCTTTGTCGATTGTCTCTTCGCCTTTTCTTCTACTACCTCAGCCTTTAATTTTGCAATCATCCTCTAATACTCTTCAGTTAGTACACTAGAACCCGACGGTTGTGCAGCAGCATTACCAAAAATTTGGGTGGGACATGGTCCAACACCTAAGGCACGAACTCGTCCTGGGTGCTCCTTTCCAAGAACTTGTGCTAGCAAATTATTTTGTGAAAGGTTCTTAGAGGATCCATCTTGGCTCACGATATTCGCAATTGCTTCCTATAGATATACAAGAAATTAGGTTATGATGATTTAAAATTAGCATGATATATACAATAAGAGAAGTTTAAAATTTTCAAACATTACTTACACCAACAACATGCGCATCGACATGGATATACGAGCCATTTTTTTTCTTATGAGTGATGATAAACAACTCTCCTCTACCAACGGGCCTTCTTTGTACTTTCTCTTATAATGTTGATATCGACATAATTATATAAATAACAACACCATATTCAGGAAGATTAAGCAAAATCTCAAAGCAAATAATTATTTATTACCACTTCGTCTTTTTTCTTGCTAATGTTTTGGAGCTCCCAGTATGTGTGTAAAGTTGCTTACTTTGATTTAAAGCGTTTTGTTTACACTTTTTCTATGAAAAAATAACAGAACAAATATAAATGAGAATGAGATGTTGAATATAAAATGTAAGGAGTCTATTATGTATACACATGTATGTTTTCGTGGAAATAATAAAAATTACCAAGGCTTACCTTTGTTTCTTCCTTCTGGCGATATTCAATTAACTATTTCCAGTGATTTTCTTCTATTCCTGAAGAGCAATGCTTAAGATTTTCCTCAAGAGTCCTTGTTTCTTCATGAAACTTATGATACAAGTTGTGTCTTATATCCTTTCAGTTTTTTCCTATCCTTTGCATAATTTCCCACTTTATCTTTCCTCTGGCATCATGCTCATACTGAAAGACCCGCTGTAATTATTTGCCATTGTCATTGACCAAAACCAATCAACAAGCATAAGATCGGTAATTTGAAGAATATCAATAACCAAAACATGCTACTTTAAATTGAAAAAGTATAACACTCACATCCAGTACAAGAAGTCGCAATTACATATAAGATATAAATGCTAACATAAACATGTGAAATATGAAATATGAAAATTTAACTAGCAATATAATTTACCCATGCAAAAGTTCTTACCCAAAAAAATTTGAATACTAAATTTTCTTAATATGTTGAAAATAAAAGATGTACCTTATTCATGTCGTATGCATGTTCCTTCTTAGCTTTGTTCACGTGCTTCCAACTTTCTTCACATATGGGAAATTGGGAATAGTCAGCGCCGCCTAAACTCCCTAAAAAACCACTTAATAATCCAACTGCCAGACCAATTGGTTGCAACCCTTTGTTAAATAGGAGTATTATCTTTGTATTGGAAAGAAGTGCTATAGCCTCCTTCACGTTCAACTTAGACCCTTTTCTCATGCAGTCCTCTAAGAAGTGTATGGAAAAAAAGTACTATCTAATCATTGCACAAAAAGGAGATAGAAGTAAAGGACTTTTCAAATAAATATTAACTAAAATAGGAAGAAAAAAAAGTATACAGATGACAGTAACTTCCCAATAATATGTATCTTTATGCTTCTCGTTGTTGCTCTGATCTTCGGCTTATTGGGCAGCAAAAAAGTCATCAATATGGTCATCAAACGATTGAAATTCATCTGCCTCCGGGTTGTAATCCTCATCCTCTGATTGATGATCAGCCACTTCATCGCGATGCCGAGTCTTTGTGCGTTCTGTGGGAGTTTGAGGGTCATCAGCTGTACTTGATGGCGCGAGCCTTTTATCATTGTGCGGTGCACAAAATGGTTCATTGACACAGGATGCCGAAGCTCTATTAGCTGAGGACAAAAATGGAGGAGCTCTATCACGTGGTTGCTCACGTGATATCTGAGCTCCTCTAATCATGGATCTAACTTTAAGGCAATATGAAATCATTTAGAATTATATTGAACAAAAATAATTAATTTAGAATATTAATTGAATTCATAAACTAGTAAATTTCTGCAAAAAAAAAATTACAAAACAGCTCAATGATACAATTGAAGGCTACATAATTTTTACATAAGGTTACGTAAAGAAATGTTAACCACAAACACTTACCAATGTGTTTTTAGCCTAGAATTCGTACTTTATGAAATTCGATTTTAATATAAAGCATGAATGTTATGTGGTGCCAGGTTCCAATGGAAAGTATGCTTCATTCAAAAGAAATGAAGTTGCTTGCATGCGCTCCCATGTTTCAGGCAAGACGTTTTGGGGCGTACAACATTAACGGTTACAAGTTTAAAACTATCAAAAAAGAATACAAGCTAAAAACCTAAAATAGTGGAGTATATGTATCATCTAATACAAGAAGTTATGCAAGCATGCGTGATAATACAGTGGCTATTGGTAGTGTTCCGTATTATGGAAAAATTATGGACATAATTGAATTGAATTATAGCTGTCATTTCACAGTGGTATTGTTCAAATGTGTTTGGGTTGATATCATTACCACCAGAGGCATCAAACAAGACCATTTGAACCTTACCAGCGTTAATTTTTCTCATCCGATACACACTGGTGATTAAGAAGACGATGAACCGTATATATTGGCATCAGAAACTCACCTTGTATACTATGTGGATGATGAAGTAGCTAAGGAATGAAGTGTTGTGGTTCATGTGAAACCATAAAATTTTTATAACATGGGAGAAGAGAATGAAGAAGCTAAAGTTGGATTTTCTCCACAGCCAGGGTTGAGTATGTCAGCGGAAGGTAACATTGGAGATTTACAATTTACAAGGGAGGATGATATATAAGAACCCACAGAAAATGCTTTAGAGAATTTCGATGATGTTGGGTAATGCTTATATGAAAAAAGTTAACGTAATTTAAAAAGGATTTTTGTGTCATGAATAAGTTAAATAAACTCAACAATGTATATTATTTTCTTTGGTTACAAAAAACTTGTGCATTTTCGATTTGCAGTTAAGTCTTTAACGTATTGTGCGTTTTTATGAATAAAAGCAGATGTTCCATTTCTTTCAATGGTTGTTTTCATCAAAAGTTAGTTTACATTAAATCTTTAATGTTGTTTTAGTTGTTGTTGTTCTTAATGTTGCAGTTTTGATAATCTTGATATCTAATATTCGATAACAATTCCAATAGTATTACGATTTTTAAACATTAGTAAACATAACATGAAAGTGGAACAGGACAAATAAAAACTGAGTTATTTTCATCATGTTGTGCAAGCACAACATTTGCTACAGAGCTTCTATCTAAGAAATTTGCCCAAACTACCAACAAGAGATGTAATTGTCAATAATTTACGTTTAGTTTTAAAATTGTCTTAGCATATTGTCGTCCATTTTTTTCTAAATTACTATTTAATGACTTGGGAGTTCTCAGTTTCTTCTAGGTATACTTATTTTATTGTATACATGTTGATATTTTCAGTATTACCTGAATATTCTGGGAAAATAGTTCCTAACAATCTAGATGGGGAAGAGTTTGATTCAGAAGACAATTTAGATGATATCTCCTCTGTTGAAATTAATAGATCCATGTAGTTGATCTTAATAAGATTCCGAAAGAAGACAATGAAACTTTAGAAGACCAACAAAGAGAAGATGATATACATGTTACGAAAAGGTGCTTTAATATGAACAAAAAACCTATGGTATGGAGATGAAATATCAGATCTTGTAAAACGTGAAGCCCATAGATTCTTGATAGAGTATTTTTCTCCAGGTCAATACGATGTTGAGAATATTTGACCTTTCATTATAAGAGTTACGTTGATTCCATTAATTTAATGGTTTGGGTCGCAGTTTTACATATTTATCTACTTTTAGAATTTCTTGATTTAGGTTTATTAATGCATAACTTCGAAGAAGAGTAACTTTAATTTATGCTCGTTAGAACTTTATTTTAAGTTTATAAATTCAAATTATGACTTTATTTTGTTCTCTTACATTTATGTTTGAATGCAAATTTAAATGATAATATAGTAAACGAAGAAATCTTATTGGTAAATTTGTTCACATGAGTTAACATATATAACTTATTTAACTTGTGAACTTTTTTACGTAAAACGATACTAGAAATAGTGTTACGAGTTTAAGTAACAATGATTTAAATAT
>NC_029787.2:29153602-29154385 GCF_000816755.2 Arachis ipaensis
TAACTTAACTAGATTATACCCAGAGGGTTATTACTAAAAAAAAATATTAAAATATGTAGTTAAATGCATTTTGCGGCGGTTGAAAGAAAACCATCGCAAAATATAAAATAATAATTCAGCCCAAGTTACATATCGTAGAGGTTCTCCTAGAACCGCCGCTAAATATAAGGTTGATTGCAGCCCCATTCCTAACTGACGCGATATGCGCCGCAATTATTTCATTTGGCGGCGGTTTTATAAAACCGCCCCAAAATTTCCGCCACTATCTGCCGGAAGTGTTGTAGTGATAAAGATAACACTAACCTCAAAGTTGATAGCTCATGTAATATGCCAACCAGCGTTGAGGCGGTTGATGTCAGGGTCTCGTATGTCTGTGTGTGCGTCCCTGTATGCCATAACGTCTGGAAAACTAATAAATATCAAGAAAACAGTGCAAGAAAGAGAGATGAGAAAAATGTGGGGTTAGGAGCACTGTGAATGACTACCATTTATAGTTGCTCTCTGGACTTATCTCGTTTATGTATGACCATATTCTTATTAAATGAGGTAAGGTTCGTGTCATATCACACTTGTAAACGCGTATTCGTGTCTTATCTCGTTTACAGTGTAAAGGAGATATGGCCATACTTATCTCGTATATACTATAAACAAGATAAGTTACTTAATAAAAATCCATAAATACTCTCAAATTAACGTATATTCGTAATTAATATATTATTTTATTTATTTAAAAAAATTCTATATTTTATATTAATAATTAATTTAAGTGGCTGATTTTAATGT
>NC_029787.2:29155275-29162909 GCF_000816755.2 Arachis ipaensis
ATATATAAACATATATTTTTATCGTAAGATTTTAAATTGATGTAAAATTTTATAAATTGATCTAAAATATATAAATTTTTAATTCAATAATAAATATTTAAAACATAATTCGAATAAAAGCTACTTTAATAGAGTAACATTTATTCGAATCGTGTACAAAATTGTAAGTCAAATTAAACAAGTAGTAAATTCCTACCAATTTTCACGTTGATTAGGGAGGAAAACAAAATATACCTTATAAGATATATATCACAACCAGAAAATTGCTTATCACAAATAGATTTACAAACAGATTTGGTCTTTTTTACTAACAAATTTTTGGTTACCGACGGATTTTGTCCCTCTGTAAAAGCTTCGTTGGAAATTACTTACTGACGGATTTTTTTCTGTCGATAATTTATCGACAGACTTTTTTCTGTTACCGACAGAAGTTTCCTCGATAATGGTCCCCTTTTTGCCCAAAAACTATCTGTCTGTCAGAAATTTACTAACAGATTTTTTTCCATTACTGACAATTTTTTCTCGGTAATCGTCACTTCAATTTCGCTTAAACCATTTGATTTTCTGACAAATTTTTCGTCGGTAACTAGCGTCAAATTTTTCGAGAGATTTTTTGTCGGTAGTTGAAACCTGGGAAAGCACTTTCAACTCTGAATACAGATGAAAATCTGTCTGTAAATCTGTCAGTAAGGTAAAATAAATTTTTTTTAGATTTTTTCATTGCAAAATAAACCTGATTTAATACAAAATAAATATAAATTTAAATAAGTTCATCATATTATCAAACTAAAAGAAAAGTACTATAAACAAGCAAGTCAATATAGTTCAAAACATAAACAAAATGTATAGATACATCAACTATAATAATAAGTAACAACCATACATCAACAAAGTGTATTGATACATCAACTATAATTCAAAATATAAACTCAGTGTATTATTCAACCATACTACATCAAAAATAAAAGAAGATTCTGTTTTTCAAAATTTCACAGTTTATTGGCAGCATGCAGAAATCTTACAACTGATTCAATGCAGTGCAAGAGCTTATATTATGCGGAATAGGCCCTGCAAGATGGTTGTTGGCAAGATTCCTGAACATAAGAAACAGGAGGAACTTAATACAACTGACACACAAAGAAGTGAGTCTATTTTTTTTTCTTTTGAAACAAGAATGAATCATACTCACATTTCAAAAAGGTGTTCAAGTTTTCCAATCTCATTAGGAATTCTATCCACCAGTTGATTTCCATTTAATTGCATACAATAACAAATTAATTTTCAATAATTACATGCAGTGAAAAGAGGACCAAGATGATACAATCAGAAACAGACTCACAAGTAGCTCAATTTCTGTAGGTATTGGACCAGTAAGCTTGTTTCCATGAAGGTACCTGTATAATCAATGTGCTCAGGCAAGAACAAATAGTGAAGCAATTTCAATCTTCTTTTAAAACTATGATTTTTTATAACATTTTTCCTTTTATTATAATGAAAATCTAGCTTGATTATATAATCTTTAAGAAATTTGGTTACAAATGTGAATATGTAATATCGCAACTTGTAGTACATCACGCTTAAATCATAACAGTGCTAATCGCAACGGAGTTTTCAATTTGTGAACTTATAATAATCTTTACATATACCTATATATAGTTCTTATGGAATATGAGATTGTAGCATTAGTCGGTTATAATGTCCAAAAAGATTAATTTTAAGCATCACAAGGCTAGTAAGGAGAATAAGTAGCAAATATAGATATAATAAGCACAAGTCTAATCTACAAACAGTCATAGCATACACAGTGCCACAAAGGCTTAGTATATACATCACAAGAATTTCAGGAAGTCACAACAACCCATATATAGTCATCACTTACAATGAAAGATGTAAAGTATATAGTATATGAACATATAAAACCACAAATCTTGATTCATGAAGCAGCCCTTAGTCTAGATCTCCGGTTAACTAAAATAGGAATATCCTATCTCTCAAACAAAATGCTAACAAGAAGAGAGAAAAAATACTCTAGCCTCCAAAACGTCATGTCATATCGGATGCCTTCAAAAGTAAAAAAATATCTCTCAACTATATAATTTTGACCAAGCATAATATAATACCTGTATCTAACTATCTACCGTACCAGCATATTACTCCCTACATTCCTCATCAATTCGTTTGACTTGTTTAGAACATTCATAAATCAATGTAACAGGATAAAACTTGTATCCAATACATTGAAATTATATCATATCTTATATAAGTCAAAATGGAGGAAGTACAAAGCATCATATATAAGAATGCATGTCTAGTTGTCCACTTCCCATTATTGGACTAGCAAGAAGTGTGTGCGTGTCAAAAATTATAGAAAAATATTACTATTGGCTATTTTGTTACGACTGTTGTATACTATATTACTATTGTGCATTAATATTCTCCACCAAAGCATGAAACAACTTAAAAAAGAAAAAAGAAAAGCATGGATGTGACAACAAAGAAAAAAGTTGACAAACCTATAGATCATTAGATCCTAGCTAAAATTGGACAAGGGATGTACAGGACATAAAACAACAGTTATTAGGACAAAAAACTCCTTTAAAATCACAACTAAAATTAATACAATTTCTAAATAGAAGCTAGAATTGTACTATGGGAGGAGTTATTTTAAAAAAATGCAAATTTGTGATAGTTGGATGGAGGACTAAATTTGGAAAAATAATAACATAAAGCACGAAAAACAAAATGCAAAGAAGAAGTAAGTAGTGTCCATCAACAAAAAAACAATTTGATATTTCTGCTAATCAAAAAGTGAGTGACTAGTCACATACTTAATAAGTTCATGCAATAGACAACTACTGACTAGCCCCTAACAAAATTGACATACTAGATTTTGGGACACCAAACAAACTATTCAATGCAAGTACGGGCTACCTAGCAAACATATAACCATAATGCATTCAAATATCTAGAATGATATCAAGTCTATGAAAAAGCTCAAAGAAGAATAATGAGCAAATAGATTGTAGTATGTCTTTATTTACTCAAGAATTGAGAATGTAAACTAGTGACATGAATACTTTGCAATACAAACTTGATATAAAATCATCAACATATTCAGCAGAAATCTTTCCATGAGCCATTACACCAACCTCAATAACAGAAGCATACAATTGATCATTATTTCATAATACAATCTTCCAAGCTGACATGAGACAAAAGGTATTTCCTTATCATGTTGAAAACAAGTAGTCTACTATTGCATTTTATAGTAAGTGATATAATCAACACTACCAGCTTATGAAATAGCAACATATTTTCTATACAAAGCCTAAAAAGAACCATATTAATTGTGCTTCATAATACATTGAAACTTGAGAATCATGTAAACTAAAGTTCGAAGGACAAGTACCTTGCAAATTGTATAAAAGACAACATTGGTTTCAACAAACTGGTTCTTAAGATCTCCATTCAAAGTTACAGGAACACCAACCACCTGCACAATCCCGAATACCTTAGTCTTTTATGACATAATAAAAAAACTAACGAGTTATAAACCAATCAATTTGAATAACAAAAGATATTATGCTATTGTTTCGCACATAGGTCGACATTATTACAGAAGTCCAGGGCCACTAGTAATATACCTTTGTAGGGCATTTTGCTACTACAAAAGTTTATACAAGCTACGCAGCATCCGTGTTTCATGTAACACCTAAAACATCATACATCTCAATGGTTAGAAATCTCTTTTGAAGCTCAACGCTAAGCAACATATGAAGTTCCAAAAAAAGTAAGTATACCTCCATTGATAACAAGGCCATCAAGCTTCAAATTGTTGCATGCAACAAGTATAGCATTAACTTGTTCTGTTGTCCTAATATGATCTTTTGTTCGTCCAAGCAAATCATAACCACTTAAAAAATTAATAGCCATAGAAAGATAATAAGTGAAAGAGCCTTCGGTCGAAAGCAATGGCCTACCACTAAGTGTTCTACCTAAAAACCATGAATTTTAAGTCAAAAAATCTTCGATTGCAGAAAAAAATTAATCAAAATCAGAGTAAACCTGCAGATTCATAAAGCAAAAAGCAGAGTATGATAAACCTAAAACTGGCACAGAAAAAATAAACCCTAAGGTTTACCATGAAGAACAGAATCACAAAATCAGGATATATATACTTGAAATTCGAGATGGTTACGAGAAGAACTAAGAGAGCGAGTTGAGATTAGATGGAAAAGGTGCCAGAGGAAACAATGCGATGAGAGCGGCGGCGAAGAGAGCTTTGCGATGATGGGAGTAGACGCGACGAGAGCGGCGGCGGAGGGAGCTCGTGCGACGCAAGGGATGACAGAGAGAGATCGTGCGACGCAAGCGGTAGCGGCAGCAGCAGAAAAAGCTCGTACGATGGAGAGAAGAAGTAGCTCGTGGACGGAGAGAGGAAGAAGCTCATTTTATTTGTGTAGAATGTGAATAGAGCTCGAGAAAGTGGGGGTAACGTTAGGTTTAATTCAATATTTTTTGACGCAATATTTTAAATTACAAATAGATTTTCTGTCTGTAATAATTTATTAAAATGCTGTATTTTTGTTCATTTAAATACAGACGGATTTTTTGTCGGTAACTATTTCCTACAAATAAAAATTAATTTTTCCGATAGAATTATCGATAGATTCTCTTTTTTGTCTGTAATTTATGCTAATTCATTTTCTTTTGTTTTCGAAAAAAATTCTCTCGCAAAATCTGTCTGTATTTTCGTGGGATAAAATCTATTAAAAATATCCATTTGTAGTAAGTAGTTTTCTAGTAGTGATATCACGAGAATAATGTTAGTAATTTGAGTTAAGTCTTAAATTAGTCTCTAAATTTTCAAATGACTTAATTTGATACTTAAATTTTTATTCCATAACTCATATTAGTCTATCGAATATTTTTGCTTAACAGCATGCTAATGTGAATCATCAATATTATATGTCAAAATGTGGTTCAACCACGTGTAAAAATATAATAATGTGTCACTTAAGAATACGTGGCATTTCAATGTGAAAAGTTGTATCATGTGTTATAACATTGTTTGTCGTCCATGGATTACAGCATGCAGAAATTATTTATTAATCATTATGTATTCGTATATAAATATATGTATTATTTAATTTATTTTTAATGTGTATTTTTTATTTCGATATGTATACACAGGTAGTTATTTTCGATGTAAATATAACATGATTAGTTTTTATAATATCTAATTTTACAAATTAAAACATTAAAATAATCATTTATATAAATAGGGTAAAGTATATTTTTTGTCCTTAAAGTTTAACAAAAGTTTTAAAAATATCCATAAATTTTATTTTGTTTCAATTTTGTCCCAGAAGTTTTTGATTTGCATCAAATATACCCCTGACGGCTAATTTTTCAAAAAATTTAAGATCGATTCAACAACAATTTCATAAGAATAACTCCTCAACACAAGCAAATCAAGCATAATTTTCATGCATTATTGTTATATTGGTCTTAAATTTTTTGAAAATTTAGCCTCCGAGGGTATTTGATGCAAATCAAAAACTTTTGGGACAAAATTAAAACAAAATAAAACTTAGGGGTATTTTTAAAACTTTTGCCAAACTTCGGGGACAAAAAATATACTTTACCCTTACAAATATCTGTCTTTTTATATAGGATAATGCTACATATTCATAATTTTTTTGTTAATTAAGTCCAATCAAATTTGTCTAAGACAACAAAAATCAGTTATGACTAATATTATTTTAAATTTTATTGTTTAACTTAGTTAGACTTAGTTCATAAAAAGACTTGGATGTGTAGTATTTCTTTTACATATATATAAGTAAATACTTATTTAAAAATTTACTTCTTATACAATTAGAAGTCAATTCTTATTGAGATTCACAGTTGAAAAAGTTCTTTCAATTAATGTAGTTACAGAAAAAAATTAAAACTAATATAAAAAAAGATAAATAATACTCTTTCGAGTTGATTTCTAAGAAAAACACAAATTTCATTTAAATTGAGAATTGATCATTCTAATAACATCTAATATGAAATTTTTAAATTGACTA
This sequence comes from Arachis ipaensis, assembly GCF_000816755.2. Classification (NCBI taxonomy): domain Eukaryota; kingdom Viridiplantae; phylum Streptophyta; class Magnoliopsida; order Fabales; family Fabaceae; genus Arachis; species Arachis ipaensis. Next base: position 29,161,353 of record NC_029787.2, read on the forward strand.
TGATGTACCAAAAGTTGAGTAAAAAATTATTGTGGGGTCAAATTTAATAATTTAGTGGGGCAAATAAATATTATTATCATATATTACTCAAAAAAATTTCAAATCGTAGTGGGGGCGATTGTCCCAACACTCATATAAATACATCCGTCCCTGACAGCATGATTTGTCCATGTTTCATTGACATATCATTATTATAAGTGACTTTGAATTTTGTTAAGTCACTCAATTTAGTTCCTAAAATTAAAATTCGTGAATCAAAATAGTTCCTACTAGACCAATATTTTTTAATTTTTTTTTCTTAAATTCAAAATTCTCATTATTTTTTTAACCTACTCATTTTTCATTTATTTTTTACACGTAACTTAGTCTATATAAAAATAAATTTAGAATTTTTTCAAAAATAAAAAATATTATATATTATTATTATGTATTTATTTTTATGTTATAATATTTGACTAATTTAATTAAAAATGTAGGATTATATATATAAAGTGAGGGACATAATTAAGGTTATGCTTATATAGAGTAGTTATAGGTATACAATGTTGTTACATTTCTAAGGTGATACGATAGTAAAGATAAGTATAGCCTATTCTTTTGATTTCTAGTAAGCATGAGTGATGAAAATCGTAGCCTTTAGTTCTCAAGCACATCACTTGAAAAGCACAGTCTATTTTAAACGCCAAAAGCATAATTTTTTATACAGAAAAGTGTAGCCTTTGAGAACAGATAATGTCTGAATAGGCATCCCCTACTAAAGCGTCTCCAAAGCAAAAAAAAAAAAAAAGCATAACTTTTGTCAAAGACATCATTCTTTTTATTTTTAACTACACTTTTCAAGAGTAGTTGAATGGATGATTTTCTTGTAGTAAGATAATGGTTCTTAATAAGTTAGATAAAAATTAAATAATTTTTTTGTAAGACTTCGAATTTTTGAAAATTGAATATTAAATTATTTGTGATTTAGTATATTTATTTATGATTTTATTTTCAGAAAATTATTTACAAAAAGATAATTAAATCAAAGTTACGAGAGTTTGAGTTTAAAATCAATTGGGATTTATATAGTTTTCATAATGATCGATTATTTTCTTATTTAAAAATTCAAAGTTTTAGTAATTCAAAAATAATAAAAATTTTATATGGTTTAAATTGAATATTGAGATTTTGAATTTTATTTTGATGAATAAGAGAAAATTTATTTGGTTATCTCTAATTTTTTAAATTAGATTACTTATTTGAAAATAATTTATAAGTTGATAAATAAACAATATTTTTGAAGATGGTTATATTGAGTTACAATTGATTTTCAATTACTACCCTACCCTTACCCCTTCCCCTTTTTTTAATTCAAAGAAACCCTAACCATAAAACTACCCACACACTATCATTAACCCTGAACAACACACCCAACCGCCACTCTCACTTCTCCTCTCTCTCACACACACACACACACACGAGCTGAAAGAAAAGAAAAGAGAGAAAGAGAGGCAACAAGAAGAAGATGGGAAGGAAGGAAGGATGGTGGTAGCGGGGCTGGGAGCCGCCATCACCGTC
>NC_029787.2:29163041-29179239 GCF_000816755.2 Arachis ipaensis
CTGATGGGGAGCCGAGGAGAGACAGGACGCGAGGAGATGGAGAGAGTGTGTGGTGCTCATTGCCACCGCGCCTTGCTGCCAAGCTGCCATCGTCGTTCCTCGTTGCTACCAGAGCCGCCATGGAGCCGTGAGGAGTTGACGTTGCTGGAAAACACTACCGTCGGAGCCACTACCCATTTGCCCTAGCTTCCCTAGCTTATGTTGGTTATGTCCTTCCCGGTGAGGGACACTAGAGATGTCGCTGCTCCATTTTCTTATTTATCTTAATTTCAATAAGTTGTTTTGCTCTGAAACTCTTATAGTTGTTGTTCTGTTATATATTATTGAGGATTTTGCGACGTTAATGTCTTAGTGTTGAGTCACGATACTTGCATGCTGTGTTTAATGGTTGTTCCTACTGTAGAAAACGGTCGAAATTGATGTCCTTCTCTATCTTTTTTTCCAGCAACAGGTTCTCTCTCTTTTTCTATTCTTTTTCTTTTTTTATTTTATCATTTTTTATTAGGGATAACTTAGTTCAGAATTTTAAGATTTAGGTAAAAAAGATGATTTTAAAACCAAATAGAATGTTAAGATAATTGAGAGGATTCCTTCCCTACTGCCTCATTGTCTCTCTCTTTGTTGTGCTCGCCATGGAGCAAGAGAGCAATGGAGAGAGAGACCAAGTGAGAGATAGAGGAACAAAGAGAGGGAGATCTCTAAAATAGAAACAACAATGCTATAATCAAAAGGAGAGATACAGGAGAAGAGGAAGGTGGCGATGACACCGATGATGGAATATGTTGCGCACCACCGTCATCGATTTTGCTCCTGCGCCAACGCGTCCATGAGCAATTAGAGGAATGCAACACCAAACGACAGTTTCATGATCCACGACAACATGGCGGAGACGACGTCGACACAAGAAGATCAGACAACAGAGTCAGAGTTACGTAGGTGGCAGAGCATGGTTGCGATCATCTTGGATAAAAATAGAGCTAGTTCATTGCTATGGAAGCGTGTGAGAAGTGAGAGGAGGTTAACACATTGTTTTCGGACCATGATTTGGAAGAAGAATAATTATTGTAGATGCAAGAGAGAAAGAAGGATAATGATTCAGGGCTGAGAGTTCTGGCGATAGACTCGAGCTCCGCTGTAGTGATGGTGAGCGTGTCGGATGATATGGAAAAAGTGTGGTGATAATGGTAAAGATAATGGTGAATAGGGTTGCATTAAAAAAGAGTGGTGGTGTTAGATGAAGAAAAAGAAAAAGAAAAAGAAAAAGAAGAAGAGAAACTGGGTATGTTGGTGAAGAAGGTTATTGAAAAAGAGTTGTTTGAGAAGGGTATTTTAGTCCGAAAGAAGATTTTAAAACTAAATTGAATGTGAGGATTAGTCTGCTTTTACTAATATAGGAGGAACTAATGAAATCGAACACTACAACCAAAGCTATCATTAAGACAACTTTTATTTTGTACCTTTCTAATTTTAAATTGCTTAGCTTCAACACATTTTTGCATACGCATGACTGCATGAGTGTAAATTTTTAAAACTCACATACGTGGACCATCTTCGCGTATGCGAAAGATTTGGGCAGTAGAGCTTGCTCGCATACGCAACCCATGTTTGCATATGCATGGGTGTGGGCAGTGGCCAACTTCTGTGTACACATGAGATATCACAATGTGAAAAAACAGATATGCTGTAAAAACCAATTTTTCAGTCCAAATTTTAAACATTTATATCTTTTTCCAGTTAACCATTCTTGAACCGTTGGACAGATCGATAAATAAAATTTCATAAAAGTTCAACTTTGAAATATTTTCTACTCCGAGAACCAAGTTATGGCCCGCCAAAGTTGGCCAAAAATCAGTTTTAACCAAAAATAGAATTTACCAACTTTTTCAAAAGTTCACAAGCTAAAAATAGTTTTAACTCAACAAAATAACCCCAAACCATTTCAATCCACACATTCACAATTAACCAAACTCAAACCTACTCCATTCACACATTTTAACTCAAAATTTATCCACTTCACATCTCAATTTCACTACTCTGACAATCATTATCAAATCTTACACACTCAAAACCAAATTTTCCATTCAAATTCATGCATCATCATACAATACATTCACCAACTTACCATTCTTACCTTTTTCGGCCTTCGACCCAATATCCATCAATTCAATACATAACTCATAAATGCACAATTAACCATCCAATTCAATAATTTCAACAACACATCAACTACACACATCAATCCCAACCAAATACACAATTTAAGCTTATTCCTATGGGTCATATCTAACCTAGGATTTCATATTACAATATACGATATTTAAATGGAACTTAAACCATACCTCTTGAAAGCCAAAATCAAGCCTTTCACTTGTGAATTCCCACCAGGCCTTAGCTCCAAACTTCACCAAGGATCAATTTAATGGCTCTAACACCACTCTACATTATTTTCATACAATTTACACAATACTCAATACACTAGGGTTTCATAAAACACCATAAATACAAGAGAAGTGGTTCTTATCTTTTGCCCACTAGAATATATGATGAAACCCAGCTAGAGCTTATTTTAGAGCACCCATAAACCATCAAAATCACAAGATTTCTCAATACCTAAAGCTCAAACTCAAATTTAACACATACTGCAAAAATGGGGTAAGAGAATTCAAAATTGTTACCAATATTTTTAGATAAAATTATAGAGGATGAGATGGGCTTCGCTGGCCACAAACAGTGCGGTAATCAGAGCTCCAGAGAGAAAGTTTTGGTGGATTGAATGTTGGTGAGCTAGAATTTTCTCTCTTCTTCCCTCTCTTTTCAATTTCAGCACAAAGCACTAAATGAATGGGTGTTGGTGATGAATGGCCATTAGTAAGGGTATATATATGTTGGGCTTGGGCCCAACTTGAGTTTGGTTCACATATATGGCCTGTTTGGCCCAGCTTTGGGCCAAAATCTTTAAGATTAGCCTTTTAAGTTACGTTAATTTTTAACTTTTTAACCTTCTTTACACATAATTAATTTTCTCAGCCGCAGTATCGTACAGATCTAAGCCGATACTGCCGGTCAAATTTTTAATGCGCGTTTTTACGCGAAAAACTATGTTTTTCGACTCAAAAATTCTCTGAGTCAAAATATCATCTTTAAATTTTCAAATTACGATTGCTACATTTTCTAACCCATTTTACCCTTATTTAATTAATTACTTATTTAATTATGGTTTGACCGGATTTCACGTTCCACTTGCTCTGGGTCAGTGATTGAGACACCTGATAGTAGCAGTAGTAGTGGTTTATTCCACTTGCTTTGAGTTGAGTCGGTAAACACCCGCCTGTGTAGTACGCAGCAGTAGTGGTTCGTTCCACTTGCTCCGGGATAAGCGGGTAGTATGCAAGGAGTTATAGCTCAGTCCCACTTGCTCGGCGAGGTGGTGTTTCTGTCCATGGTTTGCTACTGGACATGTCGGATTTGGCTGTATAACCGACAGATGATATCTTCGGCCATAGGGCAGACATATATCATATGTACTTGTATGTTTTATTTGAGTATACTTTGTTTTGACTTGCCTAATTGGTTAACTGTAGTTAACTGCTACTTATCCTATCTGCTGTACTTGCTATCTATATTTTGTGTTTTTCTTGATTGTATTGTATGTGTTTGCATCTGAGAGACCCCTCATATGGTGGAGGCATGATGGGGGTTCTTCCACCTGGTGTTTAGGAGATGTGAAGGAAATGGAAGGTGAATAGTTAGATTAGAACTAGAATCCCTTAGATAGATTACCGATATTTCTGGTTAAGAAACAAATTTTAAGTTTGATTCTGAGTGTCAGAGTTTTAGGAACGCCTCTGCCTTTTTCGAGACCTTATATATTATCTATGTGGGCACCTTTACCATACATGTTATTTTCTATATGCAGGATATGAGGCGCCTTGCTGAGCGTGCTGGAGACTCTTTCAGAAGTGAAGATATACTTTTGAGGTTTTTTTATATTATGTACTTAGCTTTTATATATATATATATTCTACTGTTGTATTAAAAACATATTTTGTCCTTATTAGAAGTTGACTTTGGAGAATTAGGATTTTATATTTGCCTTTTGATTTACTTTTTCGGGTTGTATATATATATATATATATGGCCTTTACTTCACAGGTCGAGTTTAGAGCTTGATTTTGTATCTATCTTTTGAAATTCTATTTATATACTTGTCTCTTTGATTTTCTATATAAGCCTTCTATCTAATCGCTTTTCGAGTGTAACTCATTTTCGGTCTTGTTTTCATCCTTTCTTCCAATGCTCCTAGTTAAACTATTCTTCATATATATCTATTTACGTATTTTTTTTGTTTTAGAGGTCGTAGCGCCTCAACACCTTTGATTTACGTCCTAAACATAAAGGTTTGTGTGGTAGAGTGTTACAAAGAATAGGATAGTTGATGCGAGCGACAATGACCTCTTGTTGGAGTACTCTTATCACTCATCATTGATATGAAAAAAAAAAGAAGAATGAGAAAAATAGGAGGAAGAATAACTAGAAATTAACGTTCAAATGAAAAAGAATTAGGGTTAAATAGAGAAATAAAGACTAAATCAGTAATAAATTGCAATCTGTCAAACTAGCCATTAGACCTTCGAGTGTGGCACATGATAGCTACGTCAATATTAAAATTATTGAGTAATCACTAAAAAATAATAAAAAATTATTATGATATCCAAAACTCAATCTTAAATACTATTATAATAAAAGTTAAAATTTGAAAAACTAAGGCCCAATTTGGAAAAATAACTTAATTAAGCTCCTTTTGAAAAAATAGCTTAAACAATAAATGATTATATTAAAAGTAGCTTATAAATAAGTTATTTTGTGTTTAGATTTTTAGTTCTAAAAGTCCTTATTTTAAAATGTGATAATAAGTTACTTTTGAAACTTCCCAAACGGGCCCTAAGGACTTCTCTCATAATACAACTACTTTTGATCACATTTCTATAAAATAAGCACTTTTAGAGCTAAAAACCCAAATACAAAATAACTTATTTATAAATTACTTTTAATATAGTCATTTATTATTTAAGCTATTTTATCAAAAGGAACTTAATTAAGCTATTTACCCAAACTGAGTCTAAGGGCTCATTTGGGAAACTTTAAAAGTAATGTTTTTGAGCTTTTGACTTATAAAAAGTAGTAGTATTAATGTCTGGTACAATTTTTAAAACCAAATTGTAACTTTCTAATAAGCTATTTAGGAGTGATAAACCACTATTTTATGGTTTATCTTGTATTTAATTGAGTGGTTTCATCAAGTCTTTACCCACTTATTCATATGATTTGCATGATTTTACAATTCCTTCCTAGTTTTGTTCTATGGTTGAAAACTTGCTTCCTAGAGATCTTTAATTTGTATATTTTAACTCTCCTTTATACCATTCGATGCCGTGATCCGTGTGTTAAGTGTTTCAAGCTTCATAGGGCAGGAATGGCTTAGAGAATGGAGAGGAAGTTTACAAAAATGGAAGGAACACAAGAAACTAAGGAGATAACCAGCGAGCGCGCGATATGAAGAAATTTGCAGCAACGCATGTGCGTGCCTGACGCGTACGCGTGGATTGGAGTTCTGCAAGATGACGCGTGCGCATGCCTGACGCATACGCGTGACAAGGAAATTCGCCAAATGACGCGCACGCGTGACTGACGTGCACGCACTGCAGAAATAACAGAAAACAATGGGGGCGATTTTGGGCCGAGTTTTGACCCAGTTTTCGGCCCAGAAACACAGACTAAAGCCAGGGAACATGCAGAGACTCAACACACATTCTCATTAGGATAGTTTTTAGTTTTAGATCTGAATCTAGAGAGAAATTACTCTCCCTCTAGGTTTTCTTTACATTTATAGTTTCATACTTTTATGCTTTACTTTGGATATTGAAGAGTCATCACATCCGTTGAAGATACTATTCTAGTTTGTTTTCTTACTTCCTATTTATTTATTCCATATTCTTAATTCTTGTTTAGAGTAACAATTGGATTATTTTCATGGATTGTTAATGCAAAGAGTACTTTTCCTTTAATTAAATTTCAGATTCTTATTTTATTTAATTTATCATGTCTTCTTCTTATACTTCTATGAGCGTTATATTCATGTCAATGGAGTAGAATTCCCACTTGACATGGGGGTTGATTAAGAGGAGACACTTGAATTGGAATGCTCAAGTGATTAGTTAAATTGGAAGTTGTTGGCTAATTCTGTATTTACTAACGCTAGACCTTCCCAAGGGAGAGGACTAGGATTTGCGAATAAGAGTTAGCTCAATCACTTGACTTTCCTTTATTTAGTAAGGGTTAACTAAGTGAAAACAACAACCTCTTTACACTACACTTGAGAGAATTCCAACAAGGATAGAACTTCCAATTAATCATTCCCCCAATAAAGGCTTTTTAATTAGAATATATATTTCTCTTTTAAATTACAATTGTTTATTTTCTGTTACTCAACTCTCAAATTTCTCGAAAAACTCCTGATTAATAACTTAGCACCCTTTCTAACAACTCGTTGGGAGACGACTTGGGACTCATGCTCCTAGTATTTTTATTCTAAACTTTTGTGACAACCTTTCTAAATTGATGAGGCGGATTTTTGCTGGTTAAGAGCTTTATTCGTAACGCTGTTCTTATATTATAATCTCTTAATTGGTCTAATCTCCGCCGCTCATCAATTTTTGGCGCCGTTGCCGGGGAGTTACAATTGTGTGCTAAATTACTAATTAGTGTACATATTTCTATTTTATTTGCATATTTTATTTTATTTTATTACTATGAGCTGTATGTTTCTTTCATTGAATGACGCGTTCACTGCCTGATCCGAGCTTAGCTGCATTTGATCCTGAAATTGAAAGAACTCTTTCACATATTAAGCGAGCTCGGCGCAGGTTAGCCTCAGAGGGTAGTGAAGTGATTGTTATCGATTCACCAGTCTCATTTGAGGGCGAATCTGAACCGTCATCTGAGAGCGAAACAAGCTCCTTTACTACTTATTCAGTTGATTCACGTGCAGATAAAATGGCAGCACCTAGAAGGATTACTCTCCAGGAAGTTGAAGCCCCAGACTTTACTCTGAAACTGTATCAAGTGCGTCATCCAAATCTGGCTGAAGATTTTGAATTGAAGACTGCACTAATCAACTTGATGCCCAAGTTTCATGGCTTACCTGCTCAGGAGCCTATCAAGCACCTAAGGGATTTTCAGACAGCCTGTTCTACTGTTAGGCGTCATGGTACAAATGAAACTTCTATTCTGTTAACCGCCTTCCCGTTTTCTCTGGAGGGAAAGGCGAGGGAGTGGTACTACTCCCAACCTGAAGCAACTGTCACCAACTGGGATATGCTCAGGAGAGAATTCCTGGAAAAATACTTTCCAGTTAAAGTTATAGATAGATTGAGAAAAGAGATCTTCTGCATTGTTCAAGGAGAATCAAAGACTCTTTATGAGTACTGGGAGCACTTTAAAAATCTTTTGGACGCATTCCCATCATATGATTGACAAGTTAGTATTGATCATCTACTTTACCCAAGGCATGAAGCCTCGGGATAAAACTACACTAGATGGTGCTAGTAACGGTTCTCTGAAAAAGTACAAGATCACAGATGAAGTATGGCAACTGATCAGCGACTTAGCTGAGTCCACTCGGAATCACAGGCACAGGAACAACCATTCAAAGGCTGTTGCAGAGGTTTTCTCTAGCATTGAGACTTCTGCTTTTACACAGAGTATATGTGAGATGACCAACCTACTAAAGCAGATGCAGTTGAATCAACAACAAACTCAGCCCCCCACCACAACAAAGCCAACAGTTAATTCCCCAAAGAGTATACAGAATTTGTGCTAATTATAGTCACTACACTGATGAATGCCCGCAGCTCTAACAAGAAGACAACACTGTGGCAGCTACTCATAACTTCTATGACCGCCTGAATCAAGGATACAATCAATAAGGCGGCAACTACAACCAAGGTGGGAACTATAACCAATGATGGCAGGACAACTCCAATCAAGGTTGGAGAGATAATTTCAACCATGGCTGGAAGGACAACTATAACAGAGGAGGCAGAGACAACAATAAAAATCAAAGGTGGAATAACAACAATAGACAACAAAATCAGAACCAGCCTTACAGAGCTCCTCACATAAGGCAGTTACAAGGACCCCAACATAACCAACAATAGGTCCCACAGATCACCTATCCCCCTTCCTCATCAAATGACGAGATACTTCGTTCTCTTGCACAAGGACAACAAGACATGCAGACTACGCTGAACTCTACTCTAAATAGTCTGAATGCCATTTTACAAGCTCTCGTCTCCCGAATAGATTCATTACCTGCTTCCACCAACCAGCCTTCAAGCTCCAGTGAAATTCCTTCTCAACTCTTACCTAATTACAAGGGTGGCATCAATGCCATCACTTTGAGGTCCGGAACCACACTGTCAGAGAGGAATAATGAGGAGCCAAGCCCACCAGAACACGCCCCAGCTGAGGATGTGGTAGAAGTAGAAGATGCTGAAGAGGAAGAGAAAGTGCAAGACATGGTTGAAGAAGAAGTAGCTCATCCAAGGAATGAAGCACCAAAGGAAGCAGAAGCTGCAAGTGGCGCCATTCCTATCCCATTTCCACACCTTGCATGGAAGTCCAGAAAGCAGATGGAACTTGATCCCAAAATGGTAGAAATTTTCAAAAAGGTTGAGGTAATTGTTCCCCTTTTTGATGTTATTCAACAAGTACCTAAATATGCAAAGTTTCTAAAAGATTTATGCATACATAAAGAAAAGATTAATGAATTAGAAACTATTCCTTTAGGTAGTTCTATATCTGCTTTAATGAGAAGTATACCTGAAAAATGTAGTGACCCAGGTCCATGCATGGTTAACTGTACCATTAGAGATGTAATATTTTCTGATTGCATGTGTGATTTAGGAGCGTGTGTTAGTATAATGTCATTGTCTATATATGATGCTTTGAGGCTCCCTCCTTTAAAAAGGTCAGTAGCTCATTTTGTGTTAGCAGATAAGAGCATTATTACAGTAGTTGGAATTGCTGAAGATGTATTAGTGAGCATTAAGGGGCTCACATTTTCCATTGACTTCTATATCCTGGAAATGCCCCCTAATGACTCAGGAAGACCATAATCAATCCTGCTTAAAAGACCATTCCTGAAGACTTCGAAGTTCAAGCTGGATGCATTCTCAGGAACTTACTCCTTTGAGATAGATGGCAGAGCAGTGAGTTTCAGTTTAAATGAAGCTATGAAGCACCCACCGGAAGATCATTCTATCTTCCAGTGCAACATCATTGAAGAAACTGTAGCTGAAGTTCACCAAGAAGAAATAGAAGAGAAGCACATGGAGCAAGGTCCAAGTGTGGGGACACCCTCTGAACATAATGAGGACACTTTACCATTATCATTAGCCCCGGATGATCCAGAACCTAGCCATGAGCAGAAATTGGAATTGAAGCCCCTCCCTCCACACCTCAAGTATGCTTACCTTGAGGATAATCAGAAGTTCCCAGTTATCATTGCAAGGGAACTCACTTCCCAACAGGAGAAGCAGCTGCTCAGTGTGCTGAGAAAACACAAGAAAGCGATTGGGTGGAGCTTGGCGGATATAGTAGGCATCAGCCCTCAGGTTTGTAAGCACAGGATATTCTTAGAAGAGGGATAAAAGCCTGTCCGTCAACCCCAAAGAAGATTAAATCCCACCATCTTAGAAGTTGTCAAGAAAGAAGTGACCAGGCTACTTGAAGCAGATATCATGTACCCCATCTCAGACAGTGAATGGGTCAGTCCAGTACAAGTGGTGCCCAAGAAGTCCGGAAAAAAAAAACAAGAGAAAGAGAGAAAAGCACGCGACGTGCAAGCGTCGCTGACGCGTACGCGTCATTAGTGCTTTCGAAACAAAGAAGAAAAGAAGAAGAGAGTCACGCGGGAGCTTGGCTGGAGGCGTGCCTTAGGCACAAACACGCCCACTCGAACGCGTCCCTGACGCGTCCGCGTCACCCACGCGCATGACCCTGTGAAATCGACGTAAATGGATGTATGGCAGAGAGTTATGATGGAGTGGGGCTGGAATTGTGCAAGAAGCCCAAGCCCTATCACGCGTACGCGTCCCCCACGCGTCCGCATCGTTTTTCAAAATAAGACCATTCACCCGTGCGCGTCTCCCACGCGCACGCGTCACCCTGAATTTTGGCAATGTGCGTATGAAACAGAGAGTTATGCATACGCGAGGCTACTCTCGCACCAATAGCACAAATTAAGTCACGTGTACGCGTCACGTGAAAATAGCGCCAACCACGCGAATGCGTGATTCACGCGTCCGCGTCACCTACGCTGCACAGTTTATCCAAATCAGCACCAGAATTCCTATCTTTTCTTCCCCAATCCAAATTTTTCTTTTCCCTTCTTATTTCTTTCCTATTCCTTCTTTCTTCTTTATTCTTTCTTACTTTTTTTACCTTCTCTCTCCTTCTTTATCATCATCATCAAGGTTCTTTTTCTTTTCTTCTTCCCTCTTTACTTTTCCATTATTATTTTTATTTATGTTTTTTCTTCTTTTTCTTTTCACTTTCATTATCTATGTTTCTTTTTTCTTTCTTTTCTTTTTTATATTATTTTAATTGGTGTTAGAAATTTAAATGGGTGATTGTTTTCTTCTATAATTGCTTGTGGATTATTAAAGAATTGTTTGACGATTAATATTACTTCTTAAGGGTTGCTTGCATGTTCAAATTTAATACTTTTAATAACATATTTACCATGCATGCTAAGTGTTTGTGAAAAAATCCGTGTGGCATTGTGTATATTTAAATACTCTATTCTTCTACTCTAATACCTGTTTTTCACAAAAGCCCTTTTTATATTTTATTGATTGAATATAATTATCAATACAAACAGATTGTTAGTTTGAAACACTTGATAATCAAATTGGGCAATTAATGCTTGATCTATGCTACTCATGCCTTTGTCGGCATGCCAATAAACACCTTGCATTTAATTGCCATAACATGCACTTGCTATATTTCCATTGATGAACTTTTCACATGTAGTCGCGACCATGTGTTAACGACATCCTTCTTTACCGTGCATTGATTATCACTTGTACCATTCTCTTCCTTACTCTAACCCTTAGCTTTAAATGTTACTTACTTTTTCCCTTTTCAGGATGGCTACCAAGAAGGGTAAAGAGAAAGCTACTCCCAAACCACCAGCAAGGAAAGGAACAAAAAGAGCACTAGCTGCTGAACTATCTTCAACAGCAGTAAATCCCTCAACAAAGAGAGTCAAGAGGATCATCAAGGTCGATGAAAAAGAGAAAGCTTTTTCAGCAAAGGACACTGCGCGGTTCACTAATCGCTACTGTGAGCAGATGTTCCCCATCCTGGCTGAGCGGAACTATAATAATGAGTACCTTCTCATCCTCCCGACCAACATTGTTGAATTTGTTGAGCCCCGAATTGAACGAAGACAATGGGTATTCCTACGGAGACAGCCACGGCAGGTCAATCTTTCATGGGTAGTTGAATTCTACTCAAACTTTCACATACCAACCCTGCAGTCTATCTATGTCCGACAGAAGCAAGTCCCCATAACTAAAGAAGCTATTCAGCAAGCTTTAGATCTTTCGCCTGCTCCAGAAGGATTGGACGTATTCTAAAAAGTATCTTTTAAGCGCCAGACATACCAATTTGACTGGGACGCCGTTCTCAGAATTATAGCACAACCTGGCAGCAGATGGATTTATGGATATCATCGATCCCGACCTAAGGGAATATTGGCTTCAGCACTCACCTTGGAGGCTCGAGTATGGGCACAGATTATGTCTCATTACGTTTTTCTGAGCACTCACGAGTCCTCCTTCACTGCAGACATGGTTGTTCTACTATGGTGTATCCTTACAGACCAGCCTCTCAATTTACCAAGACACATCCGGAATGCTATGGGACACGTACAAATTGCGGGCAACCTACCTTTTCCCGCTTTGGTTTCAGATCTAGTCTCAGCAGCCGGAGTCTCCTACAGAGTTGGGGACACCAAGACCATGATTCTGCGGGATGATCAGTACGTCCCCAACGGGAAGTAGGGGTGTGCATGGGCCGGGTGAAACCGGGTTTGATGTGACCCAGACCCGGTCCGAAATATATACCGGGCCTATTTGTTAGACCCGAACTCGACCCTAGACCCGATGAAACCTATACACTTTCGGGCCACGATTATACCGGGTGAAAATCGGGCCGTTAATATTATATTACCTTGATACCTTTTTATAAGTTAGCATGTAAAAATATCCAAATTTCCAAGACTCCAACCATTATTTGACATGGTAAAATTCACTTAGAAAAATATAATAAGAACTAACTCTTCTCTAAAATTAAAGTATAACCATAATCAATACTAATATTGCCTAATAACACCAAATATTTAAATCAATACAAATAACACAAGATTATGCATTAGTCTAAAGTCTTATGCATTTTAAACATAAAATATTAACTTATAGTCTTATATATAATGACTAATAACACAAAATATTAATTGTGTATGATGACCGGGCCACCGGGCCGATTTCGGGTGACCCGAGCTATGGCCCGGACTCGACCCGAAATAATGACCGAGTCTACTTTTGAGACCTATATCCGACCCTAGACCCGATGAAATCACATCAAATTAGCCCCTAAAGTGTTCGGGACCGGGCCGAGTCTTCGGGCCGGGCCGGGCCATGCACACCCCTAACGGGAAGTACATCAGACCTCCAGCAGCCACTATCAACCGGACCACAGAACCGGCGGAAGATATTCTTTCTCATTCCACATCACAAGAACCTTCAACAAATCAGCTACTCCTACAGATAATTCAAAGATTAGACCGACTAGACCGGCAGGGAAAGCAAAGAGAGCGCCGTAACAAGCATTGATTTACATACCTCAAGGAGCTGATTGTTGGTAACCACCCACCTGAAGAAGGCCCAGACACTCCGGACTCCACTTCATTTACCAGCATAGGGAGCCATGACGGCCCCAATTGTGGAGATGCTGCTACCAGCCCCCCTTTGTTCCTGACTGATGGCACCGAGGACGGTACCAAGCTTTAAGTGTGGGGAGGTCGGTCAGTACCTGACTTCCGGAAGTAATTTCTCTTTCTTAACATTAATAAGTTAATTTTATTTTGTTAGAATAGGATAAATTGCATAGTAATAGGTATTTGCATGCATGTTCTAATTGGTTGAAAAATAATAAGTTTTCTTTTCAAGACTCTATTTTGAAAAATTTCACTAATTTAAATCAAAACCTTTGTGTTAAAACCTGTTTGAAGACTATAAATTGGAACATAAATGATAGCTAAGAACACACAACCCGTGAGACTTGAGCTTAATTACATGGTTACATTATTTAACCATAATATTTTATTCTTGTGTGTTTGCTTCTCTATGATTGTAATCTATATTTTGTTCCATCCTATATGTCCAATGTTTAATGTGTTATATGCATGCATATGATTGAGGCCATTATTTGTCTATTAGCTCACTTATCCCAAATAGCCTACCCTTTCAATTACCTTTGTTAGCCACTTTGAGCCTTTTTATCCCCCTTGTTCTATATTTTACCACATCACTAGTTTTAAGCGTAAAAACAATTAAATACCCCAAATTGAATCTTTAGTTAGCTTAAGATGGAGATTGTGTGTCAATTAAGTGTGAGAAAATTGTGGGAACATGGATTAATAAGGGGATATGTCATGATAAAATATTGGAAATTTGGGTACCTACTCATGTGAAACTAGAAAAATAAAAAATCCACGAGCATTGATAATGTTATGTTTACCTTTTTCCTTTAAAAAAAATCCAAAAATATTCAATAATTAAATAAATAAATAAGGGGACAAAATTACCACAGTGCTAAGTTAAGTTAATGAAAAGATCAATGCATATGTGATACAAATTAAAAGAAGAGTTGATGCATGAGTATGTAATGCAAAAGTGGGAATTTTGGGTAGCTAGGCATGAACTTAAAAGTATGTAGAGTATGTATAGGTGAAGCTTAGGTTGATCAAGGATTCAATTTATAGCTCACTTAGCCATATGTGTACCCTTACCTTTACCTTGGCCCCATTACCACCTTGAAAAGACCTCATGATGTTTGCATTGATACATTGAATACTTGTTGATTGGGTAGGTGAAGAACAAAGTTTAGAAAGCATGACTAGGGAAGAGTAGAGTGATTACCCTATACACTTGAGTGATTAGAGTGCACCTATACTATCAGTGAGGGTTCAATGCTTGATTCTATGTTCCCTCCTTTCATGAGCTGTCTTCTTACAAGTTTACTTGTTTTTACTGTATAATTTGAATTAGTGAAATTTGAGTTATTTTTATCTTGAAGAACTTATTTATTTTTAATCAAGTAGGCAGAATCATCTCAACATATAGTTGCATTCATATATAGGTTGCATTGCATTACACGAGTCTTACTTTTCTCTGCTCATTTACTTTATCTCCTTGAGCTAAGCATGAGGACATGCTAATGTTTAAGTGTTGGGAGGTTGATAAACCACTATTTTATACTTTATCTTGTATTTAATTGAGTGGTTTCATCAAGTCTTTACCCACTTATTCATATGATTTGCATGATTTTACAATTCCTTCCTAGTTTTGTTCTATGGTTGAAAACTTGCTTCCTAGAGATCTTTAATTTGTATATTTCAACTCTTCTTTATACCATTCGATGCCGTGATCCGTGTGTTAAGTGTTTCAGGCTTCATAGGGCAGGAATGGCTTAGAGAATGGAAAGGAAGTTTACAAAAATGGAAGGAACACAAGAAACTAAGGAGATAACCAGCGAGCATCGACGCACACACATGGCTAACGCGAGCGCGCGATATGAAGAAATTTGCAGCGACATGTGCACGTG
Organism: Arachis ipaensis; assembly: GCF_000816755.2. NCBI lineage: Eukaryota > Viridiplantae > Streptophyta > Magnoliopsida > Fabales > Fabaceae > Arachis > Arachis ipaensis. Next base: position 29,177,994 of record NC_029787.2, read on the forward strand.
CCTGACGCATACGCGTGGATTGGAGTTCTGTAAGATGACGCGTGCACGTGCCTGACGCGTACGCGTGACAAGAAAATTCGCCAAATGACGCGCACGCGTGACATGCGCGATCTGCAGAAATAACAGAAAACGTTGGGGGCGATTTCGGGCCGAGTTTTGACCCAGCTTTTGGCCCAAAAATACAGACTAAAGCCAGGGAACATGCAGAGACTCAACACAAATTCTCATTAGGATAGTTTTTAGTTTTAGATCTGAATCTAGAAAGAAATTACCCTCCCTCTAGGTTTTCTTTACATTCATAGTTTCATACTTTTATGCTTTGCTTTGGATATTGAAGAGTCATCACATCCGTTGAAGATACTATTCTAGTTTGTTTTCTTACTTCCTATTTATTTATTCCATATTCTTAATTCTTGTTTAGATTTACAATTGGATTATTTTCATGGATTGTAAATGCAAAGAGTACTTTTCCTTTAATTAAATTTCAGATTCTTATTTTATTTAATTTATCATGTCTTCTTCTTATACTTCTATGAGCGTTATATTCATTTCAATGGAGTAGAATTCCCACTTGACATGGGGGTTGATTAAGAGGAGACACTTGAGTTGGAATGCTCAAGTTATTAGTTAAATTGGAAGTTGTTGGCTAATTCTGTATTTACTAATGCTAGACCTTCCCAAGGGAGAGGACTAGGATTTGCGAATAAGAGTTAACTCAATCACTTGACTTTCCTTTATTTAGTAAAGGTTAACTAAGTGAAAACAACAACATTTTTACACTACACTTGAGAGAATTCCAACAAGGATAGAACTTCCAATTAATCATTCCCACAGTCAATGCTTTTTAATTAGAATATATATTTCTCTTTTAAATTACAATTGTTTATTTTCTATTACTCAACTCTCAAATTTCTCGGAAAACTCCTGATTAATAACTTAGCACCCTTTCTAGCAACTCGTTGGGAGACGACTTGGGACTCATACTCTCAGTATTTTTATTCTAAACTTTTGTGACAACCTTTCTAAATTGATGAGGCAGATTTTTGCTGGTTAAGAGCTATACTCGTAATGCTGTTCTTATATTATAATCTCTTAATTGGTCTAATCTCCGTCGTCAAGGAGCTTATAGAGAAGTTAAAAAAAAATAACTTCTCTCATAATACAACTACTTTTTATCAGATTTCTATAAAATAAACACTTTTAAAATTAAAAATCCAAATACAAAATAACTTATTTATAAGTTACT
>NC_029787.2:29179246-29179879 GCF_000816755.2 Arachis ipaensis
TTATTATATAAATTATTTTTTTAAAAAGAGCTTAATTAGACTGTTTAGTCAAACTGAGCCTAAACACTTTGTTTGGATGTAAAATGAAAAATGGATGGAAAGAAAATGAGAGGAAAGAAAATAGAAAGAAAAATGAAGAGAAAATGAAAGAAAAGAAAGTAAAAAAGAATTTTCTTTTTGTTTGGATGGAAAGAAAAATAAGAAGAGAGAAAATCATACCTAAATGAAATTATATTAATACCATTTATAAATTATAATATACTAATGTTATAATGACAAATTTGTAATTTTACCTATTTTTTCACTCCAATCTAAATTTTCTTCTCAATTTTAAAAAAAAAATTAACATGAACCCCACATATACTGTTATATTTTTCATTTATTTTTTTTCATCCAAACAATAAAAATTAATTTTTCCATCTATTTTCTTTTCCTTTATTTTTTTTTCCTCCAAATTCTTCTAAACCAAACAAAGTGAAAATGATAATCCATGAATTTAAGGAACCAATAATTTACAATTTACTCCGTTTCCTTCTCTTCAACATTCATCTCCAATTCATTTCCATTCGAAACGGATATTCTGATAGATTCCGTTTCATTTCCGTTGGCTTTCTTCCCTCTTAACATCCAACC
>NC_029787.2:29179901-29180560 GCF_000816755.2 Arachis ipaensis
CTTTCTGAAAACCAAGTTCGCTGTTCTTCCCGCCAAAGCAGATGCTCCTTCAGCTTAATCTTCTTCATCTTCCTTACTACCACCAACCTTCCCTTCCGAACTCGATAATCCTTAAACTCCTCACTCCACCAATTTCTTCTCTTCCTCAATCCTTCCCTCGAACCGGTTCCGGTCGGCGAGCGAGTCTTTCGGCTTGCCACAGTTTGGGTTCACCGGTTTTCTCGTTGCCGGAGGATGAGTTGGACGTGGAGCTGGGTCGGCTTCTGGCGCTGTTGCCGGAGGAGATGCGGCGGCGGGTCAGTGATCACCCGGAGCTGCACCAGCTGATGGAGGTGGTCATGGATTTGGGTCGGAAACCACTGGCTAGGTTTCCGTCCGGTGATTTCGTGATTTCGGAGTTTCCAATAACGGTTCAGGATATCGAGCACGCTACGGCACAGGTACGGTGCCCTCTTCCCACCCAACCCTCGTCTGTTTGAGATATTTCCGTTGGCTACGATTCTTTGTGCTTCTTTTAGTTTTGGGAGAGTGTTAGATACAGTTGGTTAGTTATAGAAATTATTAGTTAATAAAACTTATGAGTTTCACTGTAATTAGTTAGTTGGTTAGAGTTTGTTGTTGAATTAGATTTAGTGTTAGGAATCTGTCAAAGACTGCAC
>NC_029787.2:29181441-29189258 GCF_000816755.2 Arachis ipaensis
TTCCCGTTTCCCGTATTAGTCTTATAAGTTTTTTGTTCGGAGATTATGTAGGGTGGAACTATATACGGAAGAAAGACTTAAGTTGAATGGATAAGATTAGGTGCAAAGTGCAAACTATAGAAGTAAGTGATGAAAATTAATTTATTTTTGAATTATAGAAAAATGGAAAATGAACAAATCTATGTTCGGTTCCTTTTGGGTTTCAGTGTTATTCGTTAGATGTGGATCAAATTAATCTGAAGGCATGTAATTATAAACTTTCAGTTTAGAAGAAAAAGGAAAGGAAAAGAAACAAATTTCATATGTATAATTTACTAAGTTTATATTTACTGTTATTTCTATGGATAGTTTCAGGCATATTTGATGTTAATTGCTAATGAAATCAATTAAGTGAAGTTATAGCATTGAAGGAAAAAAAATTGGATACAGCCTATTAAAGGCACACCAATTGGCTTCCAAATTCCGACGTAGGAAATTCATTTGGTTTGGTTCGAATTATTTAAAATTTTCTCTCAGTCTAAACCTTGAACACCCATAGATAATTTTGTAGGGGATTTAGATTCTCTAATTTTTCTTTAAATCTTGATCATAACCTAATCTATTAGAAAGAAAAATCCTGATCATGTCATATATCATATTTTGAAAGAAAAACACACAAATCACTTGTCTGTAGGTAATTCTTGGTCCCTTTACTGAAAAAATCATGTTTATAATCCGAACATGTCCATTGATGCTTTCATGTTGTTAAGCAAAAGAGGATTTGAATCCTTGTTCTGGACACTTCACATGAAGTGAGTGTGCTGTCATTGACGTTTTGCTGAAGCACGTATGAGCAATTAGCTAACAACAGGGAATCCTATTAGGTGCCACCAGTGCCTAGTTGTAGTTGGGTGTGTGGGAATATGATTAAAAAGTCCCACCTTCTAGAAGTTTTAATAACTCTCAATGCAACATAAAAGAACAATCCGGTCTTTTTTTGTCAGGTGGGTTGACATCATACCATTAATAATTGTGCTATATCATAAATTATGTGCATTTATAAAATTAAAATCTATGTTCTTTTCAATGGTTTCATCTGAGTTCTTTCTAGTTCTCACTCTTCCTCTACTTATTTTGGCTACCCTCCATCTGAAGTATTCTACTTAATTGGGCTTTTGTAGGTCTTCCTTTACTTATCCAATTCCACATCGTTATTTATCAAAAATTGATCTTATTCTCTTATTGGTTATTTTCTGTTCAACATGCAATTGTAAACATTATTTACAATTTAATAGTTTAATACATAATTTTCTTATCAATTTGAGTCATAACAACTCTAAATCTATCCAGGAGGAGAAGAATGTTATATAGGTTGCTTAGAAGCAAGGAAATTGGAAGTGTGAAACAATTTTCTTTTTCATTTGCCTATTTGGTTGAGAAGAATGTTGTCTAAGTTGCTTCGAAGTATGGAAGTATGAAAGTTTGAAAATAATTTTCTTTTTTATTTGGGCTAGGACCATAACTTCTAATTGATCTTGGAAAGCTGTAACTGTAACTGCCAATTCACATAACTATAATGCAGGTTGGTGATTTTGCTATTGATAATCGAGCTGGAATCAGTAGGACTTTACACCGGATTAGTGCTATCAGAAACCGTAAGGGGGCAATCATTGGCCTAACTTGTCGAGTTGGCAGGGCAATTTCTGGGAGTGCTAAATTGTTGCAAGATTTGGTTCAAGATGGGGCTTCTTTGTTGCTTATTGGGCCTCCTGGAGTAGGAAAAACTACAATTATTAGGTGAGTGATTCCTTTATTTTATGGTAAAAGTATATGAATGGAAGTGATGTCCCTGAAGTGTGCTATTTTGATGCTTCCTTCCACTTCTTGCTGGATGTGTGAATATTCTAGATGCTAATTTGGGGATGGCAATGGGGCAGCACGGGCAGATATTTGATTACCTATACGGCTATACCTACCTTGAACACCCACACATCGCCCTACTCCCTGCCCCATTCTGTTCCATACCCAAACCGGCGAGTATAAACCTGTTTCACTCTGCCCGGAACAAGACCCCTAGATAGATTTACAAACATCTATAACATGATGATTAAAAAATTGAAGAATTAATCAATAAAGTTCCCAATATGATTAAGTTCTTAAAAAGCATAATTAAGCACAAATATAATCCAAATTGTTCACAACACATAGAATAAAGATAGTCTCACAACAGATCAAAATAGCTTTAAAATATCAATATAATCTTAAGAGGTAAATACTAAATCGATACTCAAAAAGATTCCGACGCTAAAATACTGAAAATAGTATTTGACTTTTGTTATTGACAAAATGGTCCCTGAAATATTTTAAAATTTGATAAGCCTGTCCCCGAGTTTGCCGGAGATGTTCTCCGAGCACCATGCTGACATAGCCATTGTGTTTTAATGACCTAGCAAAAACCCCCAACCTTGATCCTTCCCCTCCCCAAGCAAAAACCCCCAACCGTGATTTCCAAGCTTCTGTTTCCAAACCCTAGAGCATCAATGGCGGATCTCACAGGAAGGTGGCGGATCTCACAGGAAGGTAACAATGTCGGTCATTACGGGAACGAGGTTCGTGGCGAAGGTGGCGGAGGAAGGAGGGAAGGAAGAAGCGAGAACCGCCATGCTGTGCGGCGTTGAGACCTTAATCTTGCGGTCGAGGCTGTCGGCGTCGAGGTGGTCGTCGTCATTGTCCACGGTCGTGGTGAGGTACTCGTAACCATAGCATTTCGTGATTTATTGTTAAATCCACTTTGATTCTCTATGAACTAACAATTTTGGACCATTACCATGGTTAAAGCAAAGCTAGGCATAGGCAGTTTTAAATCTAGACGCAGCTGGCTGTCTCTGCACCCCTACCTCCTTTATCACTGACCAGTCATTTAGGGGCCTTAGCTGGTGATCTGGGCTGTTTCCCTCTCGACGATGAAGCTTATCCCCCGACGGCAATGGCGATGACGGAGGTGGCGGGCAGGAAGGGGAGGATGTGGGTGGAGAGCCAGGAGTGTGCAGCGGAGATGTCGGAGCTGATGTTGCGATGCGAGAGTTCTCGAGGGAGACAATGAGGTCAATGGCGGTGTTGGGGAAAGCTTGGAGGATTTCAGTGTCATAGATCTTAACCTTGTTGATGAGTGTTGACTGAAGAAGCTTTGCTACTTTCTTTGGTGATGGAAGGTTGTTACCCAGCGTGAATAGTTAATGCCCACTCCCGAAACTGAAACTGGAACCATGAGCAGTGTCAAAAGCAGCAACACGGTGGGGAGGGGGAGGGGGAAGGGGGAGTGCGTTGGGGAGGGGAAGGATTAGGGTTGGGGTTTTTGCCAGGTTATTAAAACACGGTGGCCACATCAGCATCGTGCTCACTGGAGATGTGCTCCGTCGAGCTCGGGAGCACACTTGTCAAATTTTAAAATATTCCAGGAACTATTTTGTCAATAACAAAAAACAGGTACTATTTTGTCAACGACAAAATATTTCGGATACCGATTTGGTATTTACCTCTAATGCTAAACTAAAGGAAGCTTAAATTCATCACAACACAAGAAAATTCACCAACTTTGTTAATCCTTTTCAGACATTCATTCATGGGTATTTAGTTGGAGCAATCTTTGTCTTTGAACACCTTCAAAAGTATCTGTAATTATTCATAAAGTACATAAATTAGAATCTAAAATAATCAACGTCTGATGGCCATTACCCATACTCACCTCATACTCAAATAGGAACAAGTGGGTTTTATCCAAACTCGCCTAAAAAATCCAGTCAACTGTTGAATAACTGACCCGAATAGAGTGGGTTGGGTCAGGTCAAGTCCGCGCGAATTGCCTTCCCTTGCTGGAAATGATACATTTCGAAGTACACACGTTACTATAGTATATAAAGATACGCTGGTTTTAGTTTTTCATAACTAATTTGGAAGTAGAAAATCATGCGCCTGACTTTTGCAATTTGCTGTTTTCCATTCCTTTGTGATCGTGATATCTTTTCATCTAACAAAAATAAGTACATGAAATTTTTGTTTATGCTAATGCTTTAATTATGTACTTATGGACTTCATAGAATAAGGGCATTGTCGGCAATGTATACTTGGCTAATGTTTCTCTGATGATACATTTTTTATATTGTTTTTCTATTGGTGTGCCTTACTTCCTGATTCAAGTTGGAAATATTTGTATTTTATTCTATATACACAGGGAAATAGCTCGGATGTTAGCAAATGATTATAAGAAGCGTGTGATGATAGTTGACACCTCCAATGAGATTGGTGGTGATGGGGATATACCACATGCTGGAATAGGCAGTGCTCGACGTATGCAAGTCCCCAACGCTGATATGCAACATAAGGTAATGGCTGTGCTAAAGGTTAACCTGTTGCTTATTTTGTGGATAGTTTGTGTAACTGTATTATCTCTCTATTTTCAATGATTCAGTGGTGACTGAGAATGAATACCTTGGGGAGGGATTGCAGGTTATTCTGACCAGATAGTTAGGCTTTTCAAATTATTATCGAATGATTTAATGAGATTAGATTGTCATTTTAAATATAACTACCTATACATTTCCACTCCAGATTCTCTTGTTTCATACTTATACAATGATATTTGATTTATTATGGAAATCAGCTGAAAATTTGATCTGGTAGGTTCAGATTTTACTTGGGTAAAATTTTAATTCTGTTGCATTTGAGCGTATACCAGTTTTATGAATTAAAAAAGGCATCCCGGTGCAAAGCATCCGGCTTGCGCAGAGTTCGGCAAACGGCTGCATCCAAAGGACATAATGTAGGTAGTGCAACTTGATGGGTGGCTGATTCCATAGCTTGAACCTAACTTGAGGTCATACATAAATAACTGGATTGTTGTTCCAAGCTTTCCTTCACCAATTTTACTCATTGTGATTTAATATTTACCTTTCGTCGAGTAATAGTTGGGATAGATACAACTCTAGAAGTAAATTTTCCATCATTAAACTATGAACCAATTACCAAAATTTTCATTTTAGGCTACCACTCCTAAACATAAACCTCATTGTTTCTCAAGATTTATTTAAAGGTTAATTTATTCCATATTACCTTTCTCTTGACTCACATTTTACATCAATTATCAAAACACACTAGATATATTTCCAGACCATGTAATGTGTAAGAGATATTCTTTTTCTTTTTTTCTTTTTTTTTTNNNTGAAAGTCGTCATTCTCTTGGTGGTGTTTCTGATTCTCTATCCCTTGAATTTTTTTATCTTCCTCTCACCCGATTTTTGGTGCCTATTGTATTGTTCAGGTATTAATAGAAGCAGTTGAAAACCACATGCCACAAGTGATTGTAATAGATGAAATTGGTACAAAACTTGAAGCAATGGCTGCTAGTACTATCGCACAGCGTGGAATCCAGCTTGTTGCCACTGCTCATGGAGTCACAATTGAGAACCTAATAATGAATCCTTCATTAGAGATGCTAGTCGGAGGAGTACAGGTGAGGTATAATGCAACAACTACATCTAAAGAAAAATGACAAGTTGATTGTCATAACATTTGATATAGATTTAGTTTTTGAAATTGTGTGTGATCTAAGGTGACCATGCTCTTAAGGTGACACCCTCTTGAGTTCTTGTAGCTTTGAACAACATGGGAACATGTTCGGATCCAAAAATGGAACTTTGAATGTGAAACTAGGGTTAGTGTATTTTATATCTTTATAGGATGAGTAAATAGCCATTTTGGCACTTGAAAGATTCAGATTTTGACAAAACGGACCTCCACCATTTGTTTTTGACAAAATCTGCTCCATTTGACAAAATTACCTTATTGTTAACCCATCACTCTGCACGATTAGGCTATTTTTTCAAATGGAACAGATATTTGGAGGTTCACTCTGCACGATTAGCCAATTATTTGCTTTGTTGTCCTAAGAGCATGGGCTTTTGAGAGGAAATGGTCTGTGACTTGAAGTGTAGCCAAACAATCATGATGTTATATTTTTCTTCATCCTCCATGTCCTATTTACATGAGCAACTAAACCTACGGGCATACATTTATTCTTTTTGGTTACATCAGCTCTACTATCATTTTCTAGAGTGTGACACTGGGGGATGAAGAGGCCAGTCGCAGGGGTGTCCAGAAGACTGTGTTAGAGAGGAAAGGGCCATCAACATTTAGTTCTGGAGTGGAAATTATCTCCAAGACACAGCTGAGGATTCATCGTAGCCTTGAAGCAACTGTTGATGCTATTCTTTCTGGTAATTTTTCTTCATGGCAAAGTAATTGGTTGTGGATTGATTTATGACTCCATGCTATTTGTCTTGTTGGTATAGGTCGTCTTCCAAATGTTGAAGTGCGCAAAATGAAATCTCAAGAACAAGAGAATTCACCCAAGGGACCTGTTATTAACAGTTCTCCTAATGGCAACGTTATGTATGAAGATGCAGTAGAGCAGGCTGATGACCAAAATGATCAAAATGTATCTCCTTCTCAGTTGCCTAATGATGTGGTAGAGGATTCATGGGAACACAAAGTGCCACTTCGCCTGTTTTGTTATGGGGTAAGGCATCATTTTCCAACAGCTTTTACAATTCATGATATCAGATTTTTTTTTTTTTTTAATCTGTATAATTACATTGAGTTTGAAGTAGATGACAAGGATATTTGCACATATGAGATGCAACAAATTTGGTGGTTCAGTGTTTGCATCAGAAGAAACAAACTAAAATTTTCATTTCTCTGAACTTATTAAATATCTTCCCATGGTCAAATCTCCTAGTTAAGCCCTGCCTTGATGATTATCCAATGAACTTATTCATAATAACATGTTCTCTGCTATTGCGAGTAGTGATTATTTTTTTTTGACTATTGAGGAAAGAGATATGAAAGGAAACAGTGTCTTCCCATTCCATCTGAAAAGTAGATAGTTCTAAAATTATACATAACATATATTTACCATTATAATAACTTTTTCCTCCTCGTTAAAAGAGAGATCAATAGATAACAAGAAAAGGAAAGGTATTAGACTATTGAATGACGGAGGGATCCTACCTCTTAGAGAAATGAATAGATCACAAGAGTGACGATATTGAAAGACATAAAACTAGAAAAAGATATCTAACTGTTATCTACAACATTCTACCATTTAGGATTTGAATATGTGAAATATCTAACAAAATATCAGAAAGATAAACAAGAAACCCAATGAGGGAGATTGCATTCTTCTGTTTGATTGATGTAAAGAAACCAATGAAAACCAAAGCAATGAACAATGCATTTCTTTTTCATTTATGTTTTGTTATGTCCTATTTACGATGCATTTTTTTTTTCATTTTATGTTTTGTTATGTCCTATTTAACTTACAGAATGATCATTAATTATAGATTTTAGAGGCCACTGTTATGCAAGGGGTCAAACAGTTGAAAATGAATGATGCAGCCCTTCAATTGACTGATAATATTAGTGAGGCACATGCCTTACTTGCCTTGCAAGCAAAGCTTAAAAAGAATCCAAGGATCCAAGCTGCTGCTAAATCTCATGATATTCCTATATATGTAACAAAGGTAACAATTACCTAAAATTGCTATGTTATTATAAAATTGCTATATATGTAACAAAGGTAACAATTACCTAAAATTGCTATGTTAAATTTTTGCTTAACATTGTTTTCCCACTTTGTAGACAAGTTCATTGGAGCAAGTAACAAAAGCCATACAGGCATTAGTAGATGATCATGAAAATGGTTTAAAGGATTCTGTATCAATGGATAAGATTAAACTATCGGAGAAGATTGATGCTTTGGAGGTAAATATTGTAGTTTGATA